>NW_024426996.1:28649793-28712943 GCF_017311325.1 Ursus maritimus | reverse complement strand
CCCCCCCCCCCCCCCCCCCGAAGCCCTCTGGTATCCAAGATCTACAAAGAACTTCTCAAACTCAATTCACAAGAAACAAATAAACAAATCATAAAATGGGCAGAAGATATGAACAGATACTTTTCCAATGAAAACATACAAATGGCTAACAGACACATGAAAAAATGTTCAAAATCTTTAGCCATCAGGGAAATTCAAATCAAAACCACACTAAGATACCACCTTGCGCCGGTTAGAATGGCAAAAATTGACAAGGCAAGAAACAATTGTTGGAGAGGATGTGGAGAAAGGGGATCCCGCCTACATTGTTGGTGGGAATGCAAGTTGGTAGAGCCACTCTGGAAAACAGTGTGTAGGTCCCTTAAAAAGTTAAAAATTGAGCTACCCTGTGATCCAGCCATTGCACTACTGGGTATTTACCCCAAAGATACAGAAGTAGTGAAGAGAAGGGCCATATGCACCCCAATGTTCATAGCAGCATTGTCCACAATAGCTAAATCGTGGAAGGAGCTGAGATGCCCTTCAACAGATGACTGGATTAAGAAGATGTGGTCCATATATACAATGGAATATTAGTCAGCTATCAAAAAGAATGATTTCTCAACATTTGCTGCAACATGGACGGCACTGGAGGAGATAATGCTAAGTGAAATAAATCAAGCAGAGAAAGACAACTATCATATGGTTTCTCTCATCTATGAAACATAAGAACTAAGATGATTGGTAGGAGGAGAAAGGGATAAAGAAAGGGGGGTAATCAGAAGGGGGAATGAAGCATGAGAGACTATGGACTCTAAGTATCCCTTTTTTAATAAATAAATTTGAGTTTGCATAAATTTATTTGGTATATATAAATTTAAAATATATTAATATAAAAATGTATATATAAATATAAAAAATCTATTATACAACATTAAGAAAATAAAATACCCACCAAAGGATGACATCTTGATTCTGATACACATGCTATCTTAAAGACTGTAGCAGTCACTTGTGAGAATCATTTTTGCCTTTATGTATTCACTTTATGTGTTACCTAGTGAAGGAACAAATGAACTGTCCACTGTAGGAACTAGAGGTAAGAGATAAACCTTTAAAGAGGACAATGAGTGCTAGCCTGGGTGGCTCAGTCAGTTGTCTATTTTTGGCTTGGGTCGTGATCCCAGGGTCCTGGGGTTGAGCCCAGCATCAGGGTCCTTGCTCAGTGAGGAGTCTGCTTCTCTCTTTCCCTCTGTCCCTCCCCCTGCTTGTGCACTCCCTCTGTCTCTTTCACATAAATAAATAAAATCTTTAAAAAATAAAAAATAAAGAGACCAATGAGCTCACACTGGGATAAAACTTCCACGTTACTACTTTATAAAACAGTTCCCTCAATACCTATCAAATTATTCTGAAGAATAACACCTAGGGGGGAAAAACCCAAATTATTTAAAAAAAGAAATGGAAACTTTTTTAAAGTAATGAAACATGCTCAAAGTTAACCCACAATCTTGTCGATTGATATTTCTTTTAGAAGAAAATATAAATCCAAATATACATCATACATTGCTTAATATGTTGCTTATCACAAGATTTTTAAATTTCTTACCTGAAGTTTTCAGCCAGAACTTCAAAAGCACTCATTTGCTATTTGAAAGTTGAATTTAAATAGATGCTAGTTGAGTAAACATAATATGGCGAGAAATATGATCTTAAATAAAGAGGAGATTGTACAGATTTGTTTACTCCTAAGGCATTCCACTTCCATTATTAAGAAGATTACCCTTGTGTTAAAGGTGTTCCCTTCTATTGATTTTCTGGCAACTACTTGCATTAAATATTGCCTTTCCTATTATGGTTTCTACAACCCTTCACCTCCCCCCCCCCCAAGCCAATCATGTCTGGTTATACCTGAAATAATGACTGGTAATAATTAATAATCATTGATTATTATTAAGAAGTATAGTAAATATCTCCCACACCCATGCAACATAAAATTATTATTATCACTACTAATTATGAAAATAATTTTTTAATTGATTTCTTTTTTTCCTGACTTGTGTAATGATCAGTGGAGATTATGTTAATTCACACAGTAAGAGCTACAGCAGAACTGAATTGTTCTGTATAAGGAAGAAACATCTCAGAAAAATTCCGGTGTTCTTATTGCTCTTTGTATTTATTTTTTTTTTAAAGGTACTACTTTATGTTGGTTCATAACCCTCTCAGGAGCTTCCCTGGCATAATCTGAAATTGGCCCCTGTATTCGGAGGGCAGGGACAGAGCAAAGAAAAAGGCAGTTCACTCCAGGTTAGCAAGTGGCAGTTTTAATAAGCAAAAGGAATTTATACATGAAGCTTCTCTTGGGTGGCAGCAAGATGAATGGATCCTTGCACCCACCTGCAAAATCCTGGAAGTTTATAAAGAGGTCTTAACTGAGTTCAATCACATATACTCTGTAGGTTTTCCCAACACAACATAATTATCTCAAGACAATGTCTTTGGAGCAGCAAGTGGAACCCGTATTCCAAGGACAGGGGAGAGGGTAAGGAGCCTCTGAGTGTTGGGGTCCAGCTCACAGGTCAACTGGTGGTCATGTCTTTTCTTTTCTTTCTTTTTTTTTTTTTTAAGATTTTATTTATTTGAGAGAAAAAGAGAGAGAATGAGCAGGGGGGAGAGGCAGAGGGAGAGAGAGAAGCAGACTCCCTGCTGGGCTGGGATCATGATGCTGGGCTCAACCCTAGGACCCTGGGATCATGACCTGAGCCAAAGGCAGACACTTAACTGACCGAGCCACCCAGGTCCCGGTCATGTCTTTTCTATGACCTTCTCCAAACATTCCACCCCTCATGACCGGGTCTTACAATCTCACGTGCCCCTCTTCCGCAATGGGCCCTGAAGAGGCACCCAGGGATTTCACTAGCATGGGGGTGGCTTGTTTGGCAGCTGTTTGGCTGCAGTGGAAGCAAATGCCACAGCAACAATATAGGCACATGTATGAGAAGACACAGATTAAGACAATAATTTCCAAAATCAGTGACAACTTTTTCTACAAAAGTCCATGATCTGAACCATTGATTTATCAGTTCCCCTAAGCTGCAGGTCAGATTACTCAGGGCATTCACTTGTGTCCTGATGTGATTTAACAAATCTGATAGATTAGTAGGCTCATTCATCAGGTGAGCAAGCAACATTCTTTGGATAATGGCACAGGTGCCTCCTTGTAAGACAGTGATAATGTCTAAGATCGTTTTATTTTGGAGGACACTTTTTCTCATCAGAGACATTTTGTGTTCAGTAAGGACAGGCTTTGTTGGCTGTCATTTAAGGCTGACTGGATGAATTTAGTAAGGGCTTCTGCGTGTTAAAATGCGGGGGTGCCTGGGTGGCTTAGTCGGTTAAGCATCTGCCTTCAGCTCAGGTCATGAGCCCATCTGACTCCTTGTTCATCGGGGAGCCTGCTTCTCCCTCTGCTTGCTGCTCCCCTGCTTGTGTGCTCTCTCTCTCTGACAAATAAATAAATAAAATCTTTAAAAGAAATGTCCTCCAGACCAATGGAGGGAAGAAAGCAGCCAAATTATCACAGCAGTGAAAACACAGAATTTCCTACTGGTCCTGAGGACAGGGAAGTTGGCAGCTTTAGAAACTTGAACTGGTTATACATACAATACATGTTGGCCAGAGGATACAACACTGTCAGGTGTGAGAAAATGGACTGGGGTGGGTATGCCCCATCAGGGCCCGCATCTTCTCTCTATTGATGGTGTATGTTCCATTCCAGGCATCATGCATTTTAGCAGGTGCATCTTGCAGCAGGACAATTGGATCTCAGTGGAGACTGAGTACTTCCCCCTCTCCCGGGAGTGGAAAGTAACACATACATCTTGGTGGGATATTCCATTGTAAATTCCGGTGGATAACACCTTTCCCAAGTAGCATACCACATTGATCCACAGTGATCAATGTGGGGCAGCGTCTGTTTTCCATAACTTTACAGTATTGGGCACTTTGGCAGGGGTCCCTGGTCTGGCATCTGGAGCAACAGGCCCGACTGGTTGATCATTCAATTGTGTTAAAGCCTGGAACAGTATTTTAGTCCACCCAGCTGAGGTGGTTTTACCTGTTAACGATTTAATTTGCTGCTTTAATATTTCATTTTCCTTTCCTATCAGCCCTGCTAAGTGTGGGTCATGGGGGAGATGGAACCTCCATTTAATGTCATGTGCTGTTGCCCACTCTTGCAAATCATCACCTTTGTAATGTGACCACGGATCACTACGCATACATGGCAGTCAGTTTCTCCTGGCGGCAGCCTGGTTGCGCAGCAGGGAAAATCTTGGGTTAGGCCAGATGCAAACCAAGGCATACTTAGAGCGTGCACTCCGAGGGAGAGGGCCAATATGATGAATTTGCCAAACCCGCACCCGCCGGAACGAAAATGGTTGGCCTAGATTCTTTTGACAGCTGCCTTGGCTCTTGTTCATAACCCACAGGACGTGTTCTACCGCATTCGCTCTCATCGTACCTCAAAACCAATCTGACCTCCCGGGCAATGCGCCATCCTACTCGGGCACTCCGATGACCCAATCTGCTGTACCTACGGAAGGGTCAGTGTGGGGATTCGCAGTGCCTGGAGAGACCAAATCCGACTTGGATATGCCTCCCTGGATGAGATTAATTGAAAAGCAAAGGAGGAGTGCCCGGAACACTGGGCCTCCTTTGAAGTTTCTTGGCTAAAAACGGCCAGATTCTTACTGAGGCTCAAGGTTCTCACCTAGGGAGTAAATATTTAAGTTCTGAAGGAAAACAGGCACCCGTGGTAGTCACGGACTTCACGGACTCCTTGCCTCCTCATCCTTATCACACGCTGCCCAAGATATTATTATTCTGACGATTAAAGTTTCACTCTCCTCCTTGCTTTGTGCTTGCGCCGGATGCATTACTAAGACCCCAATAAAAGTGGAGACAAATCTCGCTCAGGATCTTTCGTCACTAGGGCTTCTGGCCCCCAGGCCTCTCCTTTCTCCTACTAAGGTGTCTGGAGTAGTCTTTTCATTCACCGCCTCGGGGTTTGCTGGCCACACCCGACAAGCCAGCAGCTAATACTTGCACCTGAGCTACGGGGTCAGCGTCTCGATTGTCCGTGCCTTATGAGCGGGAAGGGAACACTCTGAGGGCCGCCTCAGGCTCTTGCAGACAGACCCAAATGTCTTTTCACAGATTTTTCCTCCCACAAACGCTTGTTTATGAGCATCCACACTTTGATTTTCCATTGCCCAAGCCGTAGGGCTAATCCCTTGAGAGCAGCCCAACTGTCAGTGCAAAGAGTTAACAACTAATCACCTGCCAGACTGCTCTGAGCTCAGCCCGCTGGCTGCGGCATCTGCTGCTGTGTGAGAGGCTCTAGATGGAAGAGCCCTGTGTATACAGCTAGAAGCTATAGTTCTGTGGGAGTATATCAGGCTCGTGCCCCCTTCCAGAGCTGGGGCCAAAGTCACAGGGGTATTCTCCCTTTCTGTTGTCTCTGCCACAACGTCCGATCCATACCTTCCAGAGTCACCTTCACATCTAACTCAAATGGTAGCCCTGCTTAGGAGATGGCCAGAGCTTCAATGTGTTTCACCAGTATTGTGCTTTCTAAAAGCAGCTTGCTGCTTTGATTCCCAGTCCCACATGTGCCCTTTATTTACTGGGCTGTATAAGGGACAGAGGTGCACTGTTCCAGGTGGGGAATAAAAATCTTCTAAAACCCAAATCTTTACAAAGACTCATACCTCTTTAACATTTTAAGTGTTGGAAAAACTTGCATATTATCAATCATAACTTTTGGGACAACATGAGTCTTACTGGACCAAATAGCACCCAAACCTTACTGTGGTGTCTGGGCCTCAAATTTTCTGTGGGTTCATTGCTCATCCTTTCCCTTGCAGATGTTCCAGCAAAGCCTGCAGTAGAGGCAAATCTTTACATGTTGATATTATATCATCTATGTAATGGGCACATTTTACTAATGTGGGAAGGAGAACAGAGACAGGTCCCCAACTACCATCCCATGACATATGGTGGGGTTATATGGGTAACCTTGGGGTAGCACTTGAAACTTCAAGTAAAAACAAACCTATAGCGGAGGAATTAAGATAGCAAAGTAGTTGGGAGGCCTTGGGCTTGCCTCAATCCCTTGAACACAGCTAGATCAGCATTAAAACATTTTGAACAACTAGGATATTGATCTGAGGAATCCAACCAGACAGGCAGCAGTGCTCCTGGGGAGAGGGAAGACGGAGGCCCAGGAGTGGAAGGAGGACGGCATGGTGTGTGGCTCCCCCCTGGGTCACACTGGGAGAGAACATTCTCCTTCTTGGAGTACATTTGGAAGACAGTATATTGCTTCTCTAGGACAAGGGACCTGGCGGTTGGGGGGCACCATTGAGTAGCCATTCAATAGCAGGGGACAGAGTCATGTGCAGAGGGCAGATAATCTGGTCGCAGCTTTTTGTTGTGCTTTACCATAGACTCCAGGTACCCTTGTGACCATGCGACTGCTTTTCTGGGACAGAATAGTGCTGAGTGCAGCACTGTGAGGCTCTCCTGCAGGGGAAGGGAGCAGGACCATGCCTTGCTTGGTCCTTTAATATTTGGAGTTTTGAATCCCAGTCACCAGCCAGAGATAAAACACAGGAGAACTGGGGCTATCGGCATGCCATTGGCTGGACATGGACAGGTTGAGGGCAGGGATCTGACTGAGGTCTGGGACACAGAAGGGGATATTGTTCGTTTTTCTGTGAGTGCCTTCTAACAGCGGCAGCCTTGAGTTCCCATCCCTGGGGCTGAGAGGGTGGAATGGTGCCATCTTCCAACACCTAACCCCCCCCCCCCGCCCCCGCCCCGGGGCCCAGTGTGGTTGGGCTTCAGAGAGAAACACAGTGCCTCCAGTGGAAGCTGGAGCTGCTTACACCAGACCTCACCTCCCTGCGCCCTGCAGGGGCATCTTTACTAGGGCAGGTCTGACTGAGCCTGCGCAGTGGGTCTCTTTCTCAGAGGACCAACACAAGCCCCCCACATGTACCAAGTCTACTGATCATAGAGTGCTCCAAAATGTCAGTTTTCGTTCTGGGACACATTTTCTTTCCTTTGGAATCAGGCTTATAGTTTTGTTTGTTTGTTTGTTTCCTTTTCTTGTTTTTTGAATCAGTCTTCTTTTTTCTTTCTTTCTTTCCTTTCCTTTGGAATCAGGCTTATAGTTTTTTGTTTATCTGCTTGTTTGTTTGTTTTTTGTTGTTGTTGTTTTTCCTTGTCCTCTTCTCTTTTTTTGGACCAGGTTTTTTCTGTTTTTGTTTTTTTGTTTTAATCAGGCTTATCTTAACAAACATATCAGAACACACTTGTTAAAGGCCCAAACACTCCTCACTGAAAGCAAGGAGGAACTCTGTCGGGGACTGACCTGTGGGAAAGAGCAGCCAAAACACAACAGTAGAGTGTACACAGCATACACCAGAAACACTTCTTGAAGCATCAGGCCCTGGACAGTATATGACCCTTTTTCGATATCTCATTACTCTCAGGAGCAAGAAATATAACAAGCTTTCATAACATGCAAAAGGCAGAAACTTAGCCAAAATGACAAGATGTAAGAATTCTCCCCAAAAGAAAGATTGAGAAGAAATCACAGACTTGCTTAAAAACAGATGTAAGCAATATCTCTGAACAAGAATTTAGAACAGTCATAAGAATACTAGCTGGGGTTGAAAAAAGCATAAAGGACACCAGAGAAACCCTTGCTATAGATTTAAAAAAAAAAAAAAAGACCTAAAAACTAGTCAGGCTGAGATAAAAAATGCTATAACTGAGATGCAAAACTGACTGGATGTAATCACAGCAAAGATGGAAGAAGCGAGGAATGAATAGGTGATATAGAAGACAAAATTATGGAAAATAATGAAGCTGGGAAAAAAGGGAAAGAAAACTATTAGATCATGAATATAGACTTAGGAAACGCAGTGATTCCATAAAGTGCAATAATATCCATATCATAAGAGTCTCAGAAGAAGAAGAGGAGGAAAAGGGGGCAGAACAAATTATAGCTAAGAACTTTCCTAATCTGGGGAAGGAAACAGGCATTCAAGTCCAAGAGGCACAGAGAACTCCCCAGAAAAATCAACAAAAACAGGTCAACACCAAGGCATATCATAATGAAACTTGCAAAATACAAAGATAAAGAGAAAATTCTGAAAGCAGCTAGGGACAAAAGATCTTTAACCCACAAGGGTAGACACATACGGCTCGCAGTATACCTATCCATAGAAGCTTGGCAGGCCAGAAGAAAGTGGCATGATATATTCAATATGCTAAATGGGAAAAATATGCAACCAAGAATACTTTATCCAGCAAGGCTATCATTCAGAATATAAGAAGAGATAAAAGAGTTTCCAAGACAAGCAAAAACTAAAGGAGTTTGTGAACACTAAACCAGCTCTGCAAGAAATATTAAAGGAGACCCTCTGAGTGGGAAAAAGAGACCAAAAGCTACAAAGACTAGAAAGGAAGAGACAATCTACAAGAACAATGACTTTACAGTTAATACAGTGGCACTAAATTCATATCTATCAGTAATTACTCTGAATGTAAATGGACTAAATGCTCTAATCAAAAGATATAGGGTATCAGAATGGATTAAAAAAAAACAAGATCTATTGATATGGTGCTTACAAGAGTCTTGTTTTAGATCCAAAGACACCTGCAGATTGAAAGTGAGGGGGTGGAGAACCATTTATCATGTTAATGGACATTAAAAGAAAGCTTGAGTAACTGTACTTGGATCAGACAGACGAGATTTTAAGCCAAATACTGTAGTAAGAGATGAAGAAGGACACTATATTATAATAAAAGGGTCTAACCACAAGAAAAATCTAACAACTATAAATATTTATGCCTCCAATTAGGGAGCAGCCATATATATAAATCAATTAATAGCAAACTTAAAGGAACTCATTGATAGTAATACAATAATAGTAGGGAACTTTAACACCCCACTCCCAGCAATGGACAGACAGATCAGCTAAGCAGAAGATCAACAAGGAAACAATGGCTTTGAATTACACTCTGGACCAGATGGACTTAATAGACATATTCAGAGCATATCATCCTAAGTCAGCAGAATAAACATTCTTTTTGAGTGCACGTGGAACATTCTTCAGAATAGACCTCATATTGTGTCACAAATCAGGCCTCAAATGGTACAAAAAGATTGAGATTGGGGTGCCTGGGTGGCTCAGGTGGTTAAGGTCTGCCTTTGGTTCAGGTCGTGGTCTCTGGGTCTTAGGATCGAGCTTCATGTTGGGTTCCCCACTCAGCAGGGAGTCTGCTTCTCCCTCTATCTCTCCCCCCCCTGCTCATGCTCTCTTTCTTGCTCTCTTTCTGTCTCTCTCTCTTTCAAATGAATAAAGAAAATTTTAAAAAAAAATTGAGATCATACTATGCATATTTTCAGGCCACAACGCTATGAAACTTGAAGTCAACCATAAGAAAAAATTTGGAAATACCACAAATAAATGGAGATTCAAGAACATCCTACTGAAGAATGAGTGGGTGAACCAGGAAATTAATAAATAAAAAAATACATAGAAACAAATGAAAATGAAAACATGACAGTCCCAAATCTTTGGGATACAGCAAAAGCAGTTCTAAGAGGGAAGTACATAGCAATACAGGCCTTCCTCAAGAAGCAAGAAAAGTCTCAAATACACAACCTAGTCTTACACCTGAAGAGCTGAGAAAAGAGCAGCAAATAAAGCCTAAAACCAGCAGAAGGGAAATAATTAATATTACAACAGAAATGAATGATATAGAAAAAAATATGGAAAAAACCCAGTAGAGCAGATCAATGAAATTAAGAGCTGATTCTTTGAAAGGTTTAACAAAATTAATAAACCCCTAGCCAGATTTATTAAGAAGAAAAGAGAAAATGCCTGAATAAATAAAATTATAAGTGAAAGAGGAGACATCACAACCAACATTGCAGAAATACAAACAATTATAAGAGAATATTATCAGCAATTATATGCCAACAAATTAGGCAATCTAGAAGAAATAGTTAAATTCCTAGAAACATGTAAACTATCAAAACTGAAACAGGAAGAAATAGAAAATCTGAACAGACACATAACAAGGAAAGAAATTGAATAAGTTATCAAAAATCTCCCAGCAAATGAGAGTCCAGGGCCAGATGGCTTCCCAGGGGAATCCTACCAAACATTCAAAGAATTAATACCTATTCTTCTGAAACTGTTCCAAAAAATAGAAAGGGAAGGAAAACTTCCAAACTCATTCCATAAGACCAGAATTACCTTGATTCCAAAAACAAAGACCACACTAAAAAGGAGAATTTTAGGCCAAGATCCCTGATGAACATGGACACAAAGCTAACTGAATCCAACAGTAGATTTAAAAGATTATTTACAATGATCGAGTGGGATTTATTCCTACACATTCCACAAATACAGCATCTTTTCTTGATGAAACCCTCAAGAAAGTAGGAATAGAAGGAACATACCTCAACGTAGTAAAGGCCATATATGAAAGACACGCAGTGAGCATCATCCTCAACAGGGAAACACTGAGAGCTTTTCCCCTAAGATCAGGAACATGACAGGGATGTCCACTTTCACCATTTTTGTTCAGCATAGTACTGGAGGTCCTAGCGTTAGCAATTGGACAACAAAAAGAAATAAAAGGCATCTAAAATGACAAGGAAGAAGTCAAACTGTCCCTATTCGCAGATGACATGGTACTCTATGTAGAAAACCCAAATGACTCCACCAAAAAATTTCTAGAACTGATACATGAACTCGGCAAAATTTCAGGATATAAAATCAACATACAGATATCCGTTGCATTTCTATACACCAAAAACGAAGCAGAAGAAAGAGAAATCAAGGAATTGATCCCATTTACAATTGCACCAAAACCCATAAAAGACCCAGGAATAAACCTAACCAAAGAGGTAAAGATCTGTACCTTGAAAACTATACAACACTTATGAAAAATTGGAGATGACAAGAAATGGAAGTAATTCCATGCTCATGACTGGAAGAACAAATATTGTTAAAATATCTATTCCACCTAAAGCAATCTGCACATATAATGTAAACAAAATAACACCAAACAAAATAACACCAGGGGTTTTCACAGAGCTGGAACAAAAATTCTAAAATTTGTATGGAACCAGAAAAGACCCTGAATAGCCAAAGGAATGTTGAAAAAGAAAAGCAAAGTTGGAGCCATCACAATTCTGGATTTCAAGCTGTATTACAAAGCTGTAATTATAAAGACAGTATGGTTCTGGCACAAAAACAGGCACATAGATCAATGAAACAGAATAGAGCACCCAGAAATGGACCCACAACTCTATGGTCAACTAATTTTCTACAAAGCAGGAAAGAATATCTAATGGAAAAAAGACATTCTCTTCAACAAATGATGTTGGGAAAATTAGAAAGATTCATGCAAAAGAATGAAACTGACCACTTTCTTCCACCATACACAGAAAAAAAATTCAAAATGGATGAAAGAACTAAATGTGAGACAGGAAACCATAAAAATCCTAGAGAAGAGCACAGACAGCAATCTCTTTGTTCTCATCTGTAGCAACTTCTTACTAGACATGTCTCCAGAGGTAAGGGAAACAAAAGCAAAAATGAACTATTGGGACTTCATCAAGATAAAAAGCTTCTGCAGAGTGAAGGAAACAATCGACAAAACTAAAAGGCAGACTATGAAATGGAAGATATTTGCAAATGACATATTAGATAAAGGGTTAGTATCCAAAATCTATAAATAACTTATCAAACTCAACACCCAAAAAACAAATGATCCAGTCAAGAAATGGGCAGAAGACATGAACAGAGATTTTCCAAAGAAGACATACAAATGGCTAACAGACACATGAAAAATACTGAACCTCACTCATCATCAGGGAAATACAAATCAAAACCACAATGAAATACCTCCTCACACCAGTCAGAATGGCTAAAATTAACAATTCAGGAAACAACAGATATTGGCAAGGATGTGGAGGAAATGAATTCCCTCTTGGGAATGCAAACTGGTACAGCCATTCTTGAAAACAGTATGGAGGTTCCTCAAAAAGTTAAAAATAGAACTACTCCTACAACTCAGCAATTACACTACTAGGTATTTATCCAAAGGATACAAAAATACTGATTTAAAGGGGCACACACACCACAATGTATACAGCAGCACTATCGACAATAGCCAAATTGTGGAAAGAGACCAAAGGCCCATCAACTGATGGATGTATACATATATCTATCTATACATATAGATATAATGGAATATTACTCAGCCATCAAAAAGAATAAAATTGTGCCATTTGCAATGATGTAGATGGAGCTAGAGTGTATTATGCGAAGTGAAATAAGTCAGAGAAAGGCAAATACCATATGATTTCACTCATATGTGGAATTTAAGAAACAAAACAGATGAACATAGAAGAAGGGAAGGAAAAAAATAAGATAAAAATAGAGCGGGAAGCAAACTATAAGAGAATCTTAAGTATAGAGAACAAACTGAGGGTTGCTGGAGGGGGTTGGGGAGGGTGCTAAATGGGTGACGAGCATTAAGAAGGGCACTTGTTGGGATGAGCTCTGTTTTATGTAAGTGATGAATCATCAAATTCTACTCTTGAAACTAACACTACACATATGTTAACTAATTTGAATTTAAATAAAATCTTGGAAGGAAAAATTCTATATTAACTGTTCCAGCAAAGAAGAACAATATAATTTGATAGGGCAATGTAATTTAATTGGCAATATATTCTGATAAGGTATGATAATCTTCTAAAGTACAGTAGAGATTAGTTATAATCGATCAATTTCTCTCTAGAATTAAAAGATTTTTTCATAAAAAACTTATTTTATTTGAATTGTTAAAAATTTAAGCTAAAGACACTTGAGAATCACGATAAAGTATGACAGAAACTTCATTGACGTACTGCAGCATGATATTAAGACAAAAAGGGGAGTAAACAAAATTACTAAGAACTAATTAAATGTTCAGTGAAATTATTTTTTATGACAAATATGAGATACATTGCCTCTGAAGAGACTTTTAAAATTAAAAATAATAATAAAAATCTGAGTCCTCTCATGTCTTTGGCTGAAAACCAATCTGCACATGCATGTGACGAGCCTCCTGAGACTGGGGTAGAACTAGAGAAACAGTAGGTGGCGTGGCAGTCGTTCGTATTTCTCTCACCAGAATGGAAAGTCCTGCAAACACTTTAAGCAGAGTCCTTAAATGCGTATTACATCAGTAGTGGGGTAAAATTGATCCTAAAATAAATATGTTCTGAAGATGGTTTATCTAACTTTATAACAAGCTTCTAATGGATCAAATTCCTAATGTCTCGCCACTAGAACAAAGACCCTGTATATCTAAGAGAATATCAAAAAGTGAAAATAAAATTCCATCACCCAACAAGGTAAATTCACAACAAAAAGAAGACATTTAACCAAGTATAAATATATGACTACAGCATACAATATATGGCCTCCCATTCAATAGATGAAGTTGTAACGACGACAGATGATAGAATTACTTGACAAAGACTTTAAAACAACTATTACAACTAGCACATGATCAAAAATACAGAGATGAGCATAAGTATGTGAAGAGAGAATAAAAGAGCTAACGAGACTCTTGTTAAAGTTCTAGAGATGAAAAATACAACATCTAAAATTAAAAATGCATTGGATGGGGGGCCCCTGGGTGGCTCAGTCAGTGGAGCAGTCGTCTCTCGGGTTCTGCTCAGGTCACGATCTCAGTGTTGTGGGATCCATCTTCCTATCAGGCTCCACAGTTTAGTGTGGCATCTGCTTGAGATTCTCTCTCTCCCTCTACCCTCCTCCCCACTTGTGCTTTCCCTCTCTGTCTAAAATAAACAAATAAAGTCTTTAAAAAAATAAAAATATATTGAATGGACTAATAGATTAGACACAGTATAGAAAGAATAATGAATGTGAAGACATAGTAATAGAAACTACACAAAAGGAAATGCAGAGAAAATTAACCACTCCCCACTAAAAAAAAAAAAAAAAAAAAAAAAAGAACACAGCAGCCTACCATACACATAATTATGGGATTATGGTCCTGAAGGAAGGAGCGGCTATAGGAATAAATATTGAAAGAAATTATAGCCAAACTTTTTCAAATTTGAAAAATCACATATACACATGGATACAAGAAGCTCAACTAATCAAATAAAAAAAAGAAAAATTACCTATGGTGCATCATAATTAATGTATTGATCATTAGTGATTAACAAAAAATCTCAAAAACAGGAAAAATTTTAAAAACACATTGTCTAACAAAGGAACAAAGAGAAGAATTAAAACACATTTCTCATTATAAACAATACAACCTAAAAAACAGTAGTGTGACATCTATAAAGAATCAAAAGAAAATAAAACTCCTCTAATTTATATATATATATTATATATATATTATATATATATACCCAGTAAATTATATACCCAGCAAATACAATTTTTTTTCAATCTTTAAAATAAGGACAAATTAAAGGCTTCTTTTTATAGCCACAAGAGCCAAGAGAATCTTCTACAGAGCACAAATTTAAGAAATGTTCAAGAGGGAAAATGATCCCCAATGGAAATTTGTTTCTATACAAATGAATGAAGAATACCAGAAATGGTAAATATGTGGGTGACTATGAAAGACTTTTTTTTTCTTGTTTTATTTAATATCTCTAAAAGTTAAATGACTATTTAAAACTAAAATAATAAAGTATGGTGAAATTTATAACACGTAGAAATAAAATCTATTACAAAATAATACAAACTCTGTGAAGGGGGTACAGGAAGTGCACTGTTTAAAGTTATACTAAAGATGATACTTACTATATACTTTAGAGTAGCCACTAAAAAACAAAACCGAAATAGCTAATAAGGCAATAAAAATGATTAAACAGTATCATAAAAAATATTCTCTTGGTCCAAATGAAATAGAGAAGAAGGAAAAAGAAAGAAAAGATACAATAAATAGAAAACAAATAGCAAGATGGTAAATTTGAACTCAACATAAACATAATCACATTTAATGTGATTAATTATCTGTAATCTAATATATAATATAATTAATTATCTATAATGACTTTAAACATGAATGGTTTAGCTCTCCTAATTAAAAGTTAGATATTGTTAGATTGGATTTTTTAAAAGGAAGATTAAACTGTATGCTATCTAAACACACCCACTTTTCAAAGAAGTAGTTTAAAAGAATACAAACGCCATGATAATGTTACTATAGTAAAGCTGGAGTGGCTATCTTATGTCAGATAAAGTAGATTTTCAGAGTAAAGAATATTATTAGGGATTAAGAGGGTCACTTTATAATTAAAAGTATCAATTTATCAAGAAATCATCATGATCTCATTCCTTCCTATTTGCCCGTTATAATCGTGAATTCAGTTCTTTGCATTCTCTTGAATTTCTTTGTACAATAATAATAATTAATAATTATTAAATAACATATGGATAATATATAAATAACATTTTATATTTTTAAAACCTTTATATAAATATTGTTACTTTTGTTAGATGTGTGCATATATGCATACATATGTTTTATATGTAGAGCAAAGAAAATTGTTAACATATGATTAGATCTAACCATTAAATGAATAAAAACATTAGAAAAACCATCTCGAAATTGAAAAACATAAAAGAGAAAGAAATAAAATATTTAATGTGAGTCATGAGGGGTAATGGAGTTAAAGTGCCATAGGATAATTTATTGTTCAAAAGAAAATGAAAAGTGCTAATTAATGTTATGCATTGATAGGGGCGCCTGGGTGGCACAGCGGTTAAGCGTCTGCCATTGGCTCAGGGTGTGATTCCGGCGTTATGGGATCGAGCCCCACATCAGGCTCTTCTGCTATGAGCCTGCTTCTTCTTCTCCCACTCCCCCTGCTTGTGTTCCCTCTCTCACTGGCTGTCTCTATCTCTGTCGAATAGATAAATAAAATCTTAAAAAAAAAAAGTTATGCATTGATAAATTTAATAAGAAAGTTAAATAAAAAATGAAGAAATAAGTTAACCAAAACTGACGTAATAAAGAAGAGTAAATCTGTTTGTCCCAAGAACCATATAAGAAATTCACTCTGTAATTAAATAAATTTCCACAAAAACATTCCAGGTCCAGACCAAATTTCTGAGCAAGTTTTACCAAATACTCAAAGAACAGGAAATTTTAAATTTCTCCTCTGAGGGTAGGTAACCATGATACCAAAACATGTTATGTACTGTACCAGAGAGAGAAATGACAGGAAAATCACACTGATAAGGCAATTAATAACACAAATATTAACAAAACTTTTTCAATTATGTCTAATAATCTTTAAGTACAAGTCAGGATTATTCCAGGAACTCAAATTTAACATTCAAAAATCAATTAATAAAATCCACAACATTAACAGATTAAAGGAGGGAAAATGATAGTGTAATTTTTATAGATGTAGAAAAAGCCATTAGTAAAATTCAACATCTATTAATGATTTGAAAAAATAAAAAAATAAAAAGTAGACCTACCAGGGTTCAAGGGAACTTCTTTAACCTCATAAAGGGCATCTACAAAAAACAGACTCTTCTAATCTTAAAGATGTAAAAACAAGTAAAATTAAACTACATTGGTCTAGTGATGAATTTGTATCTGGTAAAATTATGAAAAGAAAACAAAAAGATTTATTATCAAAAAGTGAGGATAATAGTAACCTCTGAAAGAAAAGGAGGAGGAAGTGATTGGTGATGAAGGGTTTTTCTAAATTACCAGAAATGTTCTAGTTCTAAAATGAAGGGTGGTTACATTGGTGTACACTTTAGAATTATCATTTAGAACATTGGAGAAATTTTCGATATTTATCCGTCTGTTCTCATGTGACAATGCCCTTTGCTTCCCTTTACACTGAAATCATCCACCACTTTGATTAATCTGACTTCCTGAACTTCTGCTCTCCTTATTTTCCTGCTTCAAAATATTTTCAAGAGAACTATAACTACTCCATTCAAATTCAATGCATATTCCCTTTCTCTCAAACACACATACAAACACACTACCCTGCTGACCCATTTTTTTCCGTGTAGCTGTCCAGTATGAAGAGAGAATCTTGCATTTAATTCTGTCCATACCACAGTGTAATAGAACAATACATATAGACATTTCACAAATATTCAAATTTTAGCTTTACTGCTATTACTACTATTCACACACACACACACACACACACACACACATTCTTGGACAAGGGCTTAACATAAGAGCTTCAGTTCCCTTACATGTGAAATAATATTTTTGTCATAGAATTGTGAAGATTATGTAAGACATATATTAAATCTATTTATGAAAATATCCAAACCAGTTTTTTCTGCAACTTGAATCTATTTAGACTCTAATTGAACAGTTTTGGAAATAACTAATTTCTAAGGCCTGGAAAATTTTTTCTTTAATTAAATTGCAAATGTAAATGATTTCCAAAAACCATATTAAAACAAAATAATGTTAAGACAATGACACCCTGTTTATCATTGCTTTGCTGTCATTACTGTTGTTGGCTTTTTAAGTATCTCATGGAACCAGGGAGTGAAATTCTATTGGTGAAACAAAACTATTTTCTAGCTGTAGTTTGAAACCCAATTATATTTTATTTCGATAGTCTCAGAAGTTATATTAGACAATCTTAGATATTTATTAAATTGTAATGAAGGTAGTTTTAGAAATTTTAATAGCTAATAATAAGTAATAATTCATATCATTTTACTGTTTTAAATTATTTTATTTAACATGTCAGTCCTATATGTTGCTAATGAAATCTGCTTACACTTTTAACATACTTATTATTTTAATTTATAAATAGCAGAGGCCCTCATCTAAAAAAGACCTTTCTTGCTAGATAGCAAGGAAACTAGTGATTAGAGAACAGCCATGAAATTTTCTATTAAATATGTTGTGTATGTTCATATGGTTTTGTGTATCTATGTACATATATAGGCATACACACATAATTTGATATATTTGTGTTATATTATATACACACATATTTATGTTATATATTTATGTAAATACAACAAATCTATGATATACCCAAGCACGTCTCAATGAACTTTATTTCTATTTCATTAACAAATTTAGGAAAACCTTAATTCAGACTCTTAACACCTGGTCAGCATTATTAACTACCATCCACTTGGTGGCAGCATACCCTAAAGCTAGATGAACTCGTCTCAGGAAAGGAAGTCCTGAGTGAGATCCAGGTTTAACCTGAGGCCTAATAGTCACGGCAGCCAAGCGATACACACTTGTAGATTATAGTTTCGATGGCGCTTTACAGTTTTTTGTTAAATCATCACAATTCTGTGACCTTAACTATTTTATAGATGAAGACATCAAGGTCAGAGAAATCAAGAATTTTCTGGCAACTGAAAGCTTTGGGATTATAGCTCATTTCCACCAGGTACATATTTCTCATTCTCTAGGCCTCAAAATTGTTCTTTTCCTTTGTCCTCAAATTTTATTAGCTTTCCCGTTCAGGTTTCCAACTATCGCACACACATGATCGTGGCAATCAGTGAAGGATTTCAAAGCTATTTAATGAAAAATTTGATAATCTTTTCTTCATCTCAAGCTTTCCGTACTCCCCCGCCCCCATGGCTAATGTTAATCATTTGTCATGTATTTTTCCTGACTATTCACACACTCCTACACATATGTATCCACATACACTCTAATACGTATGTGTGTGAGGGCACGCATATGTGCATATAGATGCCCACAGATAATATATTTTTTTTTACGATTGGTTGACGTTGTTGCTGTCTATGACATGTTTTTATTAAAGTAATATCACATTATGCACATTATCTTGAGAAAGGAAAAGGTAGCCTTGGCAGCGGTCCTCTGGTCTGTCCTACCCCTATCACCTTGGCCATGTTTCCTATTGAGCACCGGGTCTCGCAGAACCAAAATCAGATGAGGGCTGTCTGTGACCGCCTAAGTGAGCAGAGACACGATCGCTCTGTAATCGTGTCTAAGCCCAGACAAAAAAAAGAATACCGTGGAACAAAAAAAATGCAATATCCTTCTCTGTCAGCTAACACGGGTGACTGATAGTTCTCTGCAACGACAGCTTTAGCCTCACTCCGTCCCTCCCACCACCTGAATAAAATATTAAGGCATTCGTTACGGAATGGAATCGCTTTTTTTTTCTAACCGGCCCAGGGCAAGACAAACCCCACCTTCCTAACCCTTTCTCAAATCACCTAAAACAAACCCAAGCACTTTCTCGATGCAGTAAATAACAAAGCTGACTTTTTAAAAAAGTAATGCCTACACCCAACGTGGGGCTCACACTCACAACCCCAGGATCAGGAGTGGCTGCTCTACCGCGTGAGCCAGCCAGGCGCCCCAACGGATCTCACTTTTTTGACAGGTGGCCCTCAGCGCTCCACGATTTGCTCATTAAATCTGCTGTACATGAGCCTCCTCAAGGTCGATCTAATTGACCTATTCTACAGTTTCGGTTTACCACAGTTTTTCGTACCGAATTCATACCAGTGGACAAAAATGCAATTTTTTGTTACCACTGCAAACAATGCTACGATAAATACACACTGTTGCCTCTATTTCTTTAGAAGGATTTCCCAGTAATGACATTGGTGGGTTAAAAATATGGTATTTTTAATTATAATAAATTTTCTTGGAAAAACCCTGTTATGGTTATATTCTTATCTTCCACAGTAGATGGCACAATAATTTTCTTTGTCATTATAAAGACATCAGGTGAAAAGATCTTATCCCGTCTTACTAAGCGGTCTTCTGTTAGCATGCTTTCAAGTCTTTTTCTGTGTCCATTTGTTTATTTAGTCAATCTTATTTAGCACCTGCTACTTCTTATTTTACATGCTGAGCATAAAATAGTATGCAAGCAGATCAAGTTCCTACCCTCCTGGAGTTTATATTGTTGGGGAAGAGACAGACTCTAAACAAATAGTGAAATTAATATGCTTTAGATGATGATAAGTGGTGTGGAGAAAAATTAAATCTGGTGAAGGGAAAAGGAATTGGAGAGTGAGCTATTAGGTTTATAGAGTGTTCAGAGAAGTTCCCTAATAATTAATGACCTTTGAAACAACTGAGGGAGTGAGTCCTCTGGATGTCGGAGGCAAGCAGTTTACAACTACAGAGAAGAGCTCTAACCTGAGGCAGGATAATGCTTAAAATGCTCTAAGAATCTAAGAGGTCAGGCAAGACTGGAGAGGAGAATCAAGGAGCTCAGAGAGATCAAAGAAAAGATACATGGATCCCTGAAGGCTATTACAACAACATTAGTTTCTACTCTGAGTGAGGCATGCAGTGTTACAGGAGAGTTTTAAGCTGGGGGGTAGCAGTATTGGATTCATGCCTTTATGGGAACTTTCTTGCTGCTGGGTGGAGGACTGAGGGGTGAATGTAGAGGGCAGGGCTGAAGCATAGAGACCTCTTAAGAAATTGTTGCTATAATCAAAGCCATTAGTACCAGAAGTTTGGGGAAAAGTATTCGTGGGAGATGTGGGGAGAAGAGATCAGATTTGGGATGTATTTTGAAGGCAGTGCTGGAAATCTTGGGAGAAAGCTGGTAATGATTCTAAGGTTATTTTACCTAAACAACTGTCATGGCAGAGTTGACATTTACTGAAATGAGGCAGGATGCGGTGGAAGCACGTTTGGAGGTTGGACTCAAAAGTTCAGTTTAGGACACATTATATTTGACATGCTTATTAAACACTCAGGTAGACATACTGGGTATACTTTTGGAGACAGAAGTTTTAAGTTCGAAGGAAAAGTCCAGAATGAAATATAAACTTGGAAGTCATCAGCTTTTTTTTTTTTTTTTAAAGATTTTATTTATTTATGTGACAGAGAGACAGCCAGCGAGAGAGGGAACACAGTGGGGGAGTGGGAGAGGAAGAAGCAGGCTCCCAGCGGAGGAGCCCGATGTAGGACTCGATCCCGGAACGCCGGGATTATGCCCTAAGCTGAAGGCAGATGCTTAACGACTGCGCCACCCAGGCGCCCCTGGAAGTCATCAGCTTGCAGATGATTTTTATTTTTTTTCATTTTTTTTATAATAATATTTTTTATTATATTATGTTAGTCATCATACAGTACATCCCCGGTTTTTGATGTAAAGTTCGATGATTCACTAGTTGTGTATAACACCCAGTGCACCATGCAATCCGTGCCGTCCTTACTACCCATCACCAGCCTATCCCATTCCCTCACCCTTCTCCCCTCTGAAGCCCTCAGCTTGTTTCTCAGAGTCCATAGTCTCTCATGCTTCATTCCCCCTTCTGATTACCCCCCCTTTCTTTATCTCTTTCTTCTCCTACCGGTCTTCCTACTTCTTATGTTCCATAGATGAGTGAAACCATATGATAATTGTCTTTCTCTGCTTGACTTATTTCACTTAGCATTATCTTCTCCAGTGCCGTCCATGTTGCAGCAAATGTTGAAAAATTGTTCTTTTTGATAGCTGAGTAATATTCCATTGTATATATGGACCACATCTTCTTAACAAATAAATCATAAAATGGGCAGAAGATATGAACAGACACTTTTCCAATGAAGACATACAAATGGCTAACAGACACATTCAATGATTTTTAAAACAATGAAACCAGATGAGCTCATCTATGAGTAAGTGTAGATAGAGAAGTGATCCTAGAAATGAGTTCTGGAAGACTCCAGTTTTTAGAGGTTGTCAAGATGAAGGGAAATCAGCAAAGGAGATGGAGAGGGAGCAGCCAGTGAGGTAAAAGAACCAACTGGGAAAACAGGCATAGCTCCTTGTATTGCACTTTGCTTTATTGTGCTTTGCAGATATAGCTTTTTTTTTTCTTTCTTTTTACAAATTAAAGGACTGTGGCAACCCTGTGTTGGGCGCCATTTTATAGCTGCTATCATCAAGTCTATTAGCAGCATTTTTCCAATAGCATCTGTTATGTGCCATATTTTGATCATTCTTGCAATATTTCAAACTTTTTCATTATTGTTCTATTTGTTAGTGTGATCTGTGATCAGTGATCTATGATGTTACTATTCTAATTGTGTTGGGGCACCACAAGCCACACCCATACAAGACAGTGAGCTTAACTGATCAATGGCCTATGAGTTCTGACTACTCCATCAACCAGCCATTCCCCCCACGACTCTCTGTCTCCTCAACCTCCCTGTTCCCTAACACGCAATATTGAAAGTAGGCCAATTAAAAATCCTACAATGGCCTCTAAGTGTTCAAGTGAATGCAAGAGTCAATGAGGGAAAGTTGATTGTCATCTTATTTTAATAAATTACCCCAGCCACCTCAGTCTACAGCAGCCCCCACCCTGATCAGTCAGCAGTCAACATTGAGGCAAGACACTTCACCAGCAAAAAGATGACTGAAAGACTCACTGAAAGGTCAGATGTTAGTTAACATTTTTTTGGCAATAAAGTATTTTTAAATTAAGATATGTACATTATTAGACATAATTCTATTGTACACTTAATAGACAACAATATAATGTATATATAGTATACATGTAATGTGTACCGGGAAACCAAAAAATTCGTTTAACTAGTTTTATTGGGATATTTGGTTTATTGCGGTGGTCTGGAATTGAACCTGCAATATCTCTGAGGTGTAACTGTAGTGTTCCAAAAGCCAAAAGGCAGCTTTCAGGAAGAAAATAGCAATTAACTGTGTCCAATGCTGATAATAAGACAATTAAGATTTGCCCTATAATTTAGCAATATGAAGGCTTTTGGTGAACTTGGCAGGAGCAGTCTGATGAAGTGATGGAGGTGAAAGCCTTACTGAGTAGATTCAAAGAGTTTGCTTTAAAGGGAGCAGAGAAATGAAGTGATTGCTGGAGGCTAATAAAGGGGAAAGAGATTTTTGTATTTTTTTTTTTAACATGGAAGAAATAACATTCATGGAATAAGGAAGAAATAACATTCATGGGATAAGGGAATGATTGTGCAAGAAAGAGGGAAATACTGGGAGTGACATTCTTGAAGAGTCAAGAGAGTAAGTGAGCAAGGGATAGTGCAGTTCTGGAAGGGATGGCATCATATGGCCACATGGACAGTACATCCACAGGAAAAAGTAGGGAGAACATGAAGAGTTGTGCCTAGGCTGGTTGACTGGAGTCTGTGGAAATTCCCTTCCGATTGCCTTTGTCATGAAATAGGAGGTGGGTTTGGAGGTTTGACAACAGCACAGAAAGTAAGAAATCATTTTCTAGAAGAGTGGAGAAGTGATTAAAACCAGAATACTGTAGAAGTGTCAACTCTATAATCATGATTATGAATATAAATGATACTATTCAACATAATTGTGTGAGTCTTTCCGGCCCCCTTCTGCTGCCAAGATTGGGGTTTTGCCAGAGCAAAATGAGGAGAGGATAGAGGAGCTGACAAGTATATGATCAATACAACAGAGTGATTAATATAATGGTTCATGAAATCTCTGCTGGGTAAATAAGTAAATAAGGATGTGAGAGGACATGATGGACAGTGGCGAGTTGCAAAATCAATGGATTGTTTATCCCAGTGTGTTCAAAGATTGCTGAAATTATAATACTGGAGTGAGTTTAATGAACATTTGAATATCTCCTTCCCCAAAATTTTCTAGTCATATTCTTTTAAAAAAATTTTTTTATTATGTTATGTTAGTCACCATACAGTACATCATTAGTTTTTGATGCAGTGTTCCATGATTCATTATTTGCGTATAACACCCAGTGCTCCATGCAATACATGCCCTCCTTAATACCCATCACCTGCCTATCCCAACCCTCCCACCCCTCTGAAGCCGTCAGTTTCGAATTTTTCACATTTTTTAAGATTTGTTTTGTCAATTTTTATATTTTTAGTAATAGTCTTTTAACATTCGTATGTGTTACAAATATTTTTAGTAATATAATACATTTACCTTTTCTATTTTAAGAATACTTTCCAAGCACATTAACATGTATGCTTTATCATTCATTTCATTAGTTTCTGCTCAGCATTGCTCATTTCATCCTCTCCTATTCTGAGATCTTTATATTGGTTGAATTATTTTTGGTATAACTACTTCTAATAATTTCCTCAAAAAATGTAAATGAATGGAACACTTTTTGAACCATTAAATGTTACCAAAATATTTTACTTTGATCTTACAACATGAATAATATTTTGGCAAGGACTAAGACTCTTAGGGCACAAATATTTACTTTTCTAAAAAATTGTAAACATTATAGTTTCCAGTGTTACAGATGAAGAATCCAAAAGTGGTCTGATTTACCTCCCTTTGAAATCAAACCAACCAATCTCTTCTGACAGAACATAAACTTTTCTCTTCAAATTTTGAAATCTTTCCAGTGTGAGCCTTTGTTTCCTAAACTTGCCTTAAATTCACTGGCATATTTCATCTGAAATTTCAATTCATTTCAACACAAGAAAATATTTTTTAAATAATTTTTTTTAATTATTGGCTTTGTTTTCCCATTTCTTTATGCTTCTGTGAATCCCTTGTTGTTCCTTCCAGAGTGCTCTTTATCTCTTCTCCATCCCTCCAGTACCTTATCTTGTCACTTGTATTTTTCTTTTTTTTTTTTCCTTTGGTATTTTTATTTATAGGGTAGTTCTTTCACTTAACTTTTAAGATAACTTGATTTTCATGAATGTCTATTTCTGTTCTGCTGTTGAATTTTTAAATTTGGGAACTATAAATTCTTTAATTGTTCTTTGTCACATTTCTAAGAATTTTTTCATTACATTTTAAAATCTCCTGTTTTGTTTTGTTTTGTTTCCCCATCAAGTCTGTTTAAGTGGGATCTTCTTGCTCTGTAGGTTCTTTCAATATTACTTAAGGAAGGCCTTCTTGGTGTATTTTTCATGCGGCTTTCCTGCTTAAAGAGACTAAATCTCCAAAAGTGTTCTTTCATGACAACTTACTTATGCTGGTCAGGCTGCCCATTTTCTTGTAGCACTGTGTCAAGAATCACTGGCTAACTGGTTCCAGAAATATTTTGCTCTATTTTAGCTTTGGACTCTAAGTACTACGACATGTATTTCTTATTTTCTACACTTCTTACAGATGTGTTTTTCCAATCCCAAAATATTAGTTTGTTTGCTTGTTTTAAAATTTTACAGATTTGATTTTATCCTAGTTCTGTTCCTTATAGATTTTTATGATTATGTTATGCTTAATAGCTAAGTGAATGAGCTATCTGATTTAGTGTTTAATTGTTTAGTCTCTCCATTTGTAAAATGGAGCTAATAATGGACCTATTAAAAAGGGTTTGTTTTTGTTTGTTTGTTTGTTTTAAGATTAAATGAAATGATACAGGGTCAGTCCAGTGCTTGGCATTTGAAAGTAATCCATATTAGTTATTATTGTTACACTTAGGATTTTAATAAGCATATCCTAGAGACTTCAGTTAGTAAACACTTCATGATAGCGCATTCTAATCACCTTCCCCCCTTGTTTCTTCATTCCGATTTGTTGCTTCTCTCACCCTTCGTCTTACTTGTTTTGCAAAATCCCAACCCTGATTAAATTTAACCTGTTACCTACTTTGTGCCCAAACAAGACTAGAGAAAAAACACACTATCATGGTAACAGGTCCTATTTTAAACTAAAGGCCAGGGACATGCCCCCAGCTGTATTCCTCTACTTCTCTACCTGCCACTCTGGAAAACTATTTCACATCTCTTTTGCTGTTTACTTCTGCTCTAATCTCCATTTTATTTTTTAAACCCCCCCTCTTCATATTCCTTTTTGTTAAAATGTTTTAACTCATGTTATTCAGAGTATGGTGGGGAAGGTGTGTCAAGCGATATATTTAATATATTTAATCAACTCAATTACATGGCTTTTATAGCAAGTTTACCCAGGTTCAATTTTGTGAGGGCTTCATGGTGATGTAAAATGATTGTACACATTCAGGCTGTTTGTCAACACTTTGAGTAAGACTTCTTAACCATTAGGGACGCAAAATACCCGTAACACACCAGTTTACTCCGGATTCTCAAGGGACTGTTGAGAACTTACTTTTGCAGTCCTTAGTTAGATCCCAGGTCCCACGCCCTTGAATAAGCTCCAGAGTACTGAAGAGAACTGTTAAAATAAAATCATTATAAAAGTGGAAATTTACGTCATATGCCCTGTAACAACAATGGAAGTGCCTACTTCTCCTCATTGTTTTCAATGTAGATAAGGAGAAAGCACTTTTTTTTTTCAAATAAGCATTGTTCTGAAAACTAATTAGCCCAACAGATCAGCAAACTTCCCAGGTATGAAGATACCACCCCTCTTTCTTCATCTTTAATCAAGGGGGCACTTTATCACTAAGCTTTTATTTCTCAAATTTACCTTTAGCATTTTGCAAGATGTATATGATTTACGATGACACAAAGATGAGTCTTTCAACAATTTCATAAAGACAAGTATTCATTGGCAACAAAAATTTTGAAAGCCTCAAGTATTCAGCCTTCAGGATTCTGACTCAGACAGAAGACCCCCCCAGAGCTCAGAGGCGTCTGGAACCAGACCTAAATTGGCTGGCTTCACCTGAATATCACCGTCCCTCCAGTTTCGTACTGTAGTCTTCTGAAAAGTTTCTATATATAGATGAATTCAAGTTAAATTGTACTATTTTAAACGGAAAAATTTTAAGTGGTAAACTTGTCTTGCTATCTCAGTGCAAGTGACCATGTATAAATCCGTCGTAGCCAAGAAATCCAATTGTAAATCACATATTTTAGAATACATTTTCTGGTCTTACTTGTTCTGTAGTTCTCGCCCAGCCTAAACAGTTTAGAACACTTTTCCTAGGAATAATTAACTTCATGAAACATTGTGCATAACAAATGATTCTGTATGTCTTAATCACTGTGCAAAAATAACTCTCTGGAATGTGTGCTCTGTTCCAGGTTGGAAGTGCCAAGTGTGGTGGATGTCCCTATTGGTGACTGTACACCCTGTACCTTTTATTCAGACAAATAACAACACAGGCTGAAATATATTAAGATTTCCATCTCTACAGACTCATATATCAGGATAATAAATTAATACACCAGTGTGAAGACAAATTAGGAAAGAAGAGCCATTTTATAAATTACTATTTCTGATTTTTTACGAAATAAAAAAACAGCCTGGAGCTGGCCCACTCCTAACACTTGTGAGTCCAGAACAAGAGCACAAATGGGATCCCTGGCCCACAGCCCCACCTAGCTCCACTTAACCACCTAAAAGGCCTCATATAAATGTGTTTGGATGAACTAAGCATGCAACAGAGGTCTGCCCTGGGGAAGACTGCCCTGGGAAGGACTCTTATAGATCTGAGAGTAAATGAGGACTACATGGGCAGGGAATTCCAGAGTTCAAGATTTCTAAGACATGATCTAGAAGGAGGGACAGATTCTTTGGCTCCCCAGACTCCTTGCTGTATAGAGAAAAGTACAGCCAGGAAAAGGCCAAGAGTATGGTTCTCTAAAGCTTGCGAGCAGGTAATGACCAAGAATATATTTCTTCCGGGGCGCCTGGGTGGCTCAGTTGTTAAGCGTCTGCCCTCAGCTCAGGGTGTGATACCAGGTCCTGGGATCGAGCCCCACATCAGGCTCCTCCGCTGGGAGCCTGCTTCTTCCTCTCCCATTCCCCCTGCCTGTGTTCCCTCTTTCGCTGGCTGTCTCTCTCTCTGTCAAATGAATTAAAAAAATCTTAAAAAAAAAAAAGGATTATATTTCTTCCAACTAAAGTATGACTAACAGGATGAAAATTCCAGAGGATGAAACATGTGGGAAGATGAAAGGAAAGAACTGTAGCTCCATGAAATCCCAGTCTGGTAGGGCAGAACTTTGCTCCTCCTTTGCCCAGAGCAAAAATCAGCTGTCTTACAACTTACCTGTAAATTTTTATCCCTAAGGAGAGCTCACAGCACTGTTTGCTGTGATTTCAATACTGGCTAGAAAATACAGGGGCAGTAATCAGTAATCCTTCCTAAAGATTCCATTGTTCTTTTACTTAGAATCAATAGGAAAAAATTAAAATCTAATGATAGTTTTTATTCCAATGAGTGAAATAAAGGGAAATCAAGATTTCTGCTATAATAGGAAATTTTGTCTCAATATTTATCTTTGACACTATTGTAGTGGTTTTAGAAAAAATGGATGTAAATTTTTAATACTCATCTCAATAAGAGTGGTATTCTTTACCTTCCCTAGAGTGTGGGTAGGCTTGTGACTGGTTTAAACAAAAAACCAAAAAACAACAAACAAACAAAGAAAAAATTGGAAATAACACTAATTAACTTTTTTTAAAGGATTTTTTGAATTTATTTATTTGACAGAGAGAGAGGAAGTGCACAAGCGAGGGGATCAGGAGAGAGAAAAGCAGGTTCCCCACTGATCAGGGAGCCAGATGTGGGGCTCAATCCCAGGAACCTGGGATCATGACCTGAGCTGAAGGCACTTAACCGACTGACCCACCCAGGCAGCCAACACTCTTTAACTTTTGATGCCAAACCATAAAATGCTATGTAACTGCTACCTTGTTTACCAGAATACTTACTCTTAGAGCCCTGCACTATCATGTAAGAAGTTAAGCTACAATGAGGCTGCCATGCTGTGAGGAAGCCTAAGCCACACGGAAAGAACATGTAGCTCTCTGGTTTCCCTTACAAGTTGAGTGTGGTCTTCATGTCAACACAACCCAGGCTCCTAACCTGAAGTTAACAATACCTCAAGGAAATTTCAGCCCCCAGGTACTTGAGATTTGAGTCTTCCCAGTTGAGTGCCCTAACATCACAGAACAGGAAGAAGCCATACTCTCTTCATTCTGTCTGGATCCCTGATCCACAGTAACTCTGATGATAATATAGTTCTGTTTTCCACCAGTACATTTTTAAATAGTTTGTCACATAAAAATAGGTAATAAACAATAATTGCCTCAGTGTGTGTGTGTGTGTGTGTGCTGTGAATGTATGAATATATGTCAACTATTACAATAAGTGATTCAGCTATTTATAACTAGCTTATAGAGTCAAATGTATGTGTAACAAAATGGAAGGGACAGGAGTACACTAGCACTAATAATGTAGAAGAAGGGAAATTTGAAAAGAAAAGAAGAAAGAAGAAACTTTCTTCCATTTTAGAATGTTTACAAACAGCCCTTATTCATCTGTATCATGACTTTGCAAATCATTTCACATGGCATTTGATTATCAAAACAAAAAGAGAAAGTATACATGAATTCAGTTTGAAAACCATTCACACTTCCATGGTGTTGTATTATATTTTCACTTCAGAAACTTGTCATATTGGCATTCCGAATCCAATAGTTCTTTTGGCTCTAATAAGTAAGTTGTGAAACATAAAATTTGACACTTGTTAATTTCAGGGGTTTCACGTACTCTTCAGAGGATTCATGTGGGAGTGTTAAAAGTTGGCTGCTATACCATTCTTTTTTGGCAATCACATCACAAAGTATCTCATTATTACTTATGTCAGAATGTTCTCACTATCTGGGAAATTTCATTGGAGAAATGCTTTCAACCAAACACACCTTGGTAGTTGAATGGGGCGGATTCAACACAGCTGCAAAACAAGCTCTTGCCTAAGGCAGGTCAGAAATGCCTCCCAGGTCCAGGCATACTTGTGTTTGTCTTCTTTCTTTTCTTGTGCTTTTGCTTTTTTGCTTTCTTTCTTTCTTCCTTCTTCTTCTTCTTTTTCTTCTTCTTCTTCGGAATGCGTTCTTAAGTGTACATTTACACTAGATTAATCACATTTAATTTTGTTTTCCATAGTATACCTATGACAGATGGATTTGATAAGACAATTATGAAGCAATGCTCTTTATATGTTTCCTTAAGCTTCATTTTCTTTCCTAGCTTTTTTCAGAATGAATCATCTGGACACAATTTTCTGTTAAAGGTTTTGGAATTCTCGCATATTAAATTTAAAAGTTGGAAACACAATTCCATCCATTACAATCCATTAAGAATTTAGAATTAAGATTTCAAACGTGGTTCTTCCTTCACAGTATAAATTAGTAGCGTGGGGATTAATACTCTCTTTAATACTCATTTTCTCCATGGGAATCTACTGGCTCTGTTTGTATGAGAGTGTGTATTTTCCATTCTGCCATGTTTGTTTTAGGCACATTATCTCATCTTTGCTCTTAGAAAAAATATGTTGCTTTCAGAATTAAATGTGTTTTTGCCAAGCCAGTGTCTAAAGATAGCAATATATTCACTCCCTGAAATGAAATTCCCTCTGGGAATGAGGTCACTAATGAGAAGAGTATCTAACATTTATTGAGTCTTAGTATGTGTGAATCACAGTTCTAAGAGCTTGACATTTGTTTACAAATTTTATCCTTATCACAACACCATGAGTAAGAACTATACTTACGCTCATTTTTACAGAGGAGGAAACAGGCAGAGAGATTAAGTCACCTGACCAACATCATCCTCCCAATAAGTGGCATGGCCATGATTTGAACATAAACACTGAACTCCAAAGTTTATAATCTTACCAATTCTAACATACTATTTCATTGAGTAATTTCAATAAAGTACTACCAATATTAGCAATTACCATTTCTCGTGTGCTTTTTATGTACTGTGCGTAAGACTTTATGTATTACATAGGAAGTTTTGCATGTACCATGTTATTATTTCATTTTATTCTCAAATAATGTTATGACATATTTTTTAGTGATGGTGAAATGGAATCAGACATACTAACTAACTGGCCAAGGTTATGTAGCTACTAATCGGAGCATCCAAATGCTGATCTAAGATTTTTCTTCAGAAAAATCTAAAGACTAAAATCATTTTACTTTTGAACTTTGCTGTTTTCTGTTATTTGTTTTATATTTGTGTGTGTGTGTTTCATGATAACAGGGAAGACTTTAGATGGTTAAATAAAATAATAGGTTTCAGCTTCAAATAAAAGATTAAATCTGATACTGCACTGTGCAAATAGAAAATATTGCTTTGAAGGGAACCATATATCTTAGGGAAAAATCTAGATGAGACATTTCTAGACAAGCAAAAAAGCCAAAATGATTTTTGGGGATTAGGAAAGTCACATAAATGTATAAAGCAACAAGAGGGAGTAATGGGGCTTGTGTTGAACTGGAGACTATATGTTCCAGCCACAGATATTCAAATTCTTAAAAAAGTAAAGATCAAACAAACAAAACCCCAGCACTAATAACAGCACCAAGAATTCTGCTGGCCAAACAAAATACTTCAAAAGTTAAATTCCAGACATGAAATTCTAGTTTTCCACTTCATTGCAGACAATAATCAATATCTCATTTTAAAAAGTGAATTATTATATTAAGGATCCAAAAACAAATAGATGAAAAGACTTTTTTATCCATAAAAAGTATACATTTTATGTATAAATTCTTCAATGTAGTGACAGGAACACCAATTTATTTAAAATAACTTTATGTCTCCTATGAACTAGGGAGGGTCTGCTACTTCCCATGATATTCAAAATTGGTAACCATTTTGATTCAAGTGAAAATGATCACAAATGAAACCTATAAGTATAGATTATGCCCATCTTAGACCGCAATAACATAGGGGTAAAGAAAGGGTTATACACACATTATGAAAACACTATTTTTTCTGTTTTCATTTCATCTACTTTGTAAGAACTTTAGTTGCCCTTAAATTCCTCTGGGATTTTTCTGAGAATTGTCAGGGGATGTCTCTGGTCGAGTCCCAAACTCCTGTTATAGTTTCTGATTTCCTCTCTTTCATCCCAGCTCATGGAGGCATATCCCTTCTAAAGCCAGGTCCACACTGTAATCATTTCCAGTGCCCATCTAAAGGCCAAGACTTCCGAAATCATCAGCATTTGCCAGTCTCCATATTCAGTATGCTGATGGGGGAAACCAAGAAGGAGTTTTTTCGGTTGTATCTAACCTTGTGGTGTGAAATTCTGAATGGCAAGGATACAGGGAAATCCAAATGACAGTTCCCATGCAACACAAAGAATTTCTTCACCCCTCATACTCTGGCCCACTGTATTAACCAAAGTTTGGGCTTAGACTCTCTTTTGCTATTCAGTAAGCATATTTAAATCTTTAATGCCACTACAGACATAACTATGCAACTTAAATCTGAACTCACTATCTGTATAACCACATAGTAGAGGTTCATTATAGTAGAAAGATTTCTGCGGAGGGGGGGGGGGGTATTTGCCAGTGTTATCTTTTCTTAGAACCTCTACCAATTAAACCCAGGAGATAAAGCTTCCAATTCATAAGTTATAAGCCAACCCATTTATGATCCTTATCAACAAAAATTTGAAAATGTATTTATCCCAAGGTTTAACAAAACAACAGCAACAAGACAATTGTCTTATATTCTAGAATCAACAAAATATATCAATAGTACCTATATCAATTTTCCAATTTATATTTGTAAAAAACTTTACAGTTTACATAAATATATTCAACAACCTTTTAGTGAATGCTTAACTTGTGACTTTACTGTGCTAGGAACTGGGAAAAAATAGAAATAGATAAGATACACTGTCATTTATTGACAATTAAAACAAATTACTTATGTATCGATGCATAATCCAGAGTGGTAAGAAATACAAGAGGTTAAAAAATGTGTTCTGTGTTTCAACAGGAAAGGATAACGCAATTAACACACTATATGTACACGTATATGGATACTTTCATACTTAAGACTGTGACTTTCCTTTACATTTCCTTCTATCTTATCCAGAAATGTGTATGTGTATAATATGTGACATAAAAAAAGATGGAGTAGTTAAATCAATGGGGGAAGGGTGATCTGATCAATGAAATGGTATTGAGAGAACTATTTAGCTAGTTCACTGCCTTGAAAAAATCACATGCGTTAGAAATGTGGCTAAAAGTCCCAGATTGGGAAAAAAGCAGTAAAGAATGTGGGAACCGTTGTTTAATAGTTGTACCTGGCATAACTGGGAAAAATAATACAATTATGGAAACCAGATATTAAGATCTCTAAGTATACCCCAATATAAAGAATCCCTGTTCCCCACCTAAGTTCTGAAAAAGGACATAAAAGGTAAAGATAAAAGGTAAAATAACTTTATTATTGATTGAAACCAAATCAGTGGATTCAATTTTATATTTGTCAGACAAATGGGCTTGTTAATATTAGCCTTGAAATTAGGCAGACTTAGCTGCAGGTAATTCTGAACTGGGGTACGTCTCTAGGTCCATATGGGGGAAAGGGGAGTAGTCTATACCTGGAGAAGCAGAACAGAATATCTTAGTGTCCAGAGTAGCTGTAAGAAGGTAGAAGAGTACACCTGAACAGAACCTGCCCAGTTATTTTCCCCAAGTTTACTAATTAGATATATGACTTAACCTCAGCTTTAGAATTAATAAAGTAGAAGAAAGAGGCTTTGAGTTAACTATCAGAATTCCTGCCACAGAAAGAAAACACAAAGAAGAGAAAAAAACTCCCTACTAATACCCTTTCAGTATTTGTTCTCTTTTTTCCTTTGGCTTAATCATTAAACTATGAACTACTGGGGATAAGGTCATTCCTCTTGAATGAGGTTAGCAGTTTTATCAGGGCTATCCCAGGGCCGCCTTTGCAAAGCCACTCCTCCAATACCAGTCTATCTTTTGGGACTGCTGGTGGGAAGTTAGAGTTTACCTTTATAAACCTATGAAATTACCCAAACATCACATTAATGAAGTCAACTGAAAGGCCATTCTGTAATTTACCCCATATTCTATTTCTCAACTGAATTAGTCCAGCCTTACTGATTATCATCAGGTTATCAGAGATTCTGCAATGAAACTAAATGTATAATTAGGATAAAACGCAAAAAAAAAAAATCTTAAAAAATGCTAATAGCATAAAGGTATCCCAAATTTGACTATGTTCTCACTTCTTCTGTCAAATTCCTAAGGGAGGTTAAAGGCTAAACATTAAATCCCATTGCAACTCCAAGTCCAAAGAAACTAAATACCAAGATAAAATTTTCTTGCCTTTCTGATAGAAGTCCATAATCCAAAGCCCAATTTTCTCTCAATTTGTAATTCTCAAGAGGCACAGCCAGATGGATTCTTAGTAATTTAATAGATCCTGTGGTTCTTTCAGCAGTTGTAACCTAAATTTTGTCATTAGAACTGACCTAGTTTCTTCAGGGTGTCAGAAAACCTAAGGAAAGTTTCTGATGTGCGTTACATTTAGAAGTTCAAAGAGTTAGTAGCACACAAAATAATACCATAATTCCATCACTGCCTATACTACATTTAGAAAAGAAACTATGCCCTAAAGCAACTATTCCAGGCGAACTTGGGCTTCTGAACCCCAATATTTAGTATTCATCAAGACCTTAACAGAAACTCAATGGTATTCAAAGAAAGAAGAAATTATTCCTTGTTTTAACCTTTCCAGTGTGCCAATTACTTTATGCCAGTTACCCAGATACTATGTGAATTTTTCAGGATTCTCCAGGAAAAACAAAAACCAATATATGCATGTATATATGTGTTTATATTCATACATATACACACATGCACACGTATATCCCTAAATATCCGTATATGTGGAAGGAAGTATGTGTGACTGTGGGTATGTGGGTGTGTAAAGAGATTTTTTAAAGCTTATTTATTTATTTTCTAATAATCTCTGCCCTCAATGTGGAGCTCGAACCCATGACCCCGAGATCAAGAGTCATGCTTTTCTGACTGAGCCATCCAGGCAACCTTGAAGAAATTTATTTTAAGAAATTTATTCACATGATTTTGGGGACCAGCAGGTCCAAAATCCATAGGTTGGCAGACTAAAAATTAGGTAAGTGTTGATGTTACAGTCCTGATTCTGAAATCTGCAGGGGGCAGGTTGAATGCTAGGACAAGGTATCTATGTGCAGTCTTGAGGCAGAATTCTTTTTTAGGGGGGTACCTGGGTGGCTCAGTAGGTTAAACATCTGACTCTTAATTTTGGCTCAGGTCATGATGTCAGGGTAATGAGATGGAGCAGTACCTCGTGCTCCATGCTGAGCATGGAGCCTGCTTAAGATTCTCTCTCTCCCTCTCTCTCTGCCCCTCCCATTCCCCCTCTCTCACTCTCAAAAAAAAAAAATTCATTTTTTGGAAAACCTAGTTTTTCATTCTTAATGTTTTCAGCTGATTGAAAGGGCCCACCAACATTGTGAAGATAATCTCCTTTACTTCAAGTCAACTGATCAGAAACATTAATCACATCAGGAAATACCTTCACAGCACCATTTAGACTAGTGTTTGACCAAACAACTGGGCAACATAGCCTAACCAAGTTGACACACAAAATTAACTATCCCACCAAGCCCTGTAACCTTAAATTAAGCTGTGAACAAATTCCCAGAAAGATGTTGGTTTTCACACAAGTTTAGAGAGAGGTGACTACACGGGGGAATCCGTCTAAGCTTCCCCTTGTTAAATAAGTCAACAGCCAACTTAAAATCATGTCATAGGAGGAGCTTAGCCTTGAGTTTGTGTTCAGCACCAGATGGGTCCAAAGTTAGCTTTTCTACCACTCCTGCGGCCCTGAGAACAGAATAAACTTTGAGTTAATGGTTCTACCTTTGTCTAGATCCTGCTAGAACCTGATTTTTAGAGTATCTGCTTTCTAGAACCTGATTTTTATAACAAGCAACTCAATTGCTTTGCAGTTAAGAAGCAGCCAATACTGTTCTCCCAACCAATGACTAAAAAGCCTAAAGGGATCTTTTCTCTCTATGGCAGGTTTGTCTCAGCTGTTCCAGCTGAGGAAAAGCAGGGCCTGCTAAAGGACCTCAGGGCCATACTTTGTTAAGGCCCTATCTTGGGTGTTCTGTTGTGCCTACAATTGAGTCTTTGACTCTACTAAGACAAAGCAGAAAGCTCTGCTGGCATCTGCAAACTCTGTCTCGCAGGCCTCCATACATTCTCTGAGGCCACTCATTCACCTGCCTTTGGCTTGCATTGTCTTCTGGCTTTTACCAAGGCTGTTCTCTTGGACCATACCACCATTGCCCAAGACCTGCTTAAAAAAACCACTCACTTAAGGTTAAATCATATGTAATCTGTGGTTACCTCTAAGGCCCCTGTACCATATGATTGATACAAAGCTTCTCACCAAGGCTGCAAGTGTCAAAACTGGCCCAATACAATCCTTATTCAAGCACCAAGGTCACAAATCTCTCCCTTTATACCAGAGATGAAGGAACAGAAACAAATGCCCTTTCCATTCCAAAAGCCTCTCCTCAAGTGTGCTTTATCTAAAATTTTGTTATTTCATTTTTCAATGTTCTCAGTCTAAGCACAACTGGGTCCTTTACACACCAACTAAGACTACTCCTCTTGGCCCAGCTTCTGTACAATATTAAGAAATAAAATAAATGATTAAAGATGAAGCTAAATTATTGCCATTATTATTGACAGAGGCCACGCTGAAAAATGTGACTTTCGGTCTTAGCCAAAGAGAATTACTAAACCACAGAGTTAGAGAGAATTTATCTCTTAACAAAGAGTACAGTCTCACTCCCAGGAGAAGAGAACAGCAATGAGCAAAACATGCCAGCCATTCTCTCAAATTTATTAGTTAGATAAGACACTTCACCCCACCAGGAGAAGAGTGAGTAAGGGAGAAAACAGCAACTCAAAATTAAAATTTCCTTCACTTTGAGGAAATCTCAGAAGTATCCTCATTATCCCTGGGCAATACTCATCCATTCACTCACCTGCCCCAGCAGCTAATTTTTTATCATTTTGAGATTTTGGCCAGCACTAAAGATGGCATGGCCCAATCTGACAGGGTGTTTCCTGGTGCTTAGCTGGAAAGCATGAGAAGCACCATTGTCCTGGGAATCACACAGTTGGGAGGAGTTTGGCAGTTCAAATATTTCTTGGTTCCTAGTACTGCTAAATCCTTGGAAGGATACTTTTTGAACCTATAATCTAATTCTAACTGCATAGTTAAAGAAAAATAGATTTTATGAAGAAAAGTATCTGAAGAAAAAGCTATGGTTAATGAGATCTATTGGAATAAAATAAAGGGTCAAATAGGTCTTCAGGGACCATGTGGTAAAAGAGTTCCCACAGACCTGAGGCATAAAGTGTAAGAACTATATGACATTCCTCAAATTATTTTTTTGTTGTTATTCTTGTGAGCCCATGAGATTAATTATCAATTAAAAGGGGCACAGACAAACTGGGTCCAAAATAGCAATTTGAGAAATTGCAAGTAATAGTAACAAAAATGATAAAGTGAGAGAATGTTGGACACAGTCTGTAGCCAGTTGTTAGAGACAGATAACAAGGTATGGTGACAATTTTAAAAATCTTTTATTAGATTTCTTTGAAGAAGAATTATTTACTTTGAAGACGATATTTCTACATCTTCAGACTTTCCTCTAATTCTGAGCCCTGAGACTAATTATGAAGTATTATCACAAAAGAAAGAAATAGTAAGTGAGAAAAGAGAGTCATGAATTCACTGTGGGTGAGGTAGTTAGAAGTTTGCTTAGTACATAAGTTGTTTTCCTCTTCTGTATGCAGTCTCCAAGTTTTCTTTGGAATAGAAGTCATGTTTTCACTGTGCAATGTTACTTAAGAAAATAAATTAAGGCTTCGAATCCTCTCAATATATTCTCTGTTAGATCAGTTAAGGAAATAATTATTTCCACATATCTTTGGCAGATAAAAACATATTCATAACTTGTCATGTGCATGATCATGTGAATCTGTGTTTACATATTTTAGTTATTTTCTTACGTAGTATTTCAGAGCTAAAAATGTATGCATCTGAACTTCTGAAGACCTTAATTTTTAGCCATGGTTGGCCTACATTCTGTATGAATGAAATTATTTTATAAGTAACATAATAGATAAGACTGGGAATTGGTAGGTATACTTAGAACTCTTCTTGTGGTATATCTTAAACCTACACATATCGTATATAGTAGTTTAACCCTTAGGTTGAACTCAAGGAAAATGCACCAAAAATATGTATACCAAAAATATGAACAAGAATGTTCATAGCAATAGTATGCATAAAAAAACAAACTGGAAACTCTTTCAATGCCCATCAACAGCAAATAAATATTTGTATATTCCCACAATAAAATACGTATAGTAACAAAAATGAACAAAAATCTAATAGTAGAAGCAACATGGATAAATCACGCAATTAGAGTATTGAGGGGAAAATGTCAGAAAACCAAAGAATCCATCTGTATAATTCCAATAACATAAATTTCAAAAAAAAGCAAACCTAACCTATAGTGTTGGAAATCAGGATTGCAGTTTTCATTGTGGGGAATACTGACTGCAAAGGAGTATAACGGAGGGGAAGGCTCTGATACTCTGATATTGTTCTGTTTCTTGAGATGTGGATCTGGTTACCCAGATGTGTTTACTTGGGCACATTTATCAGAATCCTTAAATTTTGTACACTCTTCTGAGTGTATGTTATGCTTCACAAAATGTAAAACTGTGTTGGCAATTGAAGATTCACATATTGTCCTAGAACTTTAACACTGAACATTATGCCTTCACCAGTAGGCTGCACTGAATTTTACTTACATCTATTGACTTTGATATGTATTCCTGCCTTTTTCTGGCTTACTTTCCTTGTGTTTTGGCTTTGTTGTTAGAAGCCCAGTGTGCTTCAAGCATAAGACCTCAAAATATATTAATAAGAACAATTCAGGCAAAAAAAAAATGTGAGAGTAGAGTTTTCACACATACCAATCTATTTAGAAATTCAGCTTTTATCCAACGGAAGGAATAATATGCAAGAAATAAGCAAAAATGTTAATGAAATGGAATTTGCACCAATTGTTTAAGCTAGTGTATAGGTCACACGTTGAGTAAACTGTGCTGGAAAAGTTACTAATTTCTTTTATTTTGAAACATAGTACACATCTGGCTAAAAGTGCATGGTAGAGCTGTATAATTCACTAAACTTCTCCCTTTCAAACTATATTAAATCACCATTTTAAAGTTTTATTTACTTAATTGTTGCATTTCCAAATATGAATCCAGTCAGTATAAAAGAGTGTCTTGATAGCTGTTACATCTATCTATCTATCTATCTATCTATCTATGTATCTACCATCTATCTATCTATCTATCATCTATCTATCTATCTATCTATCTATCTATCATCTATCATCATCTATCATCATCTTGTATTTCTATCTATCATCTATCATCTGTCTCTATCATCTATCTGTATCTATCACCTATTATCTATCTATCATCTATCTACCTATTATCTATCTAATCTATTATCTATCTATATTATCTATTATCTATCATCTATCTATCATCTATCTATCTATCTATCATCTATCATCTATTTATTATCCTATCTACCTATCTATCATCTATCCATCTGGTAGTTACTTGGAAAACAAGAATAGCTCATCTTCATCACTTGGAAGTAGCAATAGGTGATAGAGCCATTGAATTACCTTTGGTGTTTATATAAAATGCACTATCTGAGGTCACTGTCCAGGCTACCCTAGAATCTCTAAGGAGAACCACAAGAATTTTACTTTCTTTACAAACGCTTTCAATATGCTCAAGAATTTTGGTACTCCTGTTAATAGGACTAGAGGAAGAGAGGAGATATAGGGGATACAATTTACAAGGAAGAATTTTGCCTTTCTTTTCCTTTTCCTCCCCTATTCAAATTTGCATGAGAAGTTTCTCAACAAGATTTATGACAGCTTGTTCTCTTCCTCCCTGAATAGGAGAGAACAGGACAGAGTACAGTCAGTCCTCATCTTATGAATAGGCTGTATTACAAAAACTATCTTATTAGTCATGTATTTGGACTCTATGCATTGTACCAGAAACATCCCTTTCCAATTAGTGAGTTTTTAAATCAACACTCAAAACATACATTAATTTAGATGAGCTTGAACTGTGCCATCCTTTTAAAAATGATAAACAAATACCAATTATACCATAGTTTATAAGAGAAAGGCATTTACAAACCTAATCTTTCACAGGTTTGCAGGCAGTGTCCTTGCAACAGTATGTCTCTGAGTGTGGACAGAGCTTGGAACGTTTACATTGTCAGTGTGGGCATCTTTACTTGAATATGTTTATGATAGTATTTTGAGAGTTAATCTAACATCTAATATCTGAAGGAGATTATTTATATATAATTCTATATATTGTCAGAATTGTTAAGAATGACATTTTGGAGTAAAAAAGACTTAGATTGAATCCTAATTTAAAGTTTCAGTTTTCTCACTTTATCTTCTTCCAGTTTTATTAAGCAATAATGGACACACATCCCTGCATAAATTTAAGGCATACAGCATGTAGGTTTGATTTAAATATAATGTAAATGAGTCCAATGGGTCCAGATAAGATCCATATTCTCATATACATACATTGGAAAGAAAAGAAGAAAGGAAAATAAAAAGAAGAAAGGGAAAAAAATATCCTTTAATGAGAATTCTTAGGATATACTTTCCTAACAACTTTCCTATTTATCATAAGCAGTGTTAGCTATAGTCATCATGTTGCACATTACATCTCTAGTTCTTAGTTATCTTATAACTGGAGTTTGTACCTTTGAGCACCTTCCTATAATTCCCTCTCCCACCATTCTCTGCCTCTGGTAACCATGAGTCTCATCTTTTTGCTAGGGGTTTGTTTGTTTGCTTTTTCCTTAGATTCCTCAGATAAGTGAGATCATATAGTATTTGTCTTTCTCTATTTATTCCAGACCACTTGTTGAAAAGACTACCTTTTCTCCAGTGAATATACTTGGCTTCTTTGTCAAATATTAGTTGACCATATATGCTTCGGTTTATTTCTGGGCTTGCAATTCTGTTCCGTTGGTCTATTTGTCTGTTTTTATGCCAGTATCATACTGTTTTGATGACTATAGCTTTGTGGTATAGTTTGAAATTAAGAAGAGTGATATCTCCTGCTTTGTTCTTTCTCAAGGTTGCTTTGGCTACTTGGGATTTTTTTGTCATTCCATATAAATCTTGTGAGTGTTTTTTTCTACTTCTGTAAAAAATACCATTGGAATCTTGATAGGGATTGCATCGAATCTATAGACGGCTTTTGGTAGTATTTACATTTTAACAATATTAATTCTTGAAATCCAGGAACATAGGATGCCTTCCTATTTATTTGTGTCCTCTTTGACTTTCTTTCATCAATATATTATGGTTTTCAGCATAGAGATCTTTCATCCCTCTTAGACATTAAGACAACGTATTATTGTAATTACTGGGAAGAAAGTTCTTTCAACATCAGGTGGACTTCAATTCTTTGCTTTCAATACTTAAAAAAAAAGGAAGACCTAATAGAGTTGTCATCCAATAAAATGTTAACATTTTTTATTCTTTTGATGATTTTTGATATTTGATTTTTGTCACATAAATCAGAACCAATGGAGATATATATACACTCACGACATACATACATGTATATATGTGTGTGTTTTATACATATATGTGTGTATATACATATATGCACATACATATATATGTCTGTATCAAGAGATCTATTGCAAAGAGTTGGTCTGTATGATTGTAGGGCCTAGTTAGGCAAGTCTGAAATCTGTAAGGCAGACGCTCAGCCTGGAAAGTCTAACGCAGGAAGTGATATTGCATTCCTTAAATGGAATTTCTGAATTTCTTCCTCCTCAGGGATATCTCAGTTCTACTCTTAAAGCCTTTCAGTTGATTGGATCAAGCCCACACAGATTATCAATGATAAATTCCTTTATATAAAGTCAACTAATGGTAGATATTAACCATATCTACAAAATGCCTATACAGCAACACCTATATTCAAATTTGGTCAAATAGTTGGGTGGCATAGCCCAAACAAGTTGACATATAAAACTGAAGATCACATATGCCAACATCAAATGAATTAATATATCAATATAGTGTTGTGTTAAGAAGGAGTCTGAGACTATAATTTAATCCAGCATAGAAAAGTGCCTTGATCTATTAGTGCAATATATATATGCTATGTTTATTTAATTTGTGTCATTTAATGCATATTGAAATAGATAGTGAATTTGTAAAAAAAAAAAAAAGAGGTTTACAAATAAACTTTATTAGATGAGTTCAAGTGACTCTAAATGTCGTCATTCAGAGTATGGAGCGAGCCAAGTACCTACAAAGCTTGCACCAAGCATTGTGGAAGTACGAAAAGGTAAAAGCCAGTCTTTATCTTCAATGAACATAGCTTAATTTGTTGATAGGTATGTAGCTCCAAAGAAATAATGGTGCTTTAGGATAATGCCGCTTTAGTTAGTAACTGTCAGATAAACTATCCAGGGGACAAATACCAGAAGACTCGGATGGAAGGAGAAGTTTCTTTGTGAGAAGATGGTAAGAGAACTCTTCATTGAAGTGAAATTAGAATTGGGCTTTTAATCTAGGGATGTGGAAATATGACATTCTGGGTGTTTGTGGGAATGAGGTTGGAAGGAAAAAGGCCTGATGTGAACACAAGCACTGGTACAAGAAATACAAAGAACATTCAAGCACTGATGAAAACAGTTTGATAATGGAAGCAGGAGGCAAGTATAGCCACAGAGTTTTAGAATATGGAGGAACCACAAACCAATTACATTATTTTACAGGTGAGAAACTAAAATCTTATTTGCTTGGTTTTCTAAAGTTTAAGCATTTCATGAAAGGAAAATCCATGATTAAAATGTTTTCCCTTTGGGAGTTTCTGTGGCTCTTTTCCTTTTATCAATAGTGGCGCCTACTCTGAACAAGTGCTAGTACTTGTTTCAAATGCCGTGATGAGAAACAATTTTTTAAGACACATTTTGGCTTCTTGGAAAACAGTCTTTGAATTAATTAGTGAGGGGCCATTAATATGGGAGTAATCTCATCATTGCCAGATATTTGCTATTACTATCCTTACAGTATTGTTTTGGTAAGAGAAAAATAGAATGAGATTATTCTTTTGTTGTTGTTGTTTGAAAATTATACAGGTGGTTGTTGAATAGGAAAAATAATGATAAAAGCATTATTTTAGGAAAATTAATTTGGTGGCAGTTTTTTAAATGATTTTAAAGGATATCAGGTACTTCTGAAACCGGAATTCTAGCAGGAGTGCTACTGTGTGGTTCGAAACATGAGTTGATGAGAGTGAACAGGATGTTGGCATTTGGATCAGAGGCAACAACACATAAGAAAGAAAAAGGAAAATCGAAATTCTGTTTGTTTCTCCACTTTATTTCCAGTGTCCAGAAAAATACCTGGGGCATAGTTAAAGCTTACTCAAACTTTTTGAATAAAGTCCAGTTACAAAAACTATTTCCACAATGGAAAACTAGTGAAAATAGAAATTATCCTATCATACTAGTGAAGGCAGTTAGTGTAGCCAATCTATTACCTAAAGATAGTTCAGAAAGACACATTTTTTTCAAAAATAAACCATATAATCAAATGTATGTATCACATTAACCTATTAATCAATTAGTAAAGCAAATAGATCCATGATTGGCTTTACTTCTTTGTTGTCAAGAGTATTCTAGAAAACTGGAACTAGTTCACAGTATCCTTAGGTATTCAAGATTAACTACTACTAACCATATTTCTCAGGAACATACAAACAATTTCATACTCCGAAATAATTTATAATACATATTATAATAAACCTATCAAAACTATCTCCAAAATCATTCACTCCCAAGAGGTTTGCAGTTGGCATTAGATCAATCCCCTGCTGGGGCTAGTGAAGAGAGAAGATACATGCTACATGTTTGGGGTGCTATTCCAGCTGCAGATTCACCTGTGAAGGCAAAATACTGTCACCCAAATTATCGTAGCTCTCTCAGTTATGGCTCAGGGTGTCTATTATGTGTCAGAAATCTTTTGCAGAACAAGTAAGGCTCAGGGCACTTGAACCAAGCTTGAGTTTGGGAGCTTGGGTGTGGCATACAACTTGGCACGTGCTGATAATATCTGCAGGCAAAAGATCTTGCTGCACATGAAGATATAGATAACTACATCCAAGGCAAAGTTGGAGCTGAGAAACAAATGTTCCAAGGAAGCATTTATCAAAGAGTCCAAATTGATAGGCATATGTGTGGGATGGCACACAGAAGGGATATGGAGTCTGGAAGGCATAGTGGAGATTCAGCCCAGACATTCCCCCTTAGGCACCAGTTTGGGAAATTCCACCAAAAAAATTCACAAAATTAAGTAATTGAAGTTTCTGAATGTGGATGAGACCAGGGCAATAGGCAATTCTCAGAATTTTGGAAAAGGCTGTTGAGATCAGAGGACTCTCCACAGAAAGCAAGTTGCGGTCTCAGTCCAGGCTCTCAGAGCAGAGCTGCAGTTCCCAAGGGAGAGCCTTAGGGAGACCAACGTAGGTAGACCTTTCTCCTGTGGAGACCCAGAAATTAGATACTCAGCAATTAAAAATTTGGATGCTTAGACTTAGGTATAGGAACGACATTTCCAAAATTTGAACTCCATCATCTGGGATATGAGCTGTGTTATCCAAATAGTGGCACTGCAAGAAGACAAGCTATGACTCAGGGAACAACTTGAGGCCCAGAGGACAGCAGTGGAACAGAGCGTCCTGGGTCAAGTCTTCAGCAAAGGGAATTGGGGCAGAGCTAGGAAATGTAGTGTCAGCGTGCAAACAGCACTTCTTGGACCATGTTACTAGGGAGGGGAACTTCATTCTAAGCCATAACACACAAAAGGTTGAGTAGGATAAGTACTTTATCTGTTGTCCATACTAGTCTAGGAAAAGGCAGGAATATGCTACAAAAAAGTAACAACTGGCCCTAAATTTAGGGAGTTTGGAAGCTCAGAGTCAGGAGCAAAACTGAGACCTGACTGATGACACGCACAGAAATCCATTTTAAAAGCACATTTTCTCCTTTATAAATCCATTTGACTGCCCAAGTCAGGTCATAACTACCCCATTTTAACAAATTACAGCTCTGTTCTTCTTCAGATTGGTCTCTCAGGCTCTTTAAATCTCTGTGCGGAACTGAAGCTCGGTTCCAGACATTTCTTTCTTGTAAATGACATCAAATTTCTCGTTTTGGGCCACTGTGAAGTGATTCTTCCAGTCACCTGCTGTCCCTAAAAATAAATAAGAAAACATGTGAAGGAATAATGTATTTCCATCATGGTAATGTATACCAAAACAAAAAGTTCAAAGTTAAAGACTTTCCTTGTATTTGAAATACTTTAAAATGCCATTTCTCCTTTACTGGTCATTCCTGCCATCTAGAAATGTGGTTTAGAGCTAAATAGAACCTGACTTTTTTTTGAAATATAGTTGATATACAATATTATATTTGTTTCCATTGTACAACATAGTGGTTCCACACTTGTATCCATTAAGAAATGATTGCCATGATAAGTGGAGTTGTCATCTGTTACTACAATATTATTGACCATATTCCTTATGTTGCACTCTGTATCCTCATGACTTATCTATTTTATAACTGGAAGTTTGTTCCTCTTAATTCTCTTCACTTATTTTGCCTATTCCTCCACTCCCCTCCCCTCTGGCAACCATCAGTTTGTTCTTTGTATTTATGAGTCTGTTTCTGGTTGGTTTTGTTTTAGATTCCACATATAAGTGAAATTATATGATATTCGTCTTTCTCTGTCTGAGAGAGTGTGTGTTTCACTTAGCATAATAACCTCCAGGTCCATCCATGTTGTTGCAAGTGGCAAGATTGTGTGTGTGTGTGTGTGTGTGTGTGTGTGTATGTTTTATGGCAAGTAGTATGCCCGTGTATGTATATACCACATCTTCTCCACCCATTCGTCTATTGATGGTCACTTGGGTTTCTTCCATATTTTGCCTATTGCAAATAATGCTGCAGTGAACGTAGGGTTGCATATATCTTTTTGAATTAATGTTTTCACTTTGTTACCCAGTAGTGGATGACTGGATTATACAGTAGCTCTATTTTTAATTTTTTGAGGAACTTTCATATTGTTCTCCACAGTGACTGCACCGATTTACATGCCATCAACAGTGCGTAAGTGTTTCCTTTTCTCCACATCCTCGCCAACACTTGTGATTTCTTGTCCTATTGATACTAGCCATTCTGATAGCTGTGAAGTGATATCTCATTATGGTTTTTACTGACTTTTAAAGATACATTCTGAGAAGGGTTAATTTTCCTGTCTAAATTTATGGAACATTTAATAGTTTCCTGAAAGAGATTCTTTTAGTGTTTCTGTTTGTCATGGGTCATACGGTTACTACTGAACACTCAATCAATGGTCAGGGCAGATTTTATTTCATGAATTAGTTTGGGAAACTATTACAAACAATTGGTCATCAACACAACCATGAACTAGAAAGTTGATAAGTATCACTTCCTATGAATTTATTAATGAAGATGATATGATACTTGAAGGATACCATTTTCCCTGAGTTCACTAGACTTATACTGTATTTGCATTTTAGATGACAAGAATAGCATTTCAAGTCAAACATATAACATTCCTGAGCCATCTCTACAAAAGCAAAACTTTGGGGAACAAATTTGCATTTAATTTCTTATACTTGGATGTTTATAAATATTTATCTGAAAAATAAATTCTTAATATACTGTAAATGTGCTTGGAGATAAACGTTTGCTTTGTTATTTTATGAAATATTAAATATGTCCTGTTGAATTGCAAGCTACATTAACCCATGATGGATTGATGAAGATTTCAAATCTTTTTAATGAAAAACATCCCCATAAACAATGTTATTTCCCTGGTTATTATACCTTGATCTGTGTTCACCAGATGGCAAGAACTCTTTGAAAAGTGAGAGTAAGGTATATTTGAAATAGTCCATCTGTAAAGATGTCATTAAAAACAAAAAGCACAAATTAAACAATAAAGAGTCATATATAAAGTATTCTAATGATTTTCTATTTTGAGTGTTAATTATATAATATATATATAATATATATATATAATTATATAATATATAATATATAATATACACAAACACATTTGCTTCACAAGAGTAAAGGGAGCAGAATTTTTTTTTTTTTTTGATAAAGTAAATGCTGGCCAAAGCCCAGATTTTTCTATTTTGTTGCAATTTGGAACATAAGATAAACACTGGACATCATCTGTCCTCTCCCTACTTTTACTATTGTGTGGTTAAATTATGACATTGATTTAGCCAACATGGCATCCCTCAAGACTGAGCGTACACAACGCTTTGTTCACACATCACTTTGAACCGTGTTATCATCCATTTACATGCATGCCTCTTGCATTGCATTATGAGCTTCTCAAAGCAAATGCATGTGTCATCCATCCTTGCGTGTTCTAGAGAATGTGTGTTGCATACAGGTGTTCATGAAGAGTGTTTCCTAAACATAAATGAGCGAATAAATGGGTATTCTTTAAATGTTTATTGAATGCATGAATGAATAAATGAGTAGACAAATCTTAAGCTATTTAGATTAAGAAGAATGTGCTACTTTTTAATGTATTATTTACAGTCAGAAAAAAAACATTTCAAATGCTTACATGTCATTTACCATAATCCTCCCCCAAAACTTATGCCACAGATCTTATTACTTTCTCCATATTTTCAGTGATGTAACCAGACTTCTGGCAGATTGATTAAATGTATTCAAAAACATAGATTCAGGGACTGGCAAAGCCTGGATAAACCCCGGATCAATCTGACGACAAAGGGTATGTTTTTTTATTACTTCCAGAGGGGATGTAAAGACCATCTCTATTATGAGACTAGCACGCAGTCTTTTCTGCTTGAAGTTGGAGAAACCATAGAACCCAGATACTGAGCTTGTTTTATCTACCTCTATACCCTAATGAAGTATCATGGGGTGGTATCAATTTTCATATGACTGGGAATAAAACCTTCCTGGAAGTTACATTCAGATAATCTGAAAAAATAAGTATTGCCTTGTTTAGTAAAGGAGGGTTTTTTCCCCTGATTTTTTCCATCAGCAAAATGTGCGTATGTGAGCATCAGGCTTTGTTTAGACACCATTTACAATGAAAAATTTACTTTGCCTTCTTATACCAGAGGTTAGTTTTGAGAAGTTAAATTTAATGTTTTTTAAAATAATAATAAAAAAACAATTTGAAAACACCAGGACTATTTGCTATTTTGATAAGTAATGTAGAAAAATGTTTTAGAAAAAAATTTAACCATATAACTTTTTGAAAATCAAAGGTTTTCAGCCATATGTTCATATGTACAGTACATTTCTAGGGTTATGTTTACTTCCAAGCACACCAATTGAAATCCTACCCCTTCATCTCTACTTCAACAAAGAACAGTGAAAATAGAGGGTGACATTATTAGGTGGATAGCTTCTCAAGTTTGTTTAAGTTAATAATTTGTTAAATGTATTATTTTTATCATTGATAAAATATTTTTGACACAAATCATATACAATAAGTCACAATATGCAGGAATTGCTTCAGTGGAATCAATAGCAAATGCCATATTCCTCTATTGTTATCTTTTTATGTTAAATTTAGATTCCATGTTTCCTATAATTCAGACAGTATCTTTAGGGAGCAAAATCTTCCCATAGGGTAAAGAAAAGTCCTTTCTCCTTGTGAACCTTTAACAAAGTGACCACTGTTTTCTAAGTAGTGTGGGGTCTTTAAAGTAGATGGTCCTGTACTGAGTGACATTAGTTTATCACTGAGGAGAAGAGGGAGTCCTATGCCTATTTAGGCAAAGATTTAAGATTTAGGAATAACAATTTTGGAATGACTCACATTGGGATTGACAAAACTACTCCCAGTTAGTACCGTAGTAAACAGAAGAAGAAATATGCATCAAATACCCAAGATATTCTGGTAATGGGTTTATAATGCATTATTTCCTTTAGTAATTTCTAATCTAGTTCAACAACTTTTGTGGTAGGTATTTTTAGTGTCTTTATATTACAGATGAAGAAATTGGTGCCAAAACTGGCTAAGTAAATTTTAGAGATCATTACTCCTCATTTCAGAGTAATTCATAAGAAAATGAAAAGGGAAAATTAAACTCAGCAAAATATTTACCTTTACGCATAAATGAGGATTTGCTATGATCCATCATTGTACTTGGTAGATGTGTATAATTCACCAGAGGGTTATCCTTCATCATTTCAAATGAGGTGTGATGGATAATCTTATTTAAGACCTCATCATTCAAATTCTTCTCTAGAAATCTAACAATCTTCTTGACTTCCCGCTTTGGATCCTATCAATGGTTAACGAGACATACCCAAGAAAATGGTAAACAAAAACATAATTAATGTAATGTGAAATCTATAATATTTATAATCTGTTTCCTTAAATGTTGGTTCATAATATTCAATTCATATTTTGTTGGGTCATCAATGGTTTTTTTAAGTTAATCATAAAAATGAAAAAACCAATAATTTATGTTTGGCAAAAATAGATGAAATATTTTGTTTATTCTAAATTTCATATTTTTAGTTTCATATCAAAAGTGCAATAAGAACAAAGCTTGGTCTAAATATTAACAATATTTGGAGAAAAAATAACAGCTATTTTAAGCTCAAGTTGTAATCGATTTGAACAGTGAATATTTAGGGACCAAGTATTTATTCTTCTTGCCTTTATTTATTTGTTCTTAATCAAAATTCTTTTCTTGTTTTTAATAACAATATTTAAAAATAAAAATAATAAATTCGTGAATAACTTCAAGTATGTTTGCCTTAGAGTACTTATACCTTAGACCTTGTTTGGACATAAATTATTAAAAATAAACGCAGGGCCACCTGTATGGTACAGTTCGTTGAGCATCCAACTCCAGGTTTCAATTCAGGTCATGACCTCAGGGTCATGAGATTGAGCTCCAAGTCAGGTTCCACACTCAGTGCGGAATCTGCTTGAGCCTCTCTCTCCCTCTTCCCCTGCTCACACTCTTTCTTTCTCTCTTAAATAAATAAATAAATAAATAAATAAATAAATAAATAAAATCTTTAAAACAACTCCAATGAAAGTGCATTAAGTTATTCGTTAACTACAGAGAACAAAATCCAAGAAGTGAATCATTTTCCAGATTCTAATGACATTAACTTAATATCTGCAACTTTTAGGAAGCTAAACTAAACTCTATATGGATACGTAAGGAAATATTTTGAGAAGGTGATATCTAAGTTGAAAAAGATTTGTCAGAATATAGGATCTCATAATGTTTTGAAGGGAGAAATAAAAGCAAAGTGCTTGAAGTTAGGTTTGAGTTGTTCATAGAAATAAGAGAGGCTATAAAATTGGAAAGATAAATTGAGGAGAAAATGAGAAAATCCTTGGATGTCCCGCTGAAGGATTTAGACTTTATCTCTTATGCAGGGAAGCCACAGCATTTAATAATGTGTCATTAACACTGTGTGTATGTTCATGTATACACATGTGTGTGTTTTGGCAGGGAGTTCCTTACAAGGAAAGTTCTGGCAATATATTATATCTCAGACCTTGAAGAGAGCAGAATGAGATGACTAAATAAGGAACATGAGTGCTTGAAATAAGTAAAAGGTCAGAAATTATGATAATGGAAAAAAGTTCAAAAGAAAAGTTAATAGTGGTAGTAGGAAAACCACAGATGGACAGCCAAATAGAGAACAATTTCTATTAGGGATTCGAAGTGTTTGGAGAACAATCTGGCCACTGTCAAAGTGTCAGTGAGTGTTAGTTTATGGTGCAGTAGAAGTGAAAGCAGAGTGCTGGTACCTACTGAATCTCCTTCTGCTGTATTTCTCTTTCACCTCATTGATTGAGAATATATGCAGACACTCAAACCAGTGTCAATTATTAGAATTCTCTTTGAATTTTATTATTGATATGTAACTATAATTTTGTTCTATTGTTGTTGTTAAACTTCTTAATATAACATCGTCTAAAAATAACTGTATGACAGGAGAAAAAGACCATCTATTAAGTATGATAATGTAGCAGGTTTGAGTGGGATTCAGAAGATCTAGATATGCTTATAAAGCTGATTAGGACAAACTGTAAATCAGTTTGAATGAGTGGATTTGAATAATGCATTTTAGCTGAACAGGAGAGAAATGGTTGACACAAGAGTGTCATGTGGGGGGCAGCATGATGTTGGACTCAGAATGTGGACACCAGGCTGGCCCAGAAAGTGTATTTCCCCATCCTATGGAGAAAAAGGGACTATATTTAGAAGTTAAAATTGCTGTTTTCATAAAGTTATTAAGTGCTGCTCTGGTGTCTGGAAAGTAAGGAAAAAGTACAGAAGGAGAATTTTCTTCTTATGAAGAATTCATGACTTAACTCCGGCTAATCAAATACTCAAGGAATATCACCACTTTTTACAAGTGTTTTCATAAAACCACTTCAGTTTCACAGCTGCATGTTGCCAGCAAATTGAAAATTAATTGCTCAAGCCCTGTATAAATGGGCAATCGTAAAGTTCTGACGGTAGATTCTCTATGGGCTGCAAACAAGCGTGATGGAAGGTGGGAGCCTGGGCAGAGCAGAAAAATTCAGAGGACTCTTTTTGTTGAGATGTGAGAATACCTTGGGGGTTTCTTAGAAATATTTGGATCAAGGGAAATTTTACATGGGGCAAGGTTTTTGTTATGCAAAGGAAGACCGATGTCTCTAAGATGTTTGTTATTACTGCTTATTCATATATTTATTCATTCAAGCAATCAATTATTCATACAAGTGATTCTATGAGCCGCTATGTATGTGTAAGGTGCTATATTCTGTACTATGAACATAGTTACAAGAATGATAGATACTGTACCTTCCATCATGAACTGAAAGTCTAAAATGTATCCTCATTTGTAAGTCCAATCTTTTTCAAGTAGAGGAACTTGGTTTCCACATATTTCTCAGGGGTGTGTGTGTGTGTGTGTGTGTGTTTGTATTTGCCTAATTTAAGTAAAATGAATAGACCTGGAATTTTGCAGCAATATTTGAATTGATACTAGTTCATACAGGAGACTTGATGAATGCTTATGAATCCCCAAACTAAGAGGGAGATAGTAAGAGAGTAAAGGAGAGGGATTTGAAAGTTATAATAGGTAGGGCATGTGAACCAATGGGCTGTTCACAATATAGTGGAACCGTATCCACTATGTGGATGTCAATGAGGACAATGTATTTTCAAATTTTGAAAATTAATGGACATGTATGTAAGTGATGAGTCACTAAATTCTACACCTGAAATGAATATAACACTGCATGTCAACTAACTGGGATTTAAATAAAAATTTTGAGGGAAAAAAAAATGAATGGACAAATAACATCATTAACCAAACACAGAATAAAAGAAGAAAAGGATTACATGTTGGAGAGAGAGAAGCAAGATGAAATTAGTTTTGAAGTGTTAAATTTAAAGGTCATTTTAATAAAAACATGGGTCTGAATTAGGGTAGAAGTTAAAATGGAGTTTTGGGGGATCATTACCACGTAAAGAGCTTTGTCAACGGTAGGCATGGGTACGATCACCAAAGTGTAGCATACAGCTTACAGAGAAAGCTGACTAAGTGACAGATGGAGATCCACAGGAAAGCCAGGAGAGTGTGATAGCCTATTAATGTTGGAAAGAATTTCAACAAGAGAAGGTGTTCACAATAAGTACAATGATTAAAAAGTATAAGAAGATAAAAATACCACGGATTTCACCATTAGAAGTTACTAATGATCTTAGCAAGATTTGGGTAAACAAGCATTGAGAAGAGGCAAAATAATCACATCATTTTATTTATTTATTTATTTTTACTCCATAGATGAAGTTGAAAATAGATATTAACCTTTACCCCAGGATGTAATGGAGGAATTATCAGAATGAATTTCTACCATTTTACCTCTTTCATATCTTCATAGTACAAGAAAAGTATTGGGTGTTCTTCCTTTTTCTCCCACCAGCTCTTAACATGATTAAACCAGGAGCCATAAGCCACTAAAACCAGAGAAACAGTCTATTACCATAAGCATTCATCAAATTAAAGGTTTGTTTCTAAACAATAAGTTAAATTGTACAAACATTTTGTGGAATTCAGTAATCAAGGGAACTGGATATATAAGACCAATTAAAAATATATATAATCAGCCACTTACGGATGTACAGATTAAAAAAATATAAAGAACGAAGGAAGCTTTTCAAATGAAAATACATTGGCCTCCATGTGGGTTTTATTTAGCCTCACATGGAAGTAAACCATTCTACAAAATACTCATATTAACTATTTATCTAAGTACTATAAATATATGTATACCTGATCAAACTAAGGATTTGGGCAAGTTAAACAATTCCCATTGTAACTGGAACTGAGAATGGATTTCTAGCAACTGGAAAAACATTTGAGAATATTTTCATCAGGCCAATGTTAAATACCAAATTTATATATTGATATTATAGTAAAATATTAGATACAGTTGATCAAATTCTTTTAATGCTATATAAGTGTACTTTTTACCGGCTTGGAAAAGCAAATGTCTTGATAGGAAAAGTCACACCAGTGATAGTTATCAGTATTATTAAAAAGGAAAAGTACTTATTAATTTCAAGCCCAGGCCTACCTACCATTTCCAGTCATGAATCTCTCCAGATATTCTTCCCAGGGACCAGGCACAGGTTCCAAATTATTCATTAAGTCAAAATGGTAATATGAGACAGCAACATCCTTGGCATTTCGAGCCAGATAAATCATCTGCAGGGAAAAAAAGAAAACCGTATGGATTTGAAATCCATGAAATTAAAAACAGGAAAAATTAGAGAAAATTAATGAAACAAAAAGCTGCCTCTTTTTAAAAAAATGAACAAAATTTTTAAACATCTAGCAAGACTAACAAAAAAGAAGACACAAACAACTAATATCAAGAAAAAAACAGGAGGTATCACAACAAATCTTATAGCCATTAAAATTACAATGAGTGTGAAAAGATGCTCCATATCACATGTCATCAGGGAAGTGGAAATTAAAGCAACAATGAGACGCCACTCTTTACTTATTAGAAAGACCAATATCCAGATAACTGGCACCAAATCCTGGTGAGGATGTTGAGCAACAGGAACTCTCATTCATTGCTGCTGGGATTGCAAAAATGGTACTGCTACTTTGGAAGACACTTCTGCAGTTTCTTACAACACTAAACATAGTTTTACCCACAATCCAGCAATCACACTGCTTGGTATTTATCCAAAGGTGAAAAATAAGGTCCACACAAAAAACTGCAAGTGGAGTATAGAGCAGCTTTATTCCTAATTGCCAAAATGTGGAAGGAAACAAGATGTCCTTTAGGAGGTGCGTGAATAAACTGGGATACACCCAGACAATGGAATGTTATTCAGCACTAAAATGAAATGAGCTATCAAGTCATGAAAAGACATGGAAGAATGCATGTTACTAAGTGAAAGGATGCAATTTGAAAAAGCTACATACTGTATGATTCTAAATATATGACCTTCTGGGAAAGCCAAAGGTCATATAGTTAGACCTTCTAACGTATAGAAGGTCTATGTATTTTTTTATTGACTCCATGAAAACTGTGGAGGCAATAAAAAAGATCAGTGGTTGCCATGCTGGGAGGAGAGGGTGATGAATAGGTGGAGTACAGAAGATTTTTAGGGCAGCAAAATTACACTGTAGGATACTATAATGTATATATATGTCATTATACCTTTGTCCAAATCCATTGAATGTGCAATACCAAGAGGGAACCCTAATGTAAACTATGAATTTTAGGTGATAATGATGTGTCGATGTAGGTTCATCAGTTGTAACAAATGTACCACTCTGGTGGGGGATGTTGATAACAGGTAGCTATGCATTTGTTGGGGCAGGGGATATTTGGGAAATCTCTTTGCCTTCTATTCAATTTTGCTGTGAACTTAAAATTGCTCTAAAAATAAAATTGCTATAAAAAACACAGTCTGTTCAAAGAAAGAATAAGAAGAGAATTATGGGGGTGCCTTGATGGCTCAGGCAGTTAAGTGTCTGCCTTCATCTCAGGTCATGATCCCAGGGTCTTGGGATTGAGCCCCATATCAGGTTCCCTATTCAGCGGGGAGTCTGCTTCTCCCTCTCCCTTTGCCCCTCCCTCCTTGCTCTCTCTCACTCAAATGAAGAAATAAAATCTTTTAAAAAAGAAGAGAATTATGAAACACTTTTCGTTACAAAATTCCACAACTTAGAACTCCTCACACATTCCTCACACATCACAAACTAGCAAAATCAGTTAAGTTGAAATAGATCATCAGAATAGCCCCACAAATATTGAAGAAATTGAATTTCAAATTTAAAAGTTCCCCAGAAGCAAATATCCAGGCACAATGGTTTCACTGGAGAATTTTACCAAATAATCAAATAAGAACTGACATCCTTATGTTGAGTTTTCAGAGAAGGCCAGAATATCTAGGGATAGCTGGGGAATAGCAGTAGCAATATTGTGCTGAGATGGGGATCCTGTTGTTACATACCTTTGGCAAACTTGATTATGTAGGTTTAGACTGAAATACATATATTTTTAATTGAAACACTCCTTATGGAGCTCAGTTCTCATGGTATCAAACAAAACATTTGAGCAATCACTTACTATGGGCATGACTAAAGGGATAGGGTCACATTAAAAAAAATGACTCGCAGTGTAGAATGTACCTTGCAGTTGTTCTCCCAGAAAGACTTAGGAAGGAGATCAATTGGTAGATGCGTCTTCACAAGCCGCGGTGATGGATTCTTCTCTAATTGTTCTATTCCTGGGGAAATTTTAGTTTGGTATATAGATACATTAGAGGCTACAAAGAGCTTGCATTTCCTGATTTTCTCCGACCTTTTAAAATATTTTTGAGCAGTATACCATGCTGCTAAATTTTGGACCAATCACAGGAATTATCTGGATTCTCGGAGGCAATATTGCATAATGGTTAAGGGCATAGTTAGCCTCCTAAGTCTGTCACTTAAACATTGTGAGACATTTGAAACTATGCTAGTCGCTGTGTTTCACTTTTTCTACCTCCAAAATGAGGGGTAATTATATCAGCTTTAGCAATTTGGAGTTTTATCGTAACTTGCATTATTATAAATAATTATGAAAATCGTTTGTTTCTCAAAGAGGTATGGATAATTACCAATTCTCATACAGCTATTGTTTTGCGTCTGCTGTTATGGTATAGACAGCGTTACATCTGTAGAGCGTCAGCTGTTGCACCTGCATTTTTTTCATTATTTCCTCTATGTGTCATATGTACATACATGCAAAATGAAAATGTTGTGTAACTTTTAGGTGTTAGCTGAACTCACCAAAGGCATACAACTAATATGTGGAAGAATCTGGCTTCAAATCAAGTCATTGGATAAGGGGTATGTCAACTTCCCTGAGACAAAAAATATCCATTTATTTTGTCTAGTCAGAGCAAAAATGATCCCAGGGGCCTGGATCTCACAAATAAGTGACTTGGCTAGTCTGAAGGCACTTCTGGGATAAAGGCACACTCGGAATTCCTGACACAGACTAGGAAGAGTGGGGCCAACCCTTTAAATTTAACTATTCTTTATACACACTCAGTGGCCTTTATCATATCGCAGATATATCTTTTAATGATGTCATAGCCTATAGAGTCATCAGCACCTAAAATCTCCTTCAGATTTCATATCCAAAAAAATCTTAGAGTCTTATGCATTTTTTCACAATATTACTTATATCGTCTAACCCCTAGATTACCTGTTAACCCTACATTATCTTCCCACCTTTTGCATACAAAGGCACACCTGCTCAAAATTGCATCTGACTCACTCATTCAAAACAATCTTATGCATCATTTGTTTACAAAAAGTTATTACATATGCTAAAAAGCCACTCAATCTCTATTAAAACATCCTTTAAAATATTCTATATAATACTTATTTTTGTTTCAGTGTATTTACTTGTTTGTTTGTTTGTTGTCAGCTCCATGCTTCTTCCCCATCCCCACTCCCACCCCCAAACACACACACTAGAATGGAGATTCCACAAGCTCCAGGATGTAGCCCATTTTGAATGTTCTATAGAGAATAATGCATAGCACGGAGTTGTATTAGCACATAGTTGTATTAGGAAGAATCTCTTAATTTTAATGTGGATAGGGTTGACTGACTTAGGAAATAAAGATCAAGAATCCTAGTTAAATTTGAATTTCAGATAACAACAGATATCTTTTAGTGTTAGTATCTTCCATGCAATATTTGGGATATACTTATGCTAAACAAAATACCTACTTATCTGAATTTCAAATTTAATTGGGTATCTTGAGTTTTATCTGGAAACATTAATTATACACCTATAAAATTCCACCAGATATTTTATTATGCTACTACTAACCTGGTAACTACAGCCACTTTATCCAGCATTTAGAAATGAGAAATCATCATCTTCCACAACCCACTATTCCTCAATGCCCATGACATGAACTTTTACATTTTTTTTAAAAGATTTTATTTATTTATTCGACAGAGATAGAGACAGCCAGCGAGAGAGGGAACACAAGCAGGGGGGAGTGGGAGAGGAGGAAGCAGGCTCATAGTGGAGGAGCCTGATGTGGGGCTCGATCCCATAACGCCAGGATCATGCCCTGAGCCGAAGGCAGACGCTTAACCGTTGTGCCACCCAGGCGCCCCATGAACTTTTACATTTTTTTTAAAATGAAGTTTTCCTTTTATCTGTTGCTCCTCTTCACTCCTTCAACTTCACTGAAAGATTTCCTAAACTCTAGGTTGTAATTGTTTTGCCATGTGAGGTCTTTAAATGAACCCTTAATTGCACGAATATGATTGTTAGGAATATGTAACGACATTACACACATTCATATTCAGGCTCCAGAGTAAATCTGAGTGACAATTTATCCTCTTTTATCTGCTGAATCTCACTTCCTCACTCTCTGGTGATGTTGCACAGACTCACTTCCCACCTCTAAACCCCCATCTCCCACCAGTCATCCCTGACTCCCTGCCCCGCTTACTTTGATTCTATCACTTTTTCATTTCCTATTTTTTATGGCTCTGGAGTCTTATCTCATTCTTGCACTCACTTTGTTTGCTTGTCCCAGAATAATTATTTTAGTTCCAAGATTCATCATTTGCTCTGACTTCAGGCAACCACACGGAAGGAATGACACCCTCACAGTTGGTTCTTCTCTTCCTATGGAAGTAACTAGCTCTGGAAGGGTAGGGAATTTTGATTTTGCTCTTTAAATTGATATAAACATTCACCACCATATTTCTGTCTTCCTATCCCAGGTTTCCAGTGCATTTGAGGGCCAGGTCTCACTTCTTGAGCCTTTTGCATTTGCCTAGAGGACACTATACCCTCTTAGATCACTGAGTAGTTCTTGAAAGCTACAAGCCCTTCATGATCTGTCCCTGTCTAGTCTCTAGTTGTTTTTTATCTCACTTTTCCCCTTTCATTGTTGTTTTGTTCCAGCTTTGTCCACCCTATGAGATTATAGTTCTCTCCCCCACCTTTTGTTTTGGTTTGGTTTGGTTTTGTTTGATTTTCTGTTGTGGTTTCCAACCACTTCAGATTTGTCTAGGTTGTATTTTGCTTGGGTCATGGTTATTTTGGATTCTGCTCACTTGCTCACCCTAAGTATGGGCAAAATGACTATAAGGAGAAATTCACAACAAAAGAAAGAACCAGAGATGTTCTCTGCCATAGTATTAATCGATATGGATATAAGTAAGATGTCAGAGATGGAATTCAGGATAGCAATTATACAGTTAATAGCTAGGTTTGAAAAAAGCATAAATGACAGTAGAGAATCTCTAAGGGCAGAAATGAGATCTAATCAGGCCAAACTTAAAAATGCTATAACTGAGATGCACTCTAAATTGGATGCTCTAACAGTTAGGGTAAATGAGGCAGAAGAAAGAATAAGTGTTCCAGAGGACAGTCTGATGTAAAAGAAGGAAGTTGAGGAAAAGAAAGAGACAATTCAGAGCTCATGAAGAAAGGCCTCAAGAATTTAATGATGCCCTGAAAAGAAAAAAATATTAGAATTATTCGGGTGCCTGAGGGGGTGAAGAGAGAGAGGGGTCCAGAAGGTATATTTCTGAGAACTTCCCTAATCTGGGGAAGGAAACAAGCATTCATGTCCAAGAGGCAGAGGACCCCTCCCAAAAATCAATAAAAATAAATCAACATCCCATATATAATAATGAAATTCGCAAATTTTAGAGAAAAGGAAGTTATCCTGAGAGCAGATTGGGAGAGGAGGTGCCCTACATATGGAGGGAGGAACATCTTAGAATTACATCAGACCTATCCGCAGAAACCTAGCAGGACAGAAAGGGCTAGCATGATATATTCAGGATACTAAATGAGAAGAACATGCAGCCAAGAATACTTTATCCAGCAAGGCTGTCATTCAGAATGGAAGGAGAGCTAAAGAGCTTCCTAGACAGAAACTGAATGAATATGTGACCACCAAGCCATCCCTGCAAGAAATATTAAGGGGGATATTGTAAGTGAAGAGAGACCCCAAGACTAACATAGACCAGAAAGAAGCAGAGACAAACTACAAAACAGGGACTTTACAGGCAATACAATGGACTAAATTCATATCTTTCAATAGTTACTCTGAATGCAAATGGGCTAAATGCTCCAAACAAAAGACACAGGGTATCAGGTTGGATAAAAGAGCAAGATCCATCCACATGCTGTCTACAAGACCTATCCACAGAATTTTAGACCTAGATACACCTCCAGGCTGAAGGGGTGGAGAACCATTTACCACACAAATGTATGTCAAAATGAAGCTAGGGTAGCAATCCTCATATCAGACAAATTAGATTTTATTTTATTTTTTTTTAAAGATTTTATTTATTTATTTGACAGAGATAGAGACAGCCAGCGAGAGAGGGAACACAAGCAGGGGGAGTGAGAGAGGAAGAAGCAGGCTCATAGCAGAGGAGCCTGATGTGGGGCTCGATCCCAGAACGCTGGGATCACGCCCTGAGCCGAAGGCAGACGCTTAACCGCTGTGCCACCCAGGCGCCCCCCAGACAAATTAGATTTTAAACCAAAGACTGTAGTAAGAGATGTAGAGGGATACTATATCATTTTTAAAGGGTCTATCCAACATGGAGATCTAACAATTGTAAATATTTATGCCCTCAACATGGGAGCAGCCAATTATATAAGCCAATTAATAACCAAAGTAAATAATACCTATTCTTCTGAAGCTGTTTCAAAAAACAGAAATGGAAGGAAAACTTTCAAACTTGTTCTATGAGGCTAGCATTACCTTGATCCTTAAACCAGACAAAGACCCCACCAAAAAGGATAATTACAGACCAATATCCTTGATGAACACAGATGCCAAAATTCTCACCAAGATACTAGCCAATAGGATCCAATCCAATTAAAAGGATTATTCATCACAACCAAGTGGGATTTATTTCTGGGCTTCAAGGGTGGTTCAACATTCACAAATCAATCAACAGGATAGATCAGATTAATAAAAGAAACAACAAAAACCATATGATCCTCTCAATCGATGCAGAAAAAGCATTTGACAAAATACAGCATCCTGTCTTGATTAAAACTTTTCAAAGTATAGGGACAAAGGGAACATATCTCAATATCATAAAAGCCATCTATGAAAAGCCCACAGTGAATATCATTCTCAATGGGGAAAAACTGAAAGCTTTTTCCTTAAGGTCAGGAACACGACAGGGATGCCAACTCTCACCACTTTTGTTCAACATAGTACTAGAAGTGCTTGCCTCAACAGTCAGACAACAAAAAGAAATAAAAGGCATTCAAATTGGCAAAGAAGAAGTCAAATTCTCACTGTTTGTAAATTTCATGATACTTTATGTGGAAAACCCAAAACACTCTACCCCAAATTGCTAGAACTCATACAGGAATTCAGCAACATGGCAGGATACAAAATCAATGCACAGAAATCTGTTGCATTTCTGTACACTAACAATGTGACTGAAGCAAGAAAAATAAGGAATCTATCCCATTTATAACTGCATCAAAAACCATAAGATACCTAAGAATAAACCTAACAAAGAGGTAAAGGATCTGTACTCTAGAAACTACAGAACACTTATGAAAGGAATTGAGGAAGATACAAAGAGATGGAAAAACATTTCATGCTCATGGATTGGAAGAATAAATATTGTGAAAATGTCTATGCTGCCCAGAACAATCTACATATTCAATGCAATCTCTATCAAAATACCATTGACATTTTTCAGAGCTAAGACAACCCTAAAATTTGTATGGAAACAGAAAAGACCCCGAATAGCCAAAGGAATGTTGAAAAAGAAAACCAAAGCTGGGGGCATCACAATGCATGACTTCAAGCTGTATTTAAAAGCTGTGATCATCAAGACAGCATGGTACTGGCACAAAAACAGACACATAGATCAATGGAACAGAATAGAAAGCTCAGAAATAGACCCTCAACTCTATGGTCCACTAATCTTCAACAAAGCAGGAAAGACTATCCAATGGGAAAAAGATGGTCTCTTCAACAAATGGTGCTGGGAAAATTGGACAGCCACATGCAGAAGAATGTGACTGGAACATTCTCTTATGCCATACACAAAGATAAACTCCAAATGGATGAAAGAAAGACCTAAATGTGAGACAGGAATCCATCAAAATCCTAGAGGAGACACAGGCAGCAACTCTGTGGCCTCGGCTGCAGCAACTTCTTGCTAGACACATCTCCAGAGGCGAGCAAAACAAAGGCAAAAATGAACTATTGGGACTTCATCAAGATAAAACATTTCTGCATGGCAAAGGAAACAGTCAACAAAACTAAAAGGCAACCTATGGAATGGGAGAAGATGTTTACAAATGACATAACAGATAAAGGTCTGGTATCCAAGATCTATAAAGAACTTCTCAAACTCAACACCCAAAAAACAAATAATCCAGTCAAGAAATGGGCAGAAGACATGAACAGATACTTCTCCAAGGACGACATTCAAATGGCCAACAGGCACTAGAAAAAATTCTCCACATCACTGGTCATCAGGGAAATACAAATCTAAACCTCAATGAGATAACACCTTACACCAGTTAGAATGACTAAAATTAACAAGGCATGGAACAACAAATGTTGGCAAGGATGTGGAGAAAGGGGAACCTTCTTACACTGTTGGTGGGAATGCAAGCTGGTGCAGCCACTCTGGAAAACAGTATGGACTTTCCTCAAGAAGTTAAAAATAGAGCTACCCTACAACCCAGCAATTGCACTACTTGGCATTTACCCCCAAAGATACAGTTGTAGTGAAAAAAAGGGGCACCTGCACCCCAATATTCATAGCAGCCATGTCCACAATAGCCAAACTGTGGAAGGAGCTGAGATGTCCTTCAACAGACGAATGGATAAAGAAGATGTGGTTCATATATACAATGGAATATTACTCAGTCATCAGAGAGGATGAATACTTATCATTTACATCTACATGGATGGAACTGGAGGATATTATGCTGAATGAAATAAGTCAATCAGAGAAAGACAATTATCATATGGTTTCACTCATATGTGGAATATAAGAAATAGCACAGAGGATGATAGGGGAAGGGAGGGAAAACTGAATGGGAAGAAATCAGAGAGGGAGACAAACTGTGAGAGACTCTTAACTTGGGGAAACAAACTGAGGGTTGCTGGAGTGTAGGTGGGTGTGGGGATGGGGTAACTGGATGATGGGCATTAAGAAAGGCATGTAATGTGATGAGCAATGGGTGTTATAAGAAACTAATGAATCATTGAACACTAATCGAGAACTAATGATGTACTATATGTTGGCTAACTGAATTTAAATTAAAAAGAAAATCTGGTTTTGAATTTTAAAAATTATAATTAAAAAAAATAATATTATAAAATTATAATTCTTAAGTAGTTTAAACTTACCTGAAGTTCTTAGTCCAGGGACTGCCATTTCCAACATTGGAACTTTAACTGTTATAAAATCCCGCTTACATTTTTCAACATCTCCATTATTTAGAACCATGTCCACAATTTCACTAACCCAAGTGGTTCCTATGGTGAAAGACAACATTTTTTTGTAACCATCCCTTGAATCTGGGAGGAAAAGTCCC
>NW_024426996.1:28492924-28649788 GCF_017311325.1 Ursus maritimus | reverse complement strand
CACGTAGTCTGCCATCTTAATACATTCTATTAGAAACTTAATTCTGCAATTTTCCTTTCTGTGCCCCAAATGCTCATTTTAAATATACTCAAAAGTACATGGCTAAACTGACTGAGAGTAATATTAGTTTTATTTAGGATAATAATGATTTTATAGAGAGAAGTTGATTATGAGGAAACAAAGACTGAAGCCAGATCTGCATCTGTCAGTCCACAAAACTCACCTGATTTGGGGTAAGTGGCTATCACAATGTCATCTGGTCTGCTGTGGAACTGTTCAATCCTTTCCCAGTTGTTTGTAAAAGCGTAGGTCATGGGATAGCCATGAATCAACTTCAGGTTTTTTCTCAGGAAATCTTTTGGGGAAATCATTTTTGTACCAGGTTGTACAAATACTTAATAGAATGTTTTCTGACAGTCCAATCATGGGAAAATAAAGAAGATCAAAATCAGAAGCTGAATAACTAATACTATTCTTAAGACACTGTTACCTGATACAAAGTGAAATTGGCCTTGAACACTCAGCATGCGGAGATCTAAATACAAAGGGCATTTTTGTGGGTATAAAGTTGATTGCAAGAGCAGCAGCTGGCTCAGTGACAAGCAGTACAAAGGTCTTTACTGGAAGCTTTGTACAGAAATGAAACTGCACATCTTAGAATTGAAAATCAGATTTTACAGAAATATGCTAAGAATTATCTGGATTTAAGGCAAAATAAAACTACCAGCCATCAGTACACTTCGGTTGTACCTCATTTTTCCTTTTAGGAAATCCATTGCCTTTCTTACCTTTGTTCTTGTGTACGTAACACACATGTTTTCTCTGTCCACTTCCAAGATTTTCTTCTTTTTTTTTTTTTTTAAAGATTTTATTTATTTATTTAACACAGATAGAGACAGCCAGCGAGAGAGGGAACACAAGCAGGGGGAGTGGGAGAGGAAGAAGCAGGCTCATAGCGGAGGAGCCTGATGTGGGGCTCGATCCCATCATCGCCGGGATCACGCCCTGAGCCGAAGGCAGACGCTTAACCGCTGTGCCACCCAGGCGCCCCTCTAAGATTTTCTTCTTAAATTATTTTTATTTGAATGTAGTTGACACACAATGTTACATTATTTCAGGTGTACAACATAGTGATTCAACTTCCCTATACTTAGTTATGCTCCCCACAGGAGTAGCTACCATCTGTCACTGTCCAACGTTATTATAATATCACTGACTATATTCCCTATGCTGGGCCTTATATTCCTGTGACTAAGAATTTTTTTCTATATCACTGATTTTGAGCAATACAATAATGATCTGCCTTGGTGTGGTCATTTGTACAAGTTTGCGTGTGTGCGTGTGTGTGCGTGTGTGTGTGCTTCAGGTTTATTGAGCTTCTTGGAATTGTGGGTTTTACAGTCATTTCTTCAAATAATTTTTCTGTCTCTCTTTCCTTCTGGACCCTAAGCCACCCGTGGTTAGCTCACTGACACTCTATTCGTTTTTTAAAATCTTTTTCTCTCTTTGTGTTTCATTCTGAATAACACCTATTGCTATGCTTTCATGTTCACTCACCTTTTCTTCTGAAATGTGTAATCTGATGTACCTCAGACATAGTTTCCCCCTCTAGACTGTCATTTTGGACATGATTATATTTTTATTGTCTCAACTTTTCATGCATATTGAGTACAGTTATAATGACTGTTTTAAAGCCTTTATTTGCTAATTCTAACATCATGTTAGTTCTAGGTTGCTTTCAACCGAGTAATTTTTTTTATTATGATTTCTTTTTTCTGCCTCTTTGCATGCCTGATATTTTTTATTGGATGCCTGCTATTGTCTCCATGAAGCATGGCCTGGGAATTCCTTCAAGGCAGTCATCTGGGGAAATTACACAGTTCAATTTTGTTTGTTTGTTTCCTATCCACTATCTTTCATTTGGTTGCTTCATGCAAAAGGGTCACTCTAGTTCCTGTTACTCCATCTTGCTCAGAAACTACGATGGTTAATTTTAGGGATCAACTTGACTGCACCAGGAGATGCCAAGATATTTGCTTAAATATTATTCTGAGTATTTCTGTGAGGGTGTTTTTGGATGACATTAATATTTAAATTGCTATATCGAATAAAGCAGATTGCCCTTCATAAAGTTGAAAGCCTGAATAGGACAAAAGGGCTGACTCTCCCCCAAATAAGAGAGAATGCTTCTTGCCTGAAAATCTATGAATTGTGACATCAGCCTTTTTCCTGTCTTCTTCAAAGTGGAACTAAAACCTTGACTTTTCCTGAGTCTTGTACCTGTCAGCTTTCAAACTAAAACACCATCGGCCCTCCTGGTTCTTAGGCCTTCAGTCTCAGACTGGACCTAAATCATCAGCTGTGCTGGATCTCCAACAAGACAGCTTATCCTGTTGGATCTCCAACTTGCCTGCCTATAAAACCACATAAACCAATTAGGTATAATAAATCTCTTTATATATATATCCATATATACATGTGTGTGTGTATATATGTATATGTGTGTGTGTGTATGTATGTACATGTATATATATACATGTGTGTGTATATATGTATATGTGTGTGTATGTACATGTATATATATATGTGTGTGTGTATATATATCCACACACATATAATGTGCATTTGTATATATGATAATATATATTATATAATGTACATATGTATATATAATAAAAATTGCAAACTCTTTAGTAACTATTCTAATCATAATCATACTAATAATATTAACTCTGACTTAGAATCTCATTGCTCTGCTAAGTCTTCCAAAATTTTTGAGTCCTGGGAGGAAACTATATTATTATTCTCTATTCTCTAGAGAAACAGACCAATATTACATATTATTTGAGAGAGAGAGAGAGGGAGAGAGAGAAAATTTATTATAAAGAATTGGCTCACGCAATTATGAAGGCTGAAAAGTCCGCAGATCTGTAGATGGCAAACTGGAAACCCAGGATTGCTAACGGTTTAGTTCTAATCTGAAAGCCAGCAAGTTTGATACCCAAGAACAACCAGCGTTTCAGTTTGAGTGTGAAGGCAGGAAAAAAGGGATGTCTCAGCTGAAAGACAGTCAGGCAGGATGAATTCTCCCCCATTCCCAGGAAGGTCAGCCTTTTTGTTCTATTTAGGCTTTCAACTGGTTGGATAAGGCCCATTCACATTAGAAAGGGCAATCTGCTTTGTTCAGTCTACCAATTTAAATGTTAATCTCATCCAGAAATACCCTCACAGACGTAGAATAAGGTTTGACCAAATATCTGAGTTCCCTGTGGCCGAATAAGGTTGACACATAAAATCAACCATCACTGAGGGCGACTCATTGTTTATTTTTTCCACTTCATCTCCACTGAACTTTGTAAGTGAAACTCTAACTTTGCTTTACTACAGTTTCTCATTTTACAACCCTCCCCACACACAGACAGAATGTAAACATCCTTAAAAATAGAAGGAAATGTAAAATATAGAGGTTATAGGATCCTTCATAATCTATTGTTCCATTTATTTCTAGGATTCTGTCAATCAACAATAATACATAATATATACTACATATGAATAGAGTTTAATAACAATCTGAATTATATAATATCTTAGATGAACTCTTATTGCTGCTAGTAAAATAACTATAACTGGACTTCAAAGATTGCCAACCAGAGGTTTTATCACATAAATACTTTGTAAGTAATTTGGTGATTCCAAAATTCCTTGAAGGTACTTTAAACAGTGACTGTGCTTATTAAGCTTTCAATATTTACTTGTATAACGCGAGCGACAAAGTCACTAATTTAAAAGCTAGCTGCTGCTCAAACTGTTATCCCTAAAATTAGTTTGTATAGAGAGAGGTATGTTTTTGATTAGGAAAATTCTGTTGATACAACCACCTGGTGTTTTAGAGGTAGTTCTTCCACACACCCCCTAAAAAACAGTCTAGAAGAAAGAAATCTGCACATAGATTTCTTCATTTTACATTGTAAGACATGCATTGTATATCATAATTTTATATCTTGTAATTAATAGGTATGCACACAAAAATGTGTGTCTTTTTGTTTCCCCAGTAAAAGTTGTTATTAAATTATGGGTTTGTCCTTAAACATATGGCATCTTATGCTAGAAAAACAGTAAAAATAGTTAGAATTTTGCATCTTGGGGCGCCTGGGTGGCACAGCGGTTAAGCGTCTGCCTTCGGCTCAGGGCGTGATCCCGGCGTTATGGGATCAAGCCCCACATCAGGCTCCTCCGCTGTGAGCCTGCTTCTTCCTCTCCCACTCCCCCTGCTTGGGTTCCCCCTCTCGCTGGCTGTCTCTATCTCTGTCGAATAAATAAATAAAATCTTAAAAAAAAAAAAGAATTTTGCATCTTTATTATTCCTCATAAAGTAAAGGATCTGGGTCCTTCAGAGGCCTGAAGAATATATTGATGGAAAAGCAGAGGCTCAGCATAGGTAGACACACATAAATTTAATGCAGACAAGATTCTGAGGTGAGATGCTGATGAAAACTGAGTGGCCAGGGCATTTTAGGAAAATTATATTAAATATTCCATATCGAATTGTTGCCTTCTGTATGCTTCTTAATTATCTTCTATTTTGTGGTAAATGGTTGCCTTAGCAGTCCCTGTTAGTACAGGGGCAGAGTTAGCAGAAGAAATTCTCCAGCATGAGTTACTGTGGAATATGTCAGCAGCCTTAGAAGGGAACAAATAATGTGGTTGGTCAGGAACTCAGAAGAAGCAGGAAGTGGAAAGAACTGAAATTGAGTCTGTAAGCTCTGTACTTTGAATGAAATAGATGTTGAATGAACTGAATGAGTGAATGATTGAAACTGCATGTCCCACTTGGAATCTTATAAGATCTTGGGGACAGTGTTACTGGAGATAGATCTATCTCCAAACTGGGAAGTAACACTATATAAATAAATATATATATATATGAATGAGTGACAGCAGAAGTCAACATGGTAAATTTGGATATTACATCTGAGTTACATACAATAAATGAAACAATTTTCCTTGAAACATTTTGTTCTACAAATTTCTTAACTAACTGTTTCTTCCCAGATTATATAAAGGTAAATATTGATCCCAAATATTTGAATGCTTTTGTATGCTGAATTAATTGAGGAAAAGAAGTGAGGCTCTCTTTTTCTTCTCCGGCTCCAGAATATAAAATTTGGTAGTGGTATAATTGCACTAGCATACAGATTATTAGGGGAAAGCAAATAAATATTGAGGACACAGTTCCTATTTTTTATACTATCTGCTACAAATCATGTGGGCAAATTTGTTCCCCATTTAGTGGGTGGTTAACATTATTTTATACATTTATAACATCATTCCTGGGTCCATTCATGTCTTCACTCATCCTTCTTTATTTCCTTATTAATTTTGATTTATTTATACTATTTTATATTTATGTAATCAATTCACAATTGCTATTCAAATACAGTTCAGGTACAAGCAACATGTACTATTGGCATTACCTGACAGCTTGTTAGAAGTGCAACATCTCAGGCCCCAATCCGAATCAGAATTTATATTTTCACAAAGTCCCCAAGTAATTGGCATGCTCAAGAAAAGCGGGAAACATGACTCTAAACCACTTTTCATCTACTCTCTAACAATATACGGTATACATAAATGATTTGCCAAAATGAATTAACGTCTTCTAGAAAATAAATTGTATTGACTGTGCTACCCACCCTGATGATAAGTCTTACTTTCATTTTGTGCATGAGATTAAGGAACAAGTTCAGAGAGTCTGCTCCAAGACATATGACAAGTGAATGGCAACCAGAAATAGACGAGTTTCCCCAGCTCTGAGCACTTGGTCATACCGCAAATCTACCGTGGGCGGGCCTGCACCAGAGTCAAGTGTCTGTGATTTCTCTCATCCAAATCCGTGTGCTCACAATTTCTAAGGAAATCTTACTTTGACAAAGCAAACTTCCTCTGACAAAAACCTCAAGCTTTTCATGTCACAAAAATGTTGTCAGAGAAGCATAGATATGAGTAACAAGATGAAAATAAGGCGGCTGGTTCTGAACACATCCTAGTCACATCTGGGAAGTGGGTGTAACCGATTTAGGAATCTAGGAGTAGTAGTCCTGAACTGCACTTCTCGTTGCGACCCAGGGATGATGATGAGTTCAGAATTACGTGGGGACACGGATGCAGGCAGGTAAGGCTGGAAGACAGAGCATAACTAATGTCACTGAGCCAGATAGTTTATGAGTGATATTTAAAATTATAAAAATTAGTTTATAAAAATCTTTTAAATATTACCAAAAACGGGCAATTTTATGTGGTTATATATGATAGTCTACATGACACTGCGGGTCTTCCTAGTTGAGTGATAGGCTGGAAATTACAATGTCTAGAAGCAGCTTCTAAAAAGATCGATGGTAAAAAAGAGAAAAATGAAAAACAACACCCCTCTTAGGAGAAACTAACCGAGATATCTGACGTTAAAACCGAATGGTTCTTTTAATGAGAAAAGAATAGTTTTTCCTTTGTTTCACCTTAATAAAGTCCAATTTTATTCCCTTATGAGGCTTACAGTTTCATAAAAAGACCCCCCAATCCTGGCGTGCTTCAGAAAAGTCCAGTTGAACCTAGAAAAATAAAAGTGATCGCGGAAAGCCTGATAGATTGTGCGCAGCATAAACAATACCGAGTTTCCGGTGGGAAAATAGGAATTCAGCAAAAGCGCTTGAATTGCAAGCATGTGTTCAAAACGGAAATCACTCGAGACACGCAAATGTTCTGCAGATGTCAGACAAAAACTTTAAGAAAAGAGATTTTAAAAAGCAAATTTTACCTCACACTTTAATCTCCTTTTTCAGTTTTCATTCTCAGCCAGCGACGCTGGTGCTGACAAGAACCCTGGGAGCCGGTGGTAGTCCCAGGAAGGCAGGGCCCGGCGAGACTGGGGAGGCTCGCTTCCGTCTCCAGGAGAAAAGTAAGTTCAGGATTTGATGTGAACGTAGTAGTCAGTGACTTTACAGGTAGTTAAGGTAGAACTATATACACGTACACACACAGAGGCAGGCGCTGCTGTTTCAACAGCTGGCGGAGCCAGGAAGCGCTGAGAAGGAAATGGATCAGGGTGGTGGCCAGAAGCGAGCGCAGTCAGAGTGCCTGGATTTGAAGGTTTGCACAGGGTTTCAAAGGGTCTGCGAGAAATGCACAGGGGAAGAATCTGAAGCATCCATGTATGGAAACCTGTTGCTTCTCTGCAGTTTATAAGAATGTCTTCTAATAATTTTGATCGTGATGAGAAGTCATTGTGTGCGTGAGTGTGTTTGTGCTCATCTGGAAGAAACCTAAGTTTCCAATGTCGTGGAAAGGGCAAATATATACAATTACTAAAGATAATACTAAACGATTTCAGCAAGAAGAAGCAGGGTAGAACTGATAGTTTCTGACACTCTAATCATCTCTACAAACTCTCCGGTTTTTGGGGTTTTTTTTTTTTTTTTTTGTATGCTGAGTCACATATACACAAAGAAGGATTAAACAAGAAGCTTGTATGTAGAGGGGAAGAAACTTTGCCCCAGAAATATGATCCTGTTCTCTACCCCTGTTATCTCAGCCACCCTGTGAGATTCTCTTATGGTCTAGTTGCTGTAATCAACCCTTTAGGTAAGGGCCCTTAACAAGACAGATACAGCTGTAACCGCCAAGCCCTTGCCATGGAGATTATACCTATGCAGAGCTGGGAAATACAAAAAAGCCCAGAAGGAAACTAGCACGCTCTTTAAGACCCTCCATTTTACTTACAGATCTTTAAGGACATTTTAAAAATGTGTTTGTGTCTTTAAAACATGTCGCCAACAGATTCCTAGTTTTCTTTGAGAGCTGGTGTTTCATTTTTGGTTTGTGTGGAGGGTAGGCGTGTGAGAAAACAGGGAGAAAAAAATGTTCATGTGCAGGGGGTATAGGGCGTCAGGTACACCAATCTGGAGAACATCGAGATGGAGCATAGTAATGCTAACCTGGCTCTCTTTGACTGGGGATCCAGAATTCTGATTTTTCTGAGATCTTCTCTGAGCTAGTTTGTCCATTTTTTTATATGATTTTATGACGCTGTAAGCTAAGGCTTGGATTTTTTTTTCCTTTTGATGACACATAAAGCCCATAAAGCCACTGATTCCCACAAATCACCTTCCCTTCCTGCCACGCTTCGTGTAATCAAATGACACGTTCCAAAGATACAGGGTCAACACAGTTCTTCCACTTGCAGCAGTGGACCACCAAAAACAAAAGCTAATGTCATTGTATTTTCTATTAGGTATACAGATCTATGATTGAAAATGAATTTATTGCTGTTAGTTAAAAACCAGTTAAATAGACAAGATAATAATGGACATCTAGACAACCTGGAATCAGGCAAAATTTAGAGAGCTGTGAAATGGTACCTCAGGAATTATAAGAATTATACCTGCATTTCTTAAATGAACTTATCAGTGAAATAGATGACTGTGCTATCCCAGCTGCAATTAGTGAAGCTATGGAAAACAACATCAGGCAAATTGAAAACAGTGGGAGGAGCAAGAGGGTGGTCTGCAGAACCAGACTCCCTGGGCTTTAAATCTCCAGCTCAGTAATCCACCAGCTTTGTGAATAAGCCCACAATTTCAACCTCTCTGTGCCTCCATTGTTCCATTGGGATGGAGAATGCCATCTTCTTTAGCTTTAGTTGTGGGAAAATACACATCATATAATATTTACTTTATTTATTTATTTATTTATTTATTTCTTTATTTATTTATGGAATAAATGGGCAGAGGGAGAGCGAGAGAGAAAATCTCAAGCAGGTTCCATGCCCAGTGCAGAGCCCAATGTGAGGCTTGATCTCATGACCCTGAGATCATGATCTGAGCCAAAACCAAGAGTCTGATGCTTAACCGAGTGAGACACCCAGACACCCCTTAATAATTTTTAAATGTATAGTTCAGTAGTATTAAGGATATTCAACATTGCGGTGTAACCAATGTCCAGAACTTTTTTTCTTACAAAACTGAAACTCTATACCCATGAAGGAACAGTTCTCCACTTCCCCCTCCCCAAGCCTCTGGACTACTCTTCATTCTATTTCTATGAATTTGACTACTCCAGATTTGACATGACACTTACATGTGAGTGGAATCATAATATTTGTCTTTCTGTGATTGACTTATTTTACTTAGTATAATGTGCTCAAAGTTCATTTATATTTAGCATGTGTCAGAATTCTCTTCCTTGTTAAAGCTGAATAATATTCCATTGTATGTATAAATCACATTTTGTTTATTAAGTTATCCTTTGATGAACACTTGGTCTGCTTTTGTCTTTTGCTTGCTAAGAATTATGCTGCTATGAACATGGGTGTGCAAATTTTTCTTTGAAATTCTACTTTCAATTCTTTTGGCTATATACCCAGAAGTAGAATTGCTGGATCATATGGTAATAAATATTTAAAAGTTTTTGAGGAGCCACCAGACTATTTTCAGTAACATCTGTACCATTTTACATTTCCTCTAACAATGCACAAGGATTCTAATTTCTCTATATAGTTCTTCTGATTATTAAATGAGCCCACACAAACAATGTGCTTAAAATCAATCCTGACGATGGCATCTTTCCAAAAAACTTTATTATCATTAACATGCTTGTTAAAATTTCGGCATTTGTTATTACAGAGATACAAATGAGTTGAAACCTTGGCATCTGTCCTGTGAGAAATTTCTAAACAATACCTAATATAATCATACTACCAACAGCATGTAAAATCCAGTCATATGAAGCTTAAAGGAAAAAAAATCACCTGATTTTTTTGTAATTTTAAAAAAAAATTAAGGCATAGCATTAATACAAGAAAAAAATTCTGAAAGAACAAATTAAAAGTTGCTTAAGTATTACTTGAAGTCCACATTAGAATGATCTTATGAGTTCATGCGTCATAAGATTATAAGGGAATGGTGGGGCTCCATGCTATAAACATGGGCCATGCTATTGGGGCAGCACAGAGAAAGACGTGTCCATTAGCTTAGTCTGTTGTGTCAAATATATGAGAAGAAAAGAGTACTGGTAAAGAAATTTTCCATATAATAATTAGGCTTTTGTCATTCTTGTTTGTATGTTTGTTTTCGTAAAAAGTGTACAAACTGATAAATATGTGTACATTTGCCCTGATGTAATGAGGTTTTGTACAGAAACCAAACCCTGTGGGTGGGGAGCTTTCACCAAAACCACATGCACACTGCACCCAGAGCCACTGCATGCCCTGTTTCTCAGTGTTGCTCTGTATCGACAAAACCATTGACACGGTTCTACGCTGATGCTCGTTTGGTAAGGTTTCTGTATTTTGGCTGAATTCTCAGTTGTTTGGTTTTGTTTCCACACACAAAACTAATGTTCCAACAAAGAACAAATTTCTAAAACAATACATTAATTTGTCTTTACAAAGCATGTTTATTGAACTTTTATTTATTTTTTTTTTAAAGAAAAATCTCAATCAACTGCTACAATGCAAATCTAAATTTTGTTTGGTTGTTTTGTATGGGAAAATTGCTGCAAAACAAATTAAATTACAGTTTTGAAAGAAAACTGATTGTGGAAGCTATGAGAAGTTTCAGATTAAATTTAGAATAAAGTAAAGAATGGTATCATCCACAATCTTCCCTTCCTGAAAATATTTTTTATGAATATTTCTAAAGAAAATAAAAATTGACCCATGGGTAACGTTTTAGTAACATTAAAGCACGCCTGAAAGGTCTCCACTTAATAATTATGCACCACTTCTGGCAAATCCTGGACATTTAAGTTTAGGCCTCGTCACGATCACCAAACCAGTAGAAATGATATTTTAACTTTTATACATGTATTTACAAAAGCCTGTATTCTCAAAATATTATAATGCCCAACTATGGAATTTAAATTGGTTGGAAGTTTTAATCTGTTGTGTATTCTTTTCCAATTCAATTCAGCCAAATTTCTGAAATAGATTCAATGTGAGGAGTCATACCCAATACAATGGTATTTCAACTGATTGAAATAGATTGCAGACAATTTTGTCCTTTTGTCATTTTAAAGCCATGTCTTTTAATTTTAAAATATATATTATGATGTAGAATTAAAATTTTACATAGAATTTAAAACTAAATACAATATTTTTATTTTTTATAAATCTTATATCTTTTAAAAAAAATTTTTTTATTATGTTATGTTAGTCACCATACAGCACATCATTAGTGTTTTTGATGTAGTGTTCCATGATTCATTGTTTGCGTATAACACCCAGTGCCCCATGCAATACGTGCCCTCCTTAGTACCCATCACTGGGCTAACCCTCTCTCTTCACAGATGACATGATACTTTATGTGGAAAGCCCAAAAGACTCCACCCCCAAATTACTAGAACTCATACAGCAATTGAGTAATGTGGCAGGATACAAAATCAATGCACGGAAATCAGTTGCTTTCCTATACACTAACAATGTAACTGTAGAAAGAGAAATTAGGGAATCAATTCCATTTACAACAGCACCAAAAACCATAAGATGCCTTGGAATAAACCTAACCAAAGAGGTAAAGGATCTATACTCTAGAAACTACAAAACACTTATGAAAGAAATTGAAGACACAAAAAGATAGGGAAACATTCCATGCTCAAAATATAGCATTTTAAAGACATTGTATTCTTGGCATACATGATTTAGGCTCTGCTTCTAAACTTGCCCTCTCTTCTCTCCCCATACCTAGGATAGCATTTACCTTCATCTTTTGTTGGAGGATTTCAATGTTAACTTTGAAAAAGGATGGTAAGTCTGGAGTTGTAAAAGCAAATACCTATGAATAGGGTGACCTATAATTTATCATCCAAATCAAGATACTTTGGAGACAAAGGGAAGACTATGAATAATTATGTGGGACAAAGGTATAAACTGAGTGTGTCCCAGACAAACTGGAAAAATGAGTCACCCATGCATTCATAGACAGTTTGTGAAACAGCTTGAGATTAAGAAAAATGACAGTTCAAGCAAGATAATAAATAATACTCAATCTCTGGAGTGGCAGAATAATGTGGTGATGATGCTGGAGGAGCTAAGGTCCAGCATGTCTTGCCATGCAGAAAAAGAGAGCAACATTTTTTGAGATCTAACTTCTTTTTGTGAAGTGTCTGAATGCTTAATGTTCAAGTATTGACAACCAATTACATGCACCAAATAAATGAACACTTTTGTAAGGCATAGGGCAAAGAATGCAATTTGCAAACTTTGGCATTAGGTGTTAATTTCAGAAGAATTTTACATAGATGGATTGCCTGGCACCTACGTTATCAATGAACTCATCAAAATCCAATCAGTACATACTAATTGAAAAGCAACCTAAGTCAGAGATTTTTAAATTTTAGCATGCTTCAGAATCATATTGGAGGGCTTGATAAAATGCAGATTACTAGGTCCCAATCCCCAGTCTCCAAGGTGTAGCCTGTGAATTTGTAATTTAAACAAACTCCAGGGTGAAGTTGTTGCTACTTGTTTGAAGACCATACTTTGAGAACCATGAATAAAAATTTGCTCCTGCTTTCAAGGAGATACTAATATTCTATGGTCAATTCATTCATTAATCCATCTATCCATTCATTGATTTATTTAGTTTCCAAAACTATCATGTTCTAGACACTAGATTAGGAAAAAAAAGAAAGGGATTGTGTTTGCCTTGCTGATTTCTAAATAATTATTGTTTAGGGCAATCTTAATCTGTTAGTAACTCAAATTTTACCTATTAGATTCAGAGATCCTAAATCATTTGGCTAAGGTCTTACAAATAATGTATAAAAAATCAGCTTCAGAAAATAATTTGTGACTTCCAAGTCATGTAGGCTTAAATAATAGAGATGGTAGAGAGATTAAGAAAGTTTGTGGAAAAGATTCACAGTGAATGTATTCTTTTTTCCTTGAAATTGATCCTGTACGTCAACCATTCTAAACAGAAGTTTTTGAGAAATTTAGATTCTTTCAGTGCTACTTTCAGTGCTACAGGCTCTTTCAGAGCCTAATAAAATAAGTAAGTAAGTAAATAAATAAATAAATTCTATGAGGTGTTATAAATATTAGGAAATTTGTTTATGGCAGGTGGGAAAGAAAAAAATTTGAGAGGCACTTAACATTGTATAATAGTTGCTTTTTCTATTTATGAAAATGGTATTTGCATATTGCAAAATAATTCTAGAAGTTACAGAAAACATGGACTTAAATTTGTTCTAAATTTCACTTACAGAAACAATCACTATTAATATTTGGGTATTTAAAGAATATTCTAAAAACCTAGAATATTCTTTAAATCCTCCCCAAAATGAAATTATATTATACACAGCAGTTTAAGCTGAATTTTACTTTTTTTTTTTTTTTTTTTGAAAGAGAGAGAGAGCCTGGGGGTGCATGTCCAGTGGGGAGGATGAGAGGGGAAGGACTGAGGGAGAGGGAGAGAATCCTAAGCAGACTCCATACTGTGTGTGGAACCTGACACGGATCTCCATCTCAGGACCTTGAGGTCATGACCTGAGCCAACATCAAGAGTCGGTTGCTTAACTGACTGAGCCACCCAGTCGCCCCTAGTTTTACTATTAAGAAGAATTATTGCTTCAGAAACATTTTTGGAAGCAGAATTGCTAATCAAAGGTATGTACTTTGTAAAGTTCCTACTAATTTAAATACTCATCAGAAGAACACCAATGCACCTTTTATCCACCCTAGTGGCCAGCATTTGATGTGGCGAAACTTTATGGGATTGTATAATCTTATAGGCAAAAATTGTCAGTCATCTCATTGTTTTAGCTGACATTTCCTTACTTATATCAGAGCTTGACTTTTTTTAGCTTTCCTGATTTAATGTTGTTTTTAAGGGGGTAGGTAAACTTATTAATCTTTTCCGGTTTTTCTATTAAAATATTTATGTTCTAATCATTTTAAGATCTCTTTATATATTAAGGATAATAATCATTTTTCTTCCACAAATAGAACAAAATATTTCCCAAACTTGGCATTTTAATTCTATTTATTTTCTTGACAGGAATTGTGGCATGCAATTTACCTTTGCATAATACCATAGTGTTTATTAATAAATTTCAGGTTTTTATTACTTATCTTATAAGAAGGTAAGTTCCTCAAAGACAAAGAATGTGTCTTATGCTTTAAAAAATTGCATGTGCAAAGCAATTGAAAGGAATGCTGAATAAATACTTGCTTTTTATATCAGCATTGATAAGGAAAAGAGCCTCTAAATTGTAACCACACATGCTTACAATGACCGCAATGCACGGTATTCTTCACTGCATATTTTAAAAAATAATATTCTCAAATTGTGAGCCTAGTGATACTGAATAAATGTTCTAAAGTTTTTATTTTTTAAAAAATTTTAAGGATTTTATTTTTTTATTTGAGAAAGAGAGCCCCCAAGCATGAGCAGGGGGGAGGGACAGAAGGAGAGGTTGAGAAGCAGACTCCCCACTGAGCAGGAAGTCCCCCACGCATCACAGGGCTGGAGCCCAGGACCCTGAGATCATGGCCTGAGCCCAAGGCAGACACAACTGACTGAGCCGTGCAGGTGCCCTAATTTTTCTAAATTTTTTAAAGCGCAAGTTCAAAAATGGAAAGTGAGAGGGAATGTTAGAACTGGAAATGCTTTTTTTGTGATACTTAACTCAGGGCAATGACAGTTTTTCTCAGATTATGTTGTTTTTCCTAGTTTTCTTTTAAACTTTGACCACACTTGTTTTTATTTTCCTTATCCAAGACTGTGCAATTTAATATTCGAATATTTATGTTCCTCAATTTCTTTGTTTTTATATCAGTGGTTTCTGCATGTATATTTTTTTTAGTTACCTCTCTTATGAATGTGTGAGTCCAAAGGAGAAGCCAATCTTTTGTGCAAATTTGCTTCCCTGTAAATTCTTGGGCATAGAGCCATCTTTTCCTTCCATGATAGAAATAATGGTAAGAGTCACTTCCTTGAAATTCCTTGTGTCATCATAGCTCATTTACCTGAGAAGGCAGGGATTGGGAGGGAGATGAATCTATTTCCCTCTCTGAAGGTAGGTTACACTGACATGTCACCAGATGCTCTCTCCTCACTTCCTTCTTCAGAACTGAAGAAGTCTCTCATCTGAATATTGACATCCCTGTATACTCAGTCATCTTTAATGAGCAAGAAGAATGATAGCAGTAGAAGGGTCATTATTCGATAAGAAATATCCACAAGAAATAAAAATTATTGACGTTGTGAACTAAGTGAAACTATCCCAAAGTGGGCTGTCAGAATCTGGATCTTCTTTCTTTACATGTCTTCAAAATCAAAGTCATCCACTTGTTCAACACTAGTCAAAGTCCTTTGATGATGGCAAAACCTGGAGCTTACTCCTCTTCATAAACTAATTGTCTTTCAGGGTTTCACTTAGGGACACCAGGTGGTGCACTGTAATATGAATGACCCAGAATTGTGGAGCGCACAACATAAACAACTGTACTTGCTGGTGCTATAGACTAGCACTAATCCCGACCTTTAGAATGCACTTGGTAGGGGTGCCTGTGTGCCTCAGTCAGTTAAGCATCTGTCTTTGGCTCAAGTCATTATCCCAGGGTCCTGGGATGGAGCCCCAGATTGGGTTCCCTGCTCCATGGGGAGCCTGCTTCTCCCTTTCCCTCTGCCTGCCGCTCTGCCTACTTGTGCTCTCTCTTTATCTCTCTGTCAAATAAATAAATAAAATATTTTTTTAAAGAAAGAATGCACGTGTTAAATGTTTTGATGAATGAAAGGCTTTTAGATTTATGTTAATAACCATAGTTAGATGATGTACTATATGAGTTTTTAGTCCTAAATACAGGAAGTGAATTAGTTTTACTTAGACAATTGTGTTTGGTAAATACTAGCATATAATTAATCTCACAATTATTTTTACCTCTAATTGTTAATTTGGCCTAAAGTGTAAGTAATCAGCCTTCAGTGGGAACATAGTACAGTGATGACATCATGAACTTCTGTATCTGGAAGATAAACGAGTTCAAATTCTCCCACTTACTTGTCACTTGTTGGGTAAACCCTCCTGAAACCAAAATGAGCACAGAAGTAAATTCTCATATATAACTGCCACCAATCAAATATATATTCTCTTCTTCCTCAAAAAAGGGAGGTTTTTTGGTTGGGCAAGACAAGGTTCTTGGGGCTGTGTGTATGGATATGTATTCTTTCTTTTTCCTTTTTTCTTTCTCATTGTTAATAAAACTGATTTTACAGAACAATAGACGGTGAATGTCTCAGCACCAAAAGTTGCAATCTTGGGTGTTACCGGAGTGTTCAAAGAGAAAATCCCAGTTTCACAGCTGTGGTTTTTGTATATCACCCTGGCCTTCTCTTGCCCCCGGAGAAGGAAATAAGAAAACCTCCTACCTGATGTCTGGTCTTCTTCCCATTTATCCACACCCCACCCCACCCCACTCCACCCAACACACACACACACACTCCCTTTCTAGGCAGAAAGGGAGGCCAAGACAGCTGCTTTCCTGGGAACCAGGCCAACACACACACACTCTGACTCACAAAAATACAAGGAGCGTAATCCCGCTCTTGTTCATCGTAATGCTAAAGGGCTTGATTTGAAGACCTTCCCTCCTCTTATTCCAAGTGGGGGAAGAAGCAGGTAGAAACACAGGTTAACTCTCTTTTCTTTAACAGACCTGGGAAAGGTGAGCAATTGCTTCCACTGTCCATACTTCTGCCTGTGGCTTCCATTTCTTGAAAAAGAAAGAACAAAAGCTCCCTTGAGGAAGTGAGTTTTTGGCCTGAGACCTCATAGCTGTCTCAGCAAAACATGGAAATGATGTATTCTGTTAATATTTAATTTGCACTTTAATATCCCAACCTTCGCCCCATCACTTCTCCCTCTCAGATCTGTACAGCTTTGGAAACACCTGCCCCATATCTGAACCTTGTCCACTCTCAGCCTCAGGAAGCATGTGGCTGGGCGAGAGTCCCTACTGAAGAGGATGCATGCTATACATTTTTTTAAAAAATGGATATTTAATAATTTGTGTTTTAGATTGAGTAGTAGTTTTTTGGACATACATCAACAACTGAGTCAAAAATACTATACAACCAATTTTTAAAGATATCTTTAGAAATTATAATTCATAGCTGAACAAGTTCTTAGAAAAGTTTTCTGCTGTCTCTTAATCACCTACCTTCTAGATTTTTACTCAAATTGCTTTTGCAAATAATTGCCATCATTCACTGCTTTAGAAGAAGTTGTATTCTTAATGTTTTTAGGAATTTTAGCTTTCATAACTTGAGGTAAACATATCAAAGAGCAGCTAGTCTAAGATGTTAGCCTTACAACTATTTGAAATATAGAACAAATGGCTGTTTTTATTTTACCTTCATGAAATAAAATATATTTTACCTTTAAAAGGTATATCAATAAAACTTGCATTTTGCTTTTGGTAAAATCAGGGTGATACTATATCTTATAGTTATTGAACTTTTCAAAGTTCAGATTCATTTGCGATCTGTGAGGCCTTTTATGGTTTTGTATATCTCTAAAGAAATAAAGAGCTTACTGTCATGTCACCTGACTATATAGTGTATGAATTGATGCAGCAACTTGAATATACATCCTGTAAATATCTCAATGTACTCAGAAAATAATAAAGAAATTTACTGGGATGTACTATATGGTGACTAACATAATATAATAAAAAATCATTAAAAATAAAGAAAGAAATTTAACCAGGAAGTTAACACAGAATGGTGATTCAAACTTCTGTAAATACGCATGGCTCATGTATTTGCTATCCTGGTATCATTTTTAACTTTTCCTGAAGAATTGTAACTGAGATAGCCTGACTACACTGAAAATCTGTAAGGGGCAAAGGCATAGAAAGCGTAGAATGGTGTATTATAACTCACATCCTTACCTCATTCACATTGTCTGAGTCTCTTTTGTCCAGGATATAATCTGTTTTGTTGTGTTATGACCTCATTTTTAAATCCTCTTCACCAGGGCACCTGGGTGGCACAGTCGGTTAAGCGCTGGACTCCTGATTTTGGCTTAGGTCATGATCTCAGGGCTGTGAGATCGGGCTGCAGGTCAGGCTCCATGCTCAGTGGAGATTCTGCTTGAGGTTTCTCTCCCTCTGTCCCTCCCCCTGCTCTCTGTCTCAAATAAATAAAATAAATCTTTTAAAAAAATAAAAAAATAAACAAATCCCCTTAACTATCTGGTCTGCACCATTTTCAGCCAATTACGTTAGAGATTTAGAGCTGAGGGTCAGAACTGAAGATACTTTCTAACCTGGTCTCTGTCACTCTGCTAGCAGGATGGCCTGGGGAATATCCCTTAAATTGTCCAGTGCCAATTTTCTAAGTTAAAAGCACTAACGTTGATCAGCATGAAGTAGGATTGTATAGCAAAGCAGAATTGCCTAGATTTAAAATGGCAGTTCTCCTGCTGGCCATTAGGGAAGCTATATACTATCTCTATATTTCAGTCATGTCTTATACAAAAGGGGACAATACTGTACTAAATTCATAAAGACAATGTGCACATTTCAGAAAGTGTCCCTGAAGTGCTTCATACCGTGCTCCAGTGATAGGCAGCGCTAAGCGAGTATGAACTTTTATCATTATTTTTCCTGCATTCACTTTCTAATTCAATGGCAAGGTAGGCTGGAGCTATGGATATGGCTTATGAGCAGTGACTAGACAGAAATGAGCTATTTCTCTGAATTTTTAACAAGCCAGTTGCAGTTCTCCTCAGAGTTTTATGCACAACAAAAGTAACTTTATTCCACGGAACTGCCATCCACAGCTGGCTTCCCTCTCAACTCTGCTAGATCTACTTTGCTTTAGAGGGCAGTCCCTAGAAATTATGTTTAGGGTTTTCCATTCTATTGTCTCAGGAAGCTCCATCAGGACACCCAACATTGCTACTATGTATCGATGTGTGCCATTAAAGCGTCAGTGCATGTCTGCGTTCTTTCCCCTCCTTAGTTTTCTTACTGTCTTCTTTTATCAGCCCAACCCCCAAAACGCAGACACCATCGGAATCCACTGCTCCCTACACTGTTCACATCTGCTCTTACCAAATTTGTTCTCAGGAATTTTGAAGCCCTTGTAGTGCTTTGGACATAGAAGCTCTTACTACAGACACAACAATAAAAATTGTAACTTCTGTTTTTATTGAGAATTTATTTGCTTTGCAAAGCAAAGCATACCATGGATTGCTGAGTTAAAATATGATTTTGATTATCGGGTCTCATGTTCAAATCTTTAGCAGATATCTAACAAGGGAATGTAAGTGGAGCATGCTTATCAGTGCAAATTATTTGACTGTCCCAACCATATTGGCACGGATGCTACTCTTTTCTTGACATTGCCTTAAATGAGGAGTGTTTGTAGTCTGAGAGTGAAACAGAACATAAGGCTTCATAATTATTAGCAAGAAGTCACTTGTTTAATACAAAACTGTTTCTTTTCTTTTCCCAATTTCACTCCAGCTGAATACTAATGGAGTCTGGTTTCACAGGCACATTTTTTAAAAAAGATTTTATTTATTTATTTCAGAGAGAGAACGGGAGGGGAGGGTCGGAGGGAGAGGAAGAAGCAGACTTCCCGCTAAGCAGGGACCCCATGCGGGGCTTGATCCCAGGATCCCGGGATCATGACCTGAGCCCAAGGCAGACATTTAACCAACTGGGCCACCTAGGTGTCCCTCACAGGCACATTTTTGGGAGTGTGTCTTACAGTAAAAACCACCACAATCTATCATTAAACTCCACAGTGCCGAAGCCAGTGCTGCTTCAAATTGCATTTTTTAATTTTTTGGCAAAGAATGCATAAAATCTTTTATTTTGTGCTATTACGTAGTAACCTCTAGTCACCAGGAGTTGTTAGAAATCAGAAGGAGGGGCGCCTGGGTGGCGCAGCGGTTAAGCGTCTGCCTTCGGCTCAGGGCGTGATCCCAGCTTTACGCGATCGAGCCCCACATCAGGCTCCTCCGCTATGAGCCTGCTTCTTCCTCTCCCACTCCCCCTGCTTGTGTTCCCTCTCTTGCTGGCTGTCTCTATCTCTGTCAAATAAATAAATAAATAAAAATCTTTAAAAAAAAAAAGAAATCAGAAGGAAAGAATGGAAGCACAAAACAGGATTTTTAACAATGGCAAACTAACATTCAAAAAATCTCTCCAGGATAAAATAAAATTTACCACAACAAATATTGCAGAGCTAATGAAATCAGAGAAACCCAACAACGAAAGATGTCTCTTTGGTAAGACTGTGAGTTGATAATATTAATAATACTGCACTAGAATTTGTTACCATAAGCCTGCCTTCATGTGAGTATGTGATCAAATGGGCACTATTTCCAGACCTGCATAGACCTCCAAAAGCCCAGCTATTAAAGCTGCAATAAAATGATTTCAGGTTCGTAGTGGCCACTGATGCCTGAGAAATGCAAATACAAATATCCTGTAAAGAATAATGTCTTAACTATGGGTCTCTCGGGATTCCCATACGTAAAGTTCACCCAATTATTACCTCACAATAAAATTGCATAGTATAGGAGGAAATAATCCACTACAAAAAAAAAAAAAAAAAGATCGTGGAAACAAAGATGATGGATCTAAGTCTTTCAATATGTGAAGGGTTGGTTTTATCAGTGGAGAGTTTAAATTAATTATGATTAAGTATTTTAAGAAATAAGATATCAATAAAATTAAACTATTAAAATGGTTATGCAGCTGCAAGAAAACACTGAAACACAATTTTAAAAATTAAAATCATAGAAATACAAAATTCAATAGATGGACATACAACAAAATAGTACAACTGAACAACACTAAAAAACTGAACAGTCCTAAAAAAGAATGACAGCAAGAGAGAATATGAAAGAAAAGAGTAAAAGAACAGAGATGTAGAAAATAAGATAACATGGGAAATTCTAACATATGTGTAATTAAAGTTCCAGCAGGAGAGAATAGAAAGAATAGGGAAATAAGTTATTTAAAGAAAGGATGGATGAGAATTTCCGGAAATTATGAAATGTGTGGCTTCCTAGGCTCAAGATATACAGCATGTTGCAAACACGATACATATTTTTTAAAAATCCAGTTGTGAAACTGCAGATAACAAAACGAAGAAAATACCTTAAAAACAAGAAAAAAGATGAACCGTAAAGGAGTAACAATTGGACTGCCAATCAAATTCACAATCAATGATAAGAGCTGGGGTCAGTAACATAACACACTGAAGTGTTGTGAAAAAATATCTGTGCAATTTGAGTTGTGTGTAGCAAAATAATTTTTTTAAGAGCCAAGCTTATTAAAAACATTTTGTGCCTTTAACTAAAAGCTGAGAGTTTATCACCAGTGGAACTTCACTACAAGTTAAAGAATAAAATTCAAGAAGAAAGAAAGCAATCCTGGTAGAAAGTTCTGAGGTTCAAGAAGGAATGTTGAGGGACACCTGGTTGGCTCAGTTGGTTAAGCGTCTGGCTTCTGCTCAGGTCATGATCCCAGGTTTTTGGGATCGAGCCCCACGTGGGGCTCTCTGGTCAGTGGGGAGCTTGCTTCTCCCTCTGCCTGCTTCTCTCCCTGCTTGTGCTCTCTCTCGCTCTCTCTCTGACAAATAAATAAAAATCTTAAAAAAAAAAAGAAGGAATGCTGAGAAAACATGATGATAAATATAAACAAATTATGATTGTGTAGAACTGAAACAACTTGGGAAGCATAGGATTAATAATAAATGGCAAAACTTAAATACAAGACATATTAGTTGAAGAGGTGTGTGGATTGTTACACAGGATTCTAAGTTTCTTTTATTACTTAGAAGGGAAAGTTCAAGATTTGGATTATTTTTAAAACTTGTTAATTATCCATGAAAAATTTTGAGAGGAGTTACTAAACTAATAATAATGATAATAAAGCATATAACTTCCAAACAAGTAGAAGTGGAGGCATGAATAGGGAAAAATCAATCCAAAAGAACCAAGAAATAAGAAAAAAGGTGAAAGGCGACAAAGAAGGAAGATAAGAAAGAGAATAAATATAAGTATAAAATAAAATGGTGGAAATAAATCCAAATGTATCTGCATTGTAACAAAAAATGGGTTAAATTTACCATCAAAATACAGATGACTAGATCAGGAAAAAAGATGCAGCAAAAGTCTTTCACAAGAAAATACGTAAAGCATAAAGAAGAGTAAGACTAAAAATAAAAGGATGTTAAAGATATACCTGCAAAATACTAATCAGAAAAAATTATTAGGCACATTAAGATCAGTTAAAACAGACTTGAAGACTCATAGCAATTCTAAAGAAAAGCAAGGCTCGGAAAAGTGATATAAATTTTGTTCTAAAACTGAAAGTTACTGGACACAGACCTTATACCTTTTAGAAAAATTAACTCAAAATGGATCACCTACCTAAATGTAAAATGAAAAGCTATAAACTCCTAGAACGTAACATAGGAAGACTATCCAGATGAGCTGAGCCGTGGTAACAAGTTTTTAGGTACGACACACCAAAGGTACAGTCCATGCAAGAAAGAACTGATAAACTAGAATTCATCAAAACTAAAAAACTTTTTTGGTCCTTGAAGCACACAGTCAAAAAGAATGAAAAGACAAGCCACAGAGTGGAAGAAAATATTTGCAAAAGACATATCTGACAAAGGACTATTCTCCAAAATGAAACAAAAAACTGTTAAAACTTAAAAGTAAATAAACAAACAACCCAATTAAAAGGGGCCGAAGACCTTAGCATGCACCTTACCAAAGAAATTATAAGGATGGCGAGTAAGTACATGAAAAGATGCTCCACATCATATGTCATCAGGGAAATGCAAAATAAAACATCGGCGAGATACCACTAAAACACCTATCAGAATGACCAAAATCAGGAATCCTGACAACATCAAATCCTGGCAACAGGAACTCTCATTCATTGCTGGTGAGAATGCAAAATGGCACGTCCTCTGTAGAAGACCATTGAGCAGTTACTTCTAAAAGTAAACGCACTCTTATCACATGATCCAACAATCACAGTCTGTGGCATTTTCCCGAAAAGGTTGAACATTTATTTCTACACAAAAATGTGTGCAGGGGTGCTTAGCACAGCTTTATTCATAATGACCAAAAGTTGGAAGCAGCAAAGATATCCTATGGTAGGTGAACGGATAATTAAACTCAGACAATGGAGTATTACTCAGCGCTCAAAAGAATTGGACTACCAAGCCACAAAAAGACATGGAGGAAAACGAAATGCTTATTACTAAGTGAAGGGAGGTAATGGGAAAAGGCTATCTACTATACGATTCTAATTATATGACATTCTGAAAATGGCAAAATTATTGAGACAGTAGTAAGATTGGTTGTTGGTAGAGGTTAGTTGGAAAGGAGATGAATAGGCAAAAGAGGATTTTTAGGGCAGTAAAACTATTCTGTATGAGAATGATAGATACATTAATATATGTTTAATGTAATTATATACAAAAATTATATACATGTGTCATATATTTTATATGTAAATATTATACCCAGTTTATATATAAAATGCAATCCATTTTTTAAGTAATCTTAAAAAAATAAATCTGGCTGTGACAGTATTGGTTAAAATTTTTCAGGGATTCCCCCATACCTTTTGGTTAAAGTTATAAACCCTTACATTTTCACAAGAACTTTGTTAAAGTCCTTGGCTGAGATAAAAAATTTAATATTTTTCCACTTTCTTCAGCATAGTATATATATGTTTTCCCATTTCAAAAAATAAAAATACAGGACATACTAATGGACAGGATTCATAAAGCTAGTTTATTTTTGGTTTAAACTGCTCAAGGAATCACATGTAATTCTATACTTGCTAAAAAGACTTCGAGAGAAATACTGATTTTTTATATTGAAAAATTTTATCTCCCTAAAGAATTGGAAGCGATTGAAGGTAAGTCTCTTTCCCTCTTTGGATGCAGTAGTCTTATAGGAGAGAGACCACATTTATAAAATGGAATTCTCTCTCTCATTCTCTCATTCTCTCTCTCTCTCCTTCTTCTTTCCCTCCTCCTTCTCTCCCTATCTTACTAATTCTTTAAAACTATTTTAATGAATTCTTCCTTTGTTTTCTTTAACATTTAATATGAAAATTCTGGTCCATATCTATTATTGTTTTGATTCTAATAATTCTCTCGACATCTTCCCACTCCCTATCTTTTGGCACAGAGACCAGTGATAGCTAATCGTTTAGAAAGTTCTAATTTATAAAATTCTAAAGAAAAATGCCCCCCCCCTTTCCTACTAGAGACACAAACAATGTTGACAGGCAATATATACTCTGTCTCTCACAGCTGAAAGAATTATCGTATCAGAATTTCAGAGATATTTCATATCTGAACAAGACAATTGAACACTTAATATGTAGTCCTATATCTCTCTTTGACTTATTCATTTGTAAGCTCCCCAAAGAAAGAAGCCATGTGCTCTGCATTTGTTTTTTTGTTTCTAACACTGATTAGTGTAGTGATAGAAACACATATCCCTGTGTTCATTAATTGGTTGATGGAAACCACTGAAAACTAAGTACAGGAAAGTGTGGTTTAGAGAAACATTCCCTTTAATGATCCCTTAAGAATCCTATTTATTTTTATAGTTTTAATTTTTCTAAATGTTGTTGTTCTGAATAGAATATGCATGAATTTGAATCGTATGTATTTTTATTTATATTTCTCTTTCCTAGGAGCAGCTCCAATTTCTTCCTTTCTTTCTTTCAGCTATATATAAGCAATAAGGCTTCCAAGATATAACCTAGGATGGTACACACATATTATAACATTATGTAGTACAATAATATGGTATTACAATTTTATAATTGATATAATTATTAACATATAATCATAATAATATATAGTTACTGAATTTATGAAATACTTTTCACACTTTTTAAAATTATATAATCAACTAGAATAGGTCTATTTATAATTACGTATCAGTAGGATATTAGTTTGCTAAATTAATATGAAAAGAAAAGTGAGTGCATATCATTCACTGCAACATAAAAGCAACCACCTACAGCTCTAATCTTGAATATCTTTTCTTTTTCATTTTACTTTCAAAAGTGTCACATGGCTCTGTCTGGCGTAGTATCACAGCAATTGTCTTATTTGTTTTAGGTGAATGTAAGGTACTCAAAGTATAACTACCACATTTTCTAGTAGAGATTACGAACATGCCAAGCTCAATCACTCAACTACTAATTTACTAATTTCAATAAATTGAGATCCCCTCTCTTCAAATTAGAAGTCTTGATGGTTATTATAAAATTAGAATAGTTGGGAGTTAAAAAGGACCTGGTTGATGAAATCACAGGAGATTATAGTATTTATCAATAAAAAGACCCTTCACATTATTTATAGGTCAAATGGTTTACATCAAATGTAGATTTTAGTTAAGTCCACTTAAACTTTCCATTTCAACTGAGAGTTGTGAGTAGACAATATTTAATATTTTTAAGGTCCAAAGTGTTATTTTTATACTAAGTCAAGAATTACAAGTGCAGCGCTAATGTTTTCTGAATCAAAATACTGGCAACATGATCTGAAAATCGCCTTCACATATATGAGAAAAGGGCGAAATATCTGAAGTGAGAACTGTTATGAAAATCCAGGGTATGTGATTACTGTAGTTCATGGCATTGTTTTCCTTATCAAAGCCTGCTGTGCTTATAGTTGCAGCATTAATATTGAATAGGAATTATGTTTTGTCCACATTTGCATGCGGGCTATGTTTTTTAGAAATTTGAAATGTGTTTGATTCTCCACTGTTGCTCTCCAAAAACAAAATAAAACAAAAACCCCAGAAAACTAGCATATTTTAAGCCAAAAATAATATTTCTTGATGTATTCAAAACACAATTTTAAATCTTCTTTTTTTTTAATGTTTTTTTTATTATATTATGTTAGTCACCATACAGTACATCCCTGGTTTCTGATGCAAAGTTCGATGATTCATTAGTTGCGTGTAACACCCAGTGCACCATGCAATACGTGCCCTCCTTACTACCCATCACCAGCCTATCCCATTCCCCCACCCCCCTCCCCTCTGAAGCCCTCAGTTTGTTTCCCGGAGTCCATAGTCTCTCATGCTTCATTCCCCCTTCTGATTACCCCCCCCTTTCTTTATCCCTTTCTTCCCCTACCGATCTTCCTAGTTCTTATGTTCCATAGATGAGAGAAATCATATGATAATTGTCTTTCTCTGCTTGACTTATTTCACTTACCATTATCTCCTCCAGTGCCGTCCACGTTGCAGCAATCTTCATTGAATAGGGGGAGCATAGGACATAGAGGATATTGGCAGAAATTTGGGATGACCACTGGTTCATTGATGACATTATACTGGAAAACCAGTGTCAGTTATTTGTATTATAGAACAAATCTTATTACTTCCTAAATTTATAATTTGGGGAAAATCATTTAAATTCTTTGTGATTTTCTCTATCTTTAAAGTAGTCATAATTAATATTATTTTTAACTATTTTTTATAAGAGCAGGGGGAGAAGCAGATGGAGAGGGAGAGAAGCAAGCCCAATGGGGGGCTTCCAATGTGGGGCTCAATCTCACAACCCTGAGACCATGACCTGAGCCGAAATCAAGAGTCAGGTGCTTAAACAACTGAGCCACCTAGGTGCCCCAGTCCTAATTTTTGAGAATATCTATAAGGTGAAGAAAAGTGAGGACACTTCAAGATCTACAGTAAGTCAAAATAGGAAATAAATATGGATTAAAAGAAATTTGAAAACTCAGTTTGTAGCATCTAATATAGATTCTTTTATTATTAAATCTCTACTATGTGTATATATCATAGTCAAGAAAAAAATAAAAACAAAATCCAAGAATACTTATTATTTATTCTAACTTGAAGATTTTTGAAACAAAGCAGTTTCTCTTATTGCCTCAAAATGTATGAAACTTGAGAACATCTGTTATTTTCCCCATCAGAGAAGATTTTCAGTGATCTTTGTAAATGTAACCACATCTGGGTTAGCTGGAAGTCATGAGGTATGATTAACATTCAATGGCAGGGATTTGAGAACATGGAAGAGGGAGAATACAGGATAAGTTAGTGAGGAATATGGAGATAAGTGTAAATGACTGTTTAAAAAAGATCAGAAACCAAACTGTCCTTTCTTTATACTTTTACTCAATATTTGACATGCGTGGTTAGGGGCACTGTCAGTTTACTAACTAGGAAAATTGGGAAAAATTAGAATATCTTTAAAGAATTGAATGAAGATCAGTTAAAGTAAAGCCATGTACATCGTATAGCATGGTGTTTGGCACATAGTAAGCTCTCAGTAAATATCAGCTCTTGGTATTGTGGCTCTTTCTTATGTTCTTCTTACAATTACTTCTCTGTATATTCTTTTTACTGCTAACCTGTCTTAAAGTTCTTTGAATTCAGGATCCATGTTTTATACTTTGTTTTCTCTGAGGCACATTATTTATACACAATTTATTAGTTTGATATTATGATAACTGGTGATTTTGTTTCTCTGACAGTAACTACTGCATTATTATGCAAGCAATACTTTGGTAACGTTTGTTGATTACTTTCTTGTTGCTGTTTAAGATCATTAACATATAAACTGTAGCAGGAGACTAAGATTGATTGATAAACTATCCAAAATGTAATCTACAGTAAACCATTCTAGGGCAATACTTTTCAGTGAACTCCTTGCACAAAAATGTCATCATCCTTGTATTACACTGGCATCATTCTAAGCATATAACTAGAGAAATTAAAGCCTTTTTAAGGGAATATTTTGGTTCTAATCTATCCATCTTGAAGATCCCCCTAATTATCTTTTTTGCAAGTCCAATGACCCAGAACTTGAATTTAAAAAATAAAGCAGGTATATTTATAGATTTTAAACTTCATTTTATTATTCTGTCTTTAAGAACATTGTCGAAGGTGATTAAAATCATAGCGACAGTATTGGTTTTTCATACGTAGACTTTGAAATTCTTTGAATATTCTATTACAAAGCATAAATATTAGTAAATACAGAAATATCAACATACAGAATTTTTGTCACTAAATGCTCGAAGGAATTGTTTTTCTTTTAATTTAAGTGCCAGCTAAAGGAGTCAGAGAAAGAACAGGATTTCTTAAATCTCTGAACGAAACCGCAGTGTAGACCCTTTCATTTTCTTTTCATAATCTTTTTCAAATCTTTCATACTGGGCTACAGTGAACTGGTTTTTCCAATCTCCTGAAATACCTGTAAAGAAAGATAAAGTGGTACGTTTGAGACTACTATAAAATTTCCTTCTTAGATCAGTTTTCGTTTGAATTCCCACATGTGTGTTTTTAAACCTTTAACTTTTTCATATCTGCTCCATAATTCCATTCCTCACTCCCAAACTCTTGGACCTTCTTAGTTTTCAAAAAACAAACAAACAAAAAAAAAAAACAAAAACAAAAACAAAATCATGGATTTTTCCAGTAGCTTATATAAAGAAGTAATCCCTTCAATATTTCAAGAAATGTCACTGGGAGAAAATCCAGTGTCTCAAAATCTTTATTCTTTGGCCTCAAGAGCTTTGTTACCAAAAAACAGAGAATTTTTCAGTCCTTTTAAAACTATATTTTCCAGTGTCAAGTGATAATTTATGAAAAAAAATTTCTATGATCAAGCAAGATTTGGAAATGAGTGGGTTAAATGTAATTAAACATATATATTATTACAGGATAGCTCAATTTTCAAAAGACTAACCGTATCTTAAAACCTTGAAGGAAGGACAGAGGGTGTAGCATTTGCAAAGAATATCTGATAAAAACAATGCCATTTCTCACAGGTAATCTAGAAGTCATTTGCAAGCCGAGTTTTAGGGGGAAAAAGGGGGCAGGGAAGAAAACATGCCAAGATAACTTTGTTAATCCGTTCCAGAATTTCTCAACTTTGGCATTTTATTTTATTTGTTTATATTGCTGCTGTTGACATCGGCAGCCAGACTGTTGGCTGGGCGGACGTGAGACTGCCCTGTACATTACAGTGTGATTAGTGGCATCCTCAGCCTGTACAGATCAGATGCCTACAGCACACCCTTAGTCATGACTCTCAAAATGTCTTTGGATGTTGCCAAACATTCCCTGGGAACCAAAATCATACCTGGCTGAGATCCAGAAATTCCTAGAAAGACTTGTCCATGGCCTACTTTCTAACTTTCTAAAAAAAAATAAATGAAACAAATCTCTGGGATGCACGAAGACACATCATAATTAATGAAATTACCCTTAATAGTCCCTATATAAGCTGTTACCAAAATACTTGTTTCTCCAAAACTGTCTTAGATTATTTTAATAATTATTCACTCTCTACTGTAAGATTTTACACTTTGCCCACTGACATGTGTTGTGTGATTCCTCTTTGCCTCATTAAGTTTGGGCTTGGATTTTGGATATGCTTTGGTTAATGGAATTTGAATATGTCCAATATATACCACATCTAAACAGAAACTTTAAAGACATTGCAAGTTTCCAACGCCTCTCCTGCTCTTCCTGTCTACTATGATATTGGGCATATCCCACAAATGGGTGCCTTTTTCAGCCTGTGTTTCAGAAAGAGAAGACGTAAGAGGCTGAGACCATGAAAGTCAAGTAAAACTGATCAGAATCAAAAAGAGCAAACAAAACTGCCCCAGCCACTGGTGGCCAACATTCAGCAACATTAGACAAAAAAGAAAACTTGTGGTTTTAAGCCACTGAGATTCTTGGAGTTGTTGTGGGTTTTTGTTTTTTTGTTTTGTTTTGTTTTGTGGCTTTTGTTTGTTTTTTTTTTTTTAGATTTTATTTATTCATTTGAACAAGAGAGACAATGAAAGACCAAAGCAGGAGGAGGGTCAGAGGGAGAAGCAGGCTCCCCGCAGAGCAGAAAGCCCATGACCCTGGGATCATGACCTGAGCTGAAGGCAGACACTTAACCTATGGAGCCACCCAGGTGCCCCTTGGAGTTGTTTGTTTTATAGCAAAACAAATACATACACAATTAACAGAATATCTCCTTCTCTCTCTCTCTTTTTCTCTCTCTCTCTTACATACAATTCAACACATCTTTATTAAGGGACTATTTTTGGCCAAGATGCTAGCTATACATTGAGATAATGTTGAGGATGCAATGATTTACAATATCATAACAACCTCAAGGAATTGACGCTTTTCATTATTCATTTGGTATGCTTAACATCATTTAAGCTGGCTACCCACCACAGCAAAAATTTTAAGGAATATGAAGCATATCTAGAGAGTTCAGACAAATGGAAGGCATTCTTCTGATACACCAAAGGATGCCAAGACCCATGCTTATCAATGCATAGGCTCTTGAGTAAACATTTCTCATTAGAAGGTCTGTCTTACCTGTTAGGCTTATAGAAATTATAGTTTATTTGCCACAAATTATTTCCCTTAAGGTTTTTTTTGTTCCTATTTTTTTTCTTGCCAGCATACTCAATCTCTTTCCTTTTCCTATAATATTGCTCTTTGCTTCCCACCTACACTCTCCATAACTGTAATTAGCAAGTTGTATAGAAACTAATATATGATTTCTCACCCTTTCTCATGAAGGGAGATACAGAATGATCCATATCAAAATCTGGTACAGTGCTATAATTTGCACTTGGATTCTGCTTCATCACATTGAAAGAGCTATGATAGAGGATTTTATCCACTGTTTCTTCTGATAGATCTTTGTCTAGAAACTTCAACAACTTCTGAATTTCATGCTTTGGATCCTAAAAAAATTATAAAGAAAAAGAATTATTTCAGGCAGATTTAGTCATGAAATAGGCAATGTATTTAATAAAGTTCTACATATGTCAATGTGGTGAAAGAAAGGATTTTGTATTTTTATGTGCACTGTTCATTTTGCTTTCCAAAGTACACATCCTATTCTTGGCCAGGCAACCATCTGCTAAAAGGAAGAGTAAATTTTGTTTGTTTGGTTTTTTTCTTTTTCAAATTTTTATTCAAATTCTAGTTAGTTAACATAGAGTATAATATTGGTTTCAGATGCATCTCTTACATATAATACCCAGTGCTCATCATAGCAAGTGCCCTCCTTAATACCCATAATTTTGTTTCAAAAAATGCAAAAAAAAATCTTTCACACTCAAATAAGAATTAACCTGTAGGATAACAAATGGTAATAAAGCAAGCTACTATTATCATAAGGTATAATTTTCAAAATCCTTGATCTCCTTTTTTAAATCATATCTAATATGAAGAATAGATCACCTACCAAACATTTTTTTAAGATTTTATTTATTTATTTGAGAGAGAGAGATAGTGAGAGAGAACATGAACGGTAGGAGAGGAAGAGGTGCTGAGGGAAAGGGAGAAGCAGACTCTTTGCTGAGCAGGGAGTCAGATGCAGGACCCTGGGATCATGAACTGAGTGCAAAGCAGATGCTTAATGGACTGACCCAGGCACCCTTACCTACCAAACATTTAAAGAATAATTAATACCCATTCCCATGATTCTCGAACTCTTCCAAAAAGTAGAAGAGGGAGTAATAATTCCAAAAACATTTTACAAGGCCAGCATTACCCAAAACCAGATGAGAACAACACAAAAAAATAAAAGGCTAATATCTCTGATGAACATCAATGCAAAAATCCTGAATAAAATGCTAGCAAACAAAATTCAACAGCACATTAAAAGGTTTGTATACCATGATCAAGTGGGTTTTATTCCAGTGATACAGAAGTGGTTCAATATCAGCAAATCAATCAATGTGATATATCACATTAACAAAAGGAAGGATGAAAATCTTATGATCATTTCAAAAGATGCAAAAAAGCATTTGACAAAAATAAAACAGGCCATATATGACAAGGTCACAGCTAATACACTCAATGATGGAAAGCTGATAGGTGTTCCTCTAAGATCAGGAACTATAGTATGTTTCAGACTCCTTAGGATAGCATGTAAGAACAGTGAAAGAGTAGCATTCATGCCAAATAGTTTGTGCCCTATTACCCATTGGAGAGGTGATCTTCTTGGTGGCCCAAACCAAACTGAGGTTGGGAGCCAGAATCTTAGTAACCTCGTGAGATCAGGCAGAAAGGTAATCTGTTTAGCTATTGAGGTACCCATCCGAATTCATGGAAACAGAACCACAAAGTTTCTATAGTGGCTCTAAAAGAATCTGTTTCTTGTAGAAACAGAAATGAACTTGGTGGAAATCAGATACACATCTTAATTATTCAAGGGGAAGAATCAATCACAGTGAAATCCCAGTTGTGTCAGGTCTATCCTGTGAAAGTTAAATGGAAGAGTGTTGGGGAAAAGGTACATTGCGCAGGCTTGGAATGGGAATATTTGGGGTGGATTTGATGGCACAGTGACTCTGGAACTCTTGAGTAATTTTGAGCCTTTTCCACCAACAGATGTAGATTCTCCTTCCATATTTGAGGAGACTAAACTTCTTTTGCTTAAAGACCTTATTATATCTAATGTGCGAAGTTTTCTTTCCAGATAACACCTATCCTCTTCAAGATCCTCCCCAACCGCTACTTGTTGCTTCTAGACACATAATTAGGGTAATATGTCACCCCTTAATCCAGAGTGGCAGGTAAAAAAAATGCTTTAAACAAGATGTAGAAGAAGCTGGGAATTTAACTAACAAATCTGACAGAGGGGGTCACCTTAGCTGGGTAAAGCGGTTTCCCTAGAAACTATAGAACAGATTTCCCAAATAAGAAATGAAGGGTAGTCATTGTTATCTAAAGGAATTTAGGTGTGGACAAGCTTCCTGAAACATTCAATTTAAGAGACATGGAACATTTCTTAAATAGACTATTTAAATAATCAGATCAGGATAAATTTTTTATCAAATTAGAGAGTGAATTAATTTTCATGCTAATAACCAGATAGAAGATAAAAAAATAAAAACAAGATGTTTTATAAATTAAATTACATGTTTTCCCCACTCTAAATTGTCTTAATGATTTTGTATTTCATGTAGAGGCAGAAATCATTGGCATATTTGAAGAAGGCAGTGGGCATACTCTCATTTAGGTTTCAAGATCATTTTCTCTGAGTGGACAACTGAAGGAAAATGAGGTACTCCAAATAAGTCAAGTTAGATGCCTGAAGTAGAGCAGGAGGCAGTAGTACTAGAAAAAAAGTAGTTGAGTAAAAGATCCATTTTCAAGGCAGAGTTACCAGGAGAGTGGATTAGTAATATTTATAGATTAAGAAGAAAGGAAAATGATTAAGAACAAAAAAAAGATGAATCTTAGGTTTCCTTAAAAATAATAAAAAAATTTATAATTGCCTCACCTCTTTCATGTCTTCATAGAATAGGTAAAGGATACGATAATCATTCCTCTTCTCCCACCAGCCCTTCACATGGTCATACCAAGAACCAAAAGCCACTAAATTGGAAGATATAATGTTTGGAAAATTAAAACTATTCACATAAAGAATTGTTAGATATTATTCCAAGTCATCATTATCAACACAAACACACTTATTAGTTCAAGAAAGAGGGATGGCAGGATAATTCCCCCTGTTCTTACTGAATTCGCAATCTATTTGGAAAAGAGTGGCAGGGAAGTTTATAGAAGAAAGAGAAAGGGAGAGAAAATCATAGGGATGTAGAGGTTAAGAAAGGGTTGCAGAGGAAGAAGAGTATATTTGGATCTAAGAAGAAGAATTGGGTTTTGATAATAATAAGAATAAGTAGACATTCTATGGACAGAGAATAGTCCAAGAAGCATTGGGAGTAAAAATTTGCAAGATATTATTGAGATGTTCTTGCCTTGAAAAGATAGTTTTTATAGAAGAATGTTTATATGAAAACTTTAAGTAGAGCTACTACTATTGGCATAAATATGTTTCCCTGAAAGAGAGAATGTACAGGTAGAGAAACAGAAACTTGAGGATAAAATCTTTAGCCAAGAATTTTCAGTGTATATAATAAAAATAAGGGAATGGTAGAGAAAAGAGAGTCCAAGAAATATGCGTAAAATCAAAACAATACAACAGATGCACAGTAAGAGAAGAAAACGGTCGTCACTAAGCACTAACGAAACAATAAGACTAAGAACTGAAATATTTGCATTACATAGTCCCCAAAAGTTCTTAGAGGGAAGAGACAACTATGTATTCTGCTTCCTCTATAGTCTTCCTAAAACAGTAGTAGAGTGTTGGGCACATATTAGGTTTATAATAAACACAGATTTAAATTTGACCTTTCTATCTCTTTGAAAAAAGACTCTTCATAGAGAATTCCTTGATTAAAGTAAGAGTTGGACCCACCATTCCCAGTGATGAATTTATCCAGGAACTCCTCCCAGGTGCCAGGCTCTGGGTGTAATTTTGCCATCTGGTAGAAATAATAGTAAGACACATCCACGTCCTTAGCATTTCTTGCCACATAGACAATCTGTGGGGAGATATGGGAAGTCATCATTTCACTTATATTATTTAATAGTTTGTAAACTTTTGCTTATCTTGAAAGAATGCTTATTTCTCTTTTGTATTTCCTTTTTAGATTTTGAAAAGAATATCTCTTAAAACACAGAAAACCAAGTATCATAAGAATTACAGTAAGTATTAAATTAACAAAAACGAGCTAATATTGTTCTTAAATTTAGAATATTTTTCTGTATCACTTATTAAAACATACAAAAAGAAACATAAAAGTTACAAAACAAAAAGATAAACTTTTTAAAAATTTTTTCATTATTAATTTTTTTTAAAGAGAGAGAGAGAGAGCATGTGCGCATGAATTGGGGGGAGGTGCAGAGAGAGGGGAAGAGAGATAATCTTAAGCAGGCTCCACGCTCAGCACAGAGCCCATTGTGGGGCTCCATCTCATGGTCCTGAGATGACATGAGCTGAAATCAAGAGTTGGACACTTAACCTACTGAGCCACCCAGGTGCCCCTAAAGTAAAATTTTTAAAGCTGAAAAAATGCCCTATTTTTAATTGAAAATAAATTACTATTTGGGTACATTTAATCAATAATGATTAAACCTTCTTCATTCTGTTCATGATCACATAACAAGCATTGCTGATTTGGTGTGATATTAAAATTTATTTTATTATAGAGCCCTAAAATCTGCTTGGAAACAGAAATTTTGAGCATATTTCCCAATAGATATGACATTTTTATGTCTCAGTGGTGATTAGGTTTTCAGACAAGTCCACTGAAATCCATTAAGCTTACTTCTCCCCTGAAGTACATCTAATAATACTGAGGGCCCAGGCACCCACGCAGTAAATAAATCCCTAAGGGAAAATGCATTCAGGAAGAAATCTCCTTTCCTCTAATTAGAAACAGTTTTCTTCTTGTCTTCCAGTTGATGGGAAAAGGAAATGGGAAATTTTATATCCCCGCGTCACTGATAGTAGTTCTCATTTTCTGGGATAAGAAGGGATTGGGTGGAAAGAGGTTTTTCGAAAGATTGAGTATAGAGTTCTAAGAGTTGAGATTGTTGCTGATGTAATTTCTTGAGATAAACATTTCCAATAACTTCCTAGTTTGATACCAAGAGACTATGGTAATGAGCCAACTGTTTTCTTCTAATATCATCACCTCTAAGTTCTTTAGTGAGGACTGCTTCCACTTGCCTCAGTGTAGATAGAATGTGCATTGAAGTACTATTTTAGTTACTGACAACTAGCAACTACCCAACTGTCCATTGATAGTCCTGTGGGTAAGTTGGTTGTGAAATATTCACGTAGACATAATGGAATTCCTTATATTAGTGGTTCTCAAACATGAGCATGACTCAAATTCACCTGGAGGTTTTACTAAAACTCAGATTTCTGGACCTCATTCCCATGATCTTTGATTCAGTAGGTCTGAATTGGGCCTGAGATTTGCTTCTCTCACATGCTACTTTTGCTCAGGGTACCACATTTTGTGATCCAGCAGGCTACATTAAAAACAAAACAAAACAAAAACAGGGTGACAGCATGATAAGACTTGATCTCATAAATATTGTGTTAAATGAAATAAGTTAAATATTCAAGATTACATACTTTCCTATGACAGGCAAACTATAATAAAAACATTCAGGATAGTGGTTATCTTTGAAGATAGGGATTGTTGCCCAGGGTGTGAAGAAGCAGGGCTGTTGGGGTGCTGGTAATGTTCAATTTCCTGATCTGGGTGCTGGTTTCATGGGAATGCTTACTCTGTAAAAATTCATCAAGCCGTAGGCCTAAGATTTATGTACTTTTCTCCATATATGTTATACTTGAATTAAAATGGTTATTTTAGGGGCGCCTGGGTGGCACAGCGGTTAAGCGTCTGCCTTTGGCTCAGGGCGTGATCTCAGCGTTATGGGATCGAGCCCCACATCAGGCTCCTCCGCTGTGAGCCTGCTTCTTCCTCTCCCACTCCCCCTGCTTGTGTTCCCTCTCTCGCTGGCTGTCTCTATCTCTGTCAAATAAATAAATAAAATCTTTAAAAATAAATAAATAAATAAATAAAAATAAAAATAAAATGGTTATTTTAAAAAGAAGCCTAAAATGAACCCATTATATATATAAATAATATAAAATATATATAATTATAAATCCATATTTGTAAATTATAATTATATTGAATTCATGAAGAAGCAGTTCTAACATTATTTAAATATTTGGATGTTAAATATTTAAAAGTAGATACTAAGTAAAGAGATTTAGACAGAAAGACAGACATTTTAGCGGACAGAATACCTGAGAGATTCTCAGTGCTTGGGCACTAAGTCTATATCTATATATCAATAGCACTGGTGTCCGTCGGTGTTATTTCAATCCTTGGGTATAGGGACCATACTATTATTTTTGCAGTGATTTATCCAGGGATTGTAATATCCCATCATAATTTCTACATAATGAGCAAAGGAAATTTCAACACAAATAAGGATTTTTTTTCTTTAAATGTTGCTACCTTGCAGTTATTTTTCCAAAATGAAGAAGGGAGAAGTTGAACAGGCAGGTGTGTTTTCACTAATCGAGGAGGCTGCATTTTTTTCAACTCCTCCACACCTACAAGTGCAAAAGTTAAACTATATAATAAATGTGGAATCATAGAGGTCAATTACAATAAAATCTAAGACTTTGTAAACATTAACCCCACTGTATGGCTTGAAATAACTATATGGCTTCAGATACATATAAAATCTACCATGAGATCAAAACTGATAAATTCTGGTTAGTGATGCTGTTTTATTTCCTATGTAGAACAGACAATAACTGTCTGTAGAATCTTCAGATATAACACCTTGCTGAGGTAGAAACAGCAATAGGCCAATATCAAGACATCCAAATTTTTCCTTCATTTATCTTTCTTTTTCTCATTTACTATATGGGAAACTTGAACTAGAAGATTTCAAAATCCCTTTCCAGTTTTCTTATATTCAAATTATAAGATCAAAGTAAGCCATGAAGCTCATAACTAATTTTTAAAATTTTAGTAATGCAAGACCATCCATAATTCTGTTTCTTGACTCTGTGAACATCAACTAACAAGCAATAGACATGATTTTATATTGGATCAAACCCTGAATTTTCTGTATATAATGATTGTACATTTAAATGTTGAAGACTTCCATCTGTGCAATTAAGAAAAAATATATACTCATCAAAATCTCCTCTTATGCAGATATTATCCTTGGGTGCAGAAGGACTATAATATGCACATTAGTACAACCAAATTCTTACTGTTCTATTATAGACACTTAGGATTCACTGTCCAAGCTCTGTATATAGCAATTCCTATCATGACTCCCCCAAACACCACAAAATGATAGGAGGATTTATTCCTACGGTAAAAAGGAACATTCAGAGAAAATACCATTCTCGAGTCCAGGAATGATCAATTCCATGAATGGCACTCGTTTGTATATTGCGTCCCGCTTACATTTCTCCGCATCCCCGTTGTTATAGATCAAATCCAATATTTCACTGACCCAGGTTGTTCCTAAGGGCAAAAAAATGAAACAACTATAAACTTTGTCAAAAGGCTGTAAGAGGTTCAATATAAGATCAAAAACAAGGGGCGCCTGGGTGGCGCAGTCGTTAAGCATCTGCCTTCAGCTCGGGGGTGATCCCGGTGATCTGGGATCGAGCCCCACATCAGGCTTCTCCGCTAGGAGCCTGCTTCTTCCTCTCCCACTCCCCGTGCTTCTGTTCCCTCTCTCGCTGGCTGGCTGTCTCTGTCAAATAAATAAATAAAATCTTTAAAAAAATATATTGAAAACAAAACAGTGCTCTTCCTTTCCATCCTCCTTTTTTCTTCCCACTTTTCTGAGGAGACATCCTTATCTAACTTGAACATATACATATGTGTTGTGTGTGAGAGAGTGAGACTAAATTTAATTAAAATAATCATAAAGTAAGTCACAAAAGGTAAGTGAAACACGGATAATTTAAGAGACAGTCATGTAGCACACCCTCCTGAGTGGAATGCAGAGGGAAGGAGCCAATTTCAAGAAATCTGACAGCAGCAATTTGTACAGTTTTTATTAATGTCAAAAATGTGATTACACTTTGGGACCGAAGAGTAATTGAGGCAAAAACATTCCGTGGAGGTGTGAAAAAAGGATAGAAAGAGAACTTTGTGATTGCATCTGTGGAGCCTAGGTGCTACTCAGAAACAAAAGACCATAGATCCTAAGTGAGCGGAGTTAGATGGAGTCCCTGTGGTCGTTATGAGATTGTGTCTCATTAGTCTTGAGAAATGGATCTAAGGTACAGATGGTCCCTCCTTTTTTAATGATAATTTTTTATTATGTTATGTTAGTCACCATACAGTACATCCCAAGTTTTTGATGTAAAGTTCCATGATTTATTACTTGCGTATAAACCCCGTGCACCATGCAATACATGCCCTCCTTACTACCCATCACCAGCCTATCCCATCCCCCACTCTCCTCCCCTCTAAAGTCCTCAGTTTGTTTCCCAGAGTCCATAGTCTGTCATGGTTCATTCCCCCTTCTGTTTATCCCCCTTCCTTCTTCCCTTTCTTCTCCCAATATTCCTACTTCTTATGTTCCACAAATGAGTGAAACCATGTGATAATTCTCTTTCTCTGCTTGACTTATTTTGCTTAGCATTATCTCCTCCAGTCCTGTTCATGTTGCAGCAAATGTTGAGAAATCATTCTTTTTGATGGCTGAGTAATATTCCATTGTATATATGGACCACATCTTCTTAATCCAGTCATCTGTTGAAGGGCATCTCAGCTCCATCCATGATTTAGTTATTGTGGACAATGCTGCTATGAACATTGGGGTGCATATGGCCCTTCTCTTCACTACGTCTGTATCTTTGGGGTAAATACCCAGTAGTGCAATTGCTGGATCATAGGGTAGTTCAATTTTTAACTTTTTAAGGGACCTCCACACTGTTTTCCAAAGTGGCTGTACCAATTTGCATTACCACCAACAATTTAAGAAGGATCCCCTTTCTCCACATCCTCTCCAACAATTGTTGTTCCTTGCCTTGTCAATTTTTGCCATTCTAACTGGCGTAAGGTGGTATCTCAATGTGGTTTTGATTTGAATTTCCCTGATGGCTAATGATTTTGAACATTTTTTCATGTGTATGTCATTTGTATGTCTTCATTGGAAAAGTGTCTATTCATATCTTCTGCCCATTTATGATTTGTTTATTTGTTTCAAGTGTATTGAGTTTGAGAAGGTCTTTGTAGATCTTGGATACCAGTCTTTTATCTGTAGTGTCATTTGCAAATATCTTCTCCCATTCCATGGGCTGCCTCTTAGTTTTTTTGACTGTTTCCTTGGCTGTGCAGAAGCTTTTTATCTCGCTGAAGTCCCCAAAGTTCATTTTTTTCTTTTGTTTCTCTTGCCTTTGGAGATGTGTCATGAAAAAAGTCGCTGTGGCTGATGTCAAATGGATTACAGCCTATGTTCTCCTCTAGGATTTTGATGGATTCCTGTCTCACATTGAGGTCTTTCATCCATTTGGAATTTATCTTTGTGTATGGTGTGAGAGAGTGGTCAAGTTTCATTCTTTTGCATGTAGCTGTCCAATTTTCCCAGCACCATTTATTGAAGAGACTGTCTTTTTTCCACTGGATGTTTTTTTCCCTGCTTTGTCAAAAATTAGTTGCCCAAAGAGCTGAGGGTCCACTTCTGGGTTCTCTCTTCTGTTCCATTGGTCTATGTGTCTGTTTTTGTGCCAGTACCATGCTGTCTTTGTGATCACAGCTTTGTAGTATAGCTTGAAATCCGGCAACTTGATGCCCCAGCTTTGTTTTACCTTTTTAACATTTCCTTGGCAATTCAGGGCCTTTTCTGGTTAGTCTTATTCAAAAGAATAGAGAAAGGACCCAGATTAATAAAATTGTGAAATAAGGGGAGAGGTCACAGCCAAACCAATGAAATAGGAAAGATCATTGGAAACTTTTATCAACAGCTTTATGCCAATAAATTAAACAACCTGGAAGAAATGGATGCCTTCCTGGAAACCTATAAACTACCAAGACTGAAACAGGAAGAAATTGATTTTTTAAACAGACCGATTAATTATGAAGAGATTGAAGCAGTGATCAAAAACGTCCCCAAAAACAAGAGTCCAGGGCCTGACGGATTCCCCAGGGAATTCTACCAAACATTCAAAGAAGAAATAATACCTTTTCTTCTGAAGCTGTTGCAAAAAAATAGAAACAGAAGGAAAACTACCAAACTCAAACTATGAGGCCAATATTACCTTGATCCCCAAACCAGGCAAAGACCCCATCAAAAAGGAAAATTACAGACCGATATCCCTGATGACTATGGACACCAAAATTCTCAACAAGATCCTGGCTAATAGGATCCCATAGTACATTAAAAGGATTATCCATCATGACCAAGTGGGATTCATCCCTGGGATGCAAGGGTGGTTCAACATTCACAAATCAATCAGTGTGATAGATCATATCAACAAGAAAAGAGTCAAGAACCATATGATCCTCTCAATTGATGCAGAAAAAGCATTTGACAAAATACAGTATCCTTTCCTGATTAAAACCCTTCAGAATGTAGGGATAGAGGCTACATTCCTCAATTTCATAAAAACCATCTATGAAAAGCCTACAGCAAATACCATTCTCAATGGAGAAAAACTGGAAGCCTTTCCCTTAAGATCAGGAACACTACAAGGATGCCCACTCTTGCCATTATAATTCAACATAGTACTAGAAGTCCTTGCAACAGCAATCAGACAACAAAAAGGGATAAAAGGTATCCAAATCAGCAAAGTAGAAGTCAAACTGTCTCTCTTCGCAGATGACATGATACTGTATATGGAAACCCCAAAAGACTCCACCCCCAAACGACTAGAAGTTATAGAGCAATTCAGTAATGTGGCGGGATACAAAATCAATGCTCAGAAATCAGTTGCATTTCTATACATGAACAATGATACTGAAGAAAGAGAAATTAGGGAATCCATTCCATTTACAATAGCACCAAAAATCATACGTTATCTCGGAATTAACCAGAGACGTAAAGGAGCTATATTCTAGAAACTACAGATCATTCTTGAAAGACATTGAAGAAGACACAAAAAGTTGGAAAAATATTCCATGCTCATGGATCAGAAGAATAAACATAGTTAAATATCTATGCTACCCAGAGCAATCTACACTTTCAATGACATCTCGATCAAAATACCAATGATATTTTTCAAAGAACTGGAACAAACAGCCCTTAAATTTGGATGGTCCCCTCCTTATAATGATTTGACTTACGATTTTTTGACTTTACAATGGTGTGAAACTCATAGGCATTCAGTAGAAACTGAACTTTGAATTTTAAATTTTGATCTTCTCCTGGGTTAGTGATAAGCAGCAATCTGAAGGTTTCTGTCATGAAGCTGGACAGCAGCAGCAAGCTGCAGCTCCCAGTCAGCCAGGCAATAATGACGATAAACAACTGATACACTTACAACCAGTCTGTACCCACACAACCATTCTGTTTTTCACTTAAGGTGTAGTATTCAATAGATTACATGAGATCTTCAGCACTTTATTATAAAATAGGCTTTGCATTAATTTTGCCCAATTGCAGGCTAGAATAAGTATGCTGAGCACATTTAAGGTAGGCTAGGCTAAGCTATGATGTTTGGTATTAAATACATTTTCAACTTATGATGAGTTTATAGGGAGGTAACATCATCATAAGTCATAAGTATATAAGGATATGATCTATTTAATTGTCTACAGTATTCAATGATCAGGTTATTGAGGCTGGGCTGAAAAAGCAATTATAAGATAGGAGAACAATATCTTCTTAACTCTTCCCATCCCCTTCCTCTTTACCGAACATGTAATGAATGATAGTCTCTAAATTGAATAATCATGGGTGGAAGCTAAAAAATTAAATGAAGTAATTAATCTATGCACTGCATAGATTTTTGGCCAATGAACTGCACAAGGATATACTTTTGGATTGGTTCCATAAATTAGAATACTTTAGGCCTTTTTAGTCCTTTCTTGTGGACAATTCTTCCTTTTCATCCCTAAATCATGAATATGAGACTATCTCCCTCATCCCTTTAACACAGACAATTACAGTGCTAAGAAAAAGGTGAGTCAAATTAATACTATCCTTGAAGATTTTGTTGCCTCATCTGGCTTAGCTTAAGGAATGATTCATGGGGAAAAAAAGAGACCTAAATTCTAAAGTACAACAGAACACATTTCGTTTCCTGTCAGTGAATGGTTCAAATTATGGCCACTGAAATCTGATAGAAAGAAATACCATTTTAGCTATGCTTCAAATTGGCAATGTTTATTTTCAATAGTTTTTGAAAAAAAAAAAAACACATGATTTACCTCATATAAGGAGTAAGTTAGCTTGGATCCTTTACAACAAAATTAACAGGGAAATGATATATTATTAACTTTAAGACATGTTCTCAACAGTTTGTAAAGAGAAAAAAAAGCAAAGAAAAAAATGACCAAGAGTATATAATTACTTCATGTGTAGCCATCAAGCCACCTAGCTTTTACTATGTCAGAAGAAATCCAGCTTCAAAGACCACTTTCATAAATAAACTATTTGTATAGTGGTACCTTCCAAAGATGGTCTTCATGGTTCTCTGCCTGTGAACATAGTTTTTAAAATAGCAAAACAAAAAGAGCGTGTACATTTTCAGTAACTGCCCTACCTTTTCTAAAGTTGTATCTCCATAAGGAGATACAGAGTAGTTTTGGTTCCAAACAATTTGGGATTGGTGAATTGCTCAAAGAGCAATGTATGTAGTAAGAAAAGAAAGAAAAAATAAGCTTTTGCCAAAAGAAGCTTGTTTTCTATTTCTTCAAAGTTCTGTATTGTACATTTGTTTATTTCCTGACAGGATCTCTGTGTTGTCATACAGTGTTATAATCTTGACATTAGAATCTCCAAAAATTCAGGTGTTTTCTTCCAGGCTTTGCTACATATCCCCATGAAGTAATTTTAATATTTATCATATAAAAAGATTAGTACTTATTAAAAACTTCTTGTCCGTCAGTCCTTTAAGAAATGAAGCAGAAATATAAAGAAAAGTTGACTTTAGGGAATTTAGCAATTGGAACAGTTGATTGATTATGGGCTCAAGTTAATTAAGTGGATAAAAGGCCAGAGAAAACCCATTCTCTGATCTCTCTGTATATCTATCACTGAGTGAATTGGAAGACTCTGTCATGAAAAGATTTGGAGAAATTAAAATTATGGATTCTTACAGAGGCATCTTAAATTCTCCTTTCTGAGATCATATACTGAGGTCAGCAGCTGTTTAACTTTATAACAAAATATTTCTAAATGCATTTATAAAGTGTTTAAAATAATAAAATATTAATATTTTATGCAGTATAATTAAAATACAATGAACAAAATATGTAAACATTAAAATGCATAGAATGACTATAGATATGCAAATATTCTAATGGACCCAAATCATTTTAGATAAGCAGTTTTAATAATTTTTATTTCAATTTAAAAAGGAAAATAAAACAACAGCATTAATTTTCCCTCAGGTTAGCTCCCATTCAATTGCAGCCTTTTGACAATAAAAAGTGAGTTTATCTGATTTGCGACAAAACTGTCCCAGCAAGTGCTACTGTGTTCCCTTGACCAATGATCAGAAGATCAGTGGGCTTATACATATGGATCTACAACCAATCAGTGAGTAGAAATACATAAAAAGATCTTACCAGATTTGGGGTAGGTTGAGATCAGAAGGTCATCTGGTCGACTCTCAAAGGACTCCACCTGGGACCACTGCTCAGCAGTGCTCCAGAAGAGGGGGACACCCTGAACATCCACTAACTCCCTCCTGTAGACATCCAGCTTCTTGTCCATTTTTCAGAAACTAGATTTTAAACAAAAGGAAGCATGTTAAAAAGTCTTTGTTTTAATAGCATTAATAATAGGGCTCCTGGGTGGCTCAGTCGGTTAAGCATCTGCCTTCGCACAGGTCATGATTTCAGTGTCCTGGGATGTAGGCCCTCATCAGGGCTCCCTGCTCAGCAGGGAATCTGTTTCTCCTTCTCCCTCTGCCTCTCTCCCTCACCTGTGCTCTCTCTCTCCCCTCTCTCTCTCAAGTAAATACATAAAATCTTAAAAAAATAAATTGATATTTTATTGAATAAATTAGTATTTCATTACTATAGATCCAACAGCACTAGATCACTTTCCTGTGGATTATGAATCAGTAGAAGAAGAAAGAGTATACAAACTAAAAAGGCCTTGCAGGATTGATTTCATATACGCTGTTTATATGTGAAATAGCAACACTTTCTTTTGGTATATTGAATTGTACACGATTCCTCGGGCAAAGATTGCTGGGATAGATAAAGAAGTATTGGACTTTGGAGTCAGGGGAGTGTAACCACAGAGCTGCCCATTCATTGCTGGGGAATTTAAATACGCCATATAATGCACTGGGCCTTCTTAACTGACAACTGAAGAGTGGCCTAACATAGGGTGGGAAAGAGGAACTAAATGACAAAAAAGGCTGGGAAAAGAAACAAACTGGAGGTAGGTGTAGCATCAGAGAGATTGCTCTGATGAACTTTTTAACACTGGCAACATGTGTCATTTTCCATTCTGAGCAGGGCTCTAATAAAGGTAGTTTTATGTCTCTTTAACTATCATATATAAAAAGTGGGTGAGCTTGAAATAGACATCCTAAGTCCTATTTCAAAACATGTTGTTATTTTCCCAATTTTGCAGGGGCCGAAGTAGTTATTTTTCTTTCTCCGAAATTCTATAAAAACAGAGACTATCTAACAAGCTCAGGTTTATAAGACTTCATGAGGTCCTCCGGCACTTACTAAACTTCTCTTCAAGAATTAAAATCAGAAGTCTCTGGAGTCGGTGGCTATAATATAAACTGCACCTTTCCTGATGTGCAATTTCTTACCTTTTTTTTTTTCAAGACCTCTCAGCTCCACTTCTACCCTGCCCCATGCAAATACTTTTTATTTTAAAAGGTTATAAAGTTGCAGGATACAAAATCAATATACAAGAATTTTTGTGTTCCTATGTGCTAACAAACTATCAGAAAAATAAACGAAGAAGACAACCCATTTATAAATCCATTTGCATCAAAAATAATAAAATACCTCAGAATAAATTTAACCAAAGAGGTGAAAGAACTGTACACTGAAAACTATAAGACATAAATGAAGAAGACATAAATAAATGGAAAGATATTCTGTGTTCACGGATTGTAAAAATTAATATTGTCAAAATGTCCATACTACCCAGAGTCATCCCAGCTATGTTCTCCACTATGTCAAAGTGTATCACAGAACAAAAGACAAACTGTACAAGTCCTTGCTTGGCTAGCTACCAGGTTTTTGTTTGTTTTCTAGAACAAGGTGTTGTTGTTACTGATTTTGTTACTTGTTTTGTTTTGTTTTTCAATACACTTGTACATAGTAACATAAAGGACAATGTCGTGAAGGCAAAATTAATTAATTCAAAAATATTTACTGAATATCTGGCTGAAACTGTGCACTGGGAATCTAATGAATATAAAAACTTGTGGCTATCTTCCTGGTGCTTAGAAGTGAGGGGGAAAGATAGATACCGACTAAACAATCATACCAATAAATTGAAATTTTCATTGGAGGTAAGGGCTATGAAACAGAGATATATCTATAAATAAAAGAAACTTGACAGTATCAAGCTGCTTAGAAAAGTTTCCCCTGGGAAATAACTAAGAGTTAATTTGGAGAAGAGGCCAACTTCCCAGCCAGGAAAAAGCATGTGCATAGATGCTAAAATGGGAGAGAGAAATAAGGCCTATGAGCGTGGAGTGCTGATGAGGAGGAGTGTGTAAATACTTGCCAAGTTATGTGGTAAGACACTAGAGACTTCAGGATTTTTTCCACGTAATTAAGTGTGTCTGAAATATATGGGGTTTCTGGCTATTCTCTACCCAAACAAGGGAGTCCGCTGACCCACCATGATGTACAGTTTCAACCATAGTTCTGTCCTAATATGAAAGGGTAGTGATACATTAGTGGTTCTGGGATGTTCGTGAGCATCCCTGGGGAGGAGTATATATTCGAATATTATTATTATTCTGCTTTTACCAAAAGTCTTGGGATTTATAAATACCATAGGTTTGCTATACTTCAAAAGTAAACTTACGACAGCACTGGGTTATGATTTGATGGTATTGGTACTATCATATTTCCTGTTAATATTTGCTAATTTTCATGGATATCTGTCTGTGAAAAAAAAGCATAAAAAATGTAAGAAACATAAAGTTTTAAAAGCTCGTAGTAGATGTTGCCCCCGTTCTCCCCCCAGTTGCTAAATAACAAATTCCGATTTTTTTTTAATAGTATTTGCTGGGAAGTTCTGGGTACCACAAGCTGTTTGCAGACAAGAACTGGGGCAGAGAATATGCCATACATTCATAACAACTTTCTTTCTTTCTAAGCACAGAAAGTATATTTTTCAATCCCTCTTGCAGTTGGAGCGGGAGCATCTGACTAAGTTCTGGTCCCTGGGCTATGGGTGATGTAAGTCCTTTCCTTGACCTTCCACTCCTCTCTTCCATGGTCACAGAGCCCTTCTAGTCTGTACGTTCAGATGCCTAGATCCAAGATTGAGGTGGTTTTCCCACCCTTTATCAGACTGTGACAGTGAAAAGGAATTCTTCATTATGTTAAGCCATCGTATTCTGGTGTCTGCATTTTTTTTTTACTATGGTATAGTCTATATTGTACTTTCCAACATACTGTGGATGCCACAGGAAAATTTGCAGATGAAATATCTACTCTAATGGAGCTTACAGTCCATGTGGAGTTAGACAAAGGAAGAATAGGCATACTATATGGAGATAAGCACCATGAAGAAAAATAGAACCTGGTAAAGTGATAAAGAATGAAGAGTTGAGTAGTGAGAGAGAAATGATAACTAGAATTCATACAGAAAGGACAGATAAATGAGTGTCCATACCTTAAATATGATAAGCCTCAAATGTAGCTTCAGCCTCCTCATCTACTCTGTGAACCCTCCCTATGCTGAGCTACACGTGTCAGTATCACCAGCCTGACAAAGACTTCCAGATTCTAAACATTTCCACGAGTGTCCCAACTGCTGCGCAAATTTAAAACATTTAAATCCGAGGTCATTTCTTTCATCCCAAATATGTTTTTCCTACTGTCTTATCTAGGCCCTACCTTAACTGCAAATCTCTTGAGAAACTCACCAGTAACAACATAAGGGAACGTCTCTCTACTTGCCTGATGGGAGGCTACCCAGTTCATGAATCATTTAATAAATTAGATCTTAAGACATGCTCAGTTGAATTTTGTTAGCAGATTTGAGATCCAAAATGAATGACATTTAGGGACAACTAGAAACAGGGGTGCAGCACCTGCAAGCTCTTTTGAGTCCACTGTTTTTCTTGCCCTTTTGGAGGGCTGTCGGTAAGTCCTCTTGGTTTCAGCTCTGTTCTTGCGTTCAAGCTACTGATCTAATTGGCTTTCCAGTCCAGGGTTAGCGAGTCAGTCTAGACTCACAGGAAGCTCTAATGGCGCACCTCCTGAGCCCTTGGTTCAGTCCACAATCCCATGTTGGAATCCCTTCCCCATTCCAGTCTGAGATCCTTATTTACTGGAGTTTGCTGGTTTAGTCCTTTCCCCATTTCCTGTCCAATGGAGTCTGCTGGTTTAGTCCACACTGGGGATGGCTGGTGGTGTGCATGGGGACTTCTCTTGGCCAGCCCACAGTGACATGTTTTGCTTACTGCAGGTGTGTTAAGGTGTACATGTTTGTTTGTCTTATTTTATGCAAGTAAAGGCTATTGCTAGAGGGATCTTGGAGGCCAAAACGCTGAAAAATTAGTGGGCACAGGTTGAGGTAGAAGACAGCAAAAGGTAAAAATTCTTTTTTTCTTTTTCTTTTTTTTTAAATTTGGATTCAATTAATTAACATATAATGTACTATTAGCTTCAGAGGTAGAGTTCAGTGATTCATCAATCTTATGTAATACCCAGTGCTCATTACATCGTGTGCCCTCCTTAATGTCCATCACCCAGTTACCCCATCCCACACCGCCTGCCCCCCAGCAGTTTGTTTCCTATGATTAAGAGTCTCTTATGGTTTGTGTCCCTCTCTAATTTCATCTTGTTTTATTTTTCCCTCACTTCCCCTGTGTCCCTTGTTTTGTTTCTTAAATTCCACATATGAGTAAGATCATATAATTGTCTTTCTCTGATTGACTTATTTCGCTTAGCGTAATGCCCTCTAATTCCATCCATGTTGATGTAAATGGTAAGCATCCTTTCTGATGGCTGAGTATATTCCATTGTATATATGAAACACATCTTCATTATCCATTCATCTGTCAACAGATATCTTGGCTCTTTCCACAGTTGGCTATCGTGGACATTGCTGTTATAAACCTTGGGGTGCAGGTGGCCCCTACAGATTACTACTTTTGTATCTTTGGGGTAAATACCCAGTAGTGCAATTGCTGAGTCAAAAAGTAGCTCTATTTTCAACTCTTTGAGGCATCTCTGTGCTGTTTTCCAGAGTGGCTGCACCAGCTGGGATTTCCAAGGGTAAGAGGGTTCCCCTTTCTCCACATCCTCATCAACATCCATTTCCTGACTTGTTAATTTTAGCCATTCTGATTGGTGTGAGGTGGTGTCTCGTTGTAGTTTTGATTTCTATTTCCCTGATGCTGAGTGATGTTGAGCATTTTTTCATATAGTTGTTGGCCATTTGGGTGTCTTCTTTGCAGAAACATCTTTTCATGTCTTCTGGCCATTTCTTGATTGGTTTATTTGTTCTTTGGATGTTGAGTTTGATAAGTTCCTTATAGATTTGGGATACTAGCCCTTTATCTGATAAGACATTTGCAAATATCTTCTCCCATTCTATCAGTTGTCTTTTGGTTTTGTTGACTGTTTCCTTTGCTGTGCAAAAGCTTTTTATCTTGATGAAGTCCCAATAGTTCATTTTTGCCTTTGTCTCCCTTGTCTTTGGACACATGTCTAGTAAGAAGTTGCTGTGGTAGAGGTCAAAAGGGTTGCAGCCTGTGTTCTCCTCTAGGATTTTGATGGATTCCTGTCTCACATTTAGGTCTTTCATCCATTTTGAATCTATTTTGTGTATGGTGTAAGGAAATGGTCCATTTTCATTCTTCTGCACGTGGCAAAAGGGAAAAATTCCTATCAGAATGAGTTCTTCTTTTTCTTTTTTTGATATTTGCATATAATTTTAATAAAAGATGGATTCCAAATTTCTATGACAATATATTGAGTACAAAAATAAAAAAGACAAGGGGGCAATGTTCATAATTTATCATAATGAATGGCATATATCGTATTCTTAAAAATTACTATTATATACCCAAAATTCTGGTATCTTCTACTTGGCAGTAGTATAATAATCTTGCTCAAAAATCATCATGCCATAAAATAAGTTAACATTAATATTGCAATCCCTGTATTTTTTTTATTTTATTTGTTTGTTTGTTTGGTTTGGTTTCAAGTTTTTATTTAAATTCTGGGTAGTTTACATATACTGCAATATTGGTTTCAGGAGTAGAATTTAGTGATTCATCACTTACATATAACACCCAGTGCACATCGTAACAAGTATTCTCCTAATACCCATCACCCATTTAGCCCATCCCCCTGACCACCTCCCTTCCATCAACCCTCAGCTTGTTCTCTATAGCTAAGAGTTTTTTATGGTTGACCTCTCTCTCTTTTCCCCCATTCCCCTATGTTCATCTGTTTTGTTTCTTAAATTACACATGTGAGTGAAACCATATATTTGTCTTTCTCTGACTCTTATTTCTCTTAGAATCAATTTTTCCTAATGTCTGCTCGTAGTGCTCAGTAGAGATTACAAAATAAAATGTCACATTGACCTTTTCTTTCCAAATCCAAACCCACTGTTAATTGAATTTTTCTATCCCAGGGAGAGCTGTGGCCTTCTTGCTTGTCTCATTTTCATAATTGTGCTTGGCTTTCTGCTTGCCTGGAACATGCAGGTTGTTGGGGTTATTTGTTTTTCTTGTTTGTTTGTTTGTTTTTGTTTTTGTGGTGTTTTGTTTTGGTTTTAGGTTTTGATTTTGGTTTTTTGGGGTTTTTTATTTTCTTTTTTTTGGCAATTTTTGTAAGTGCCTCTGGTTTTTGAGAAGGTAATATTTTTTGAACCATCTCTGGGACCCATCTTACATCTGACGGAGATATTCAATATTGCATAAATATTTAAAATTAAAAATAAGGCTAAAACCTTAAAGTTGTGTTAAATTAAATGATGAATTAGGTTAAATTAATATCTAGAGGGCCGCTTGGGTGGCTCAGTCAGTTAAGCGTCTGCCTTCGGCTCGGGTCATGATCATAATAATTTGTGATCTAATTTAATGAAGTGCTATGAAACTTTTTTAATATTTTTGACAAACTTCTTCAAATGAAATTCTAAATGAAGTCATTTTTCGCTGTAATATTTCAAAGGATTTTTAGATTAATCAGGCTTATTTGATATGTAAATTACATGAGAAGCATTGTCAAAAAGTAATACTAAGCCTTCTTTATACTGTATTTGTAAGATTGTGGCACTTGTACGTAAAGTCCATTCTGTTTCTGCAAAAACTGACCCCTCATGGTCTGACTTTTGCCTTCCTGATGGCCTTGAAACAAGGCAATGGTCTATTCCAAAATCAGAAATTTAGATGAGTAAACAATGGCTGTAAATTAAAGAATGTCAGGGCTCTAGGAAACCCAAGACACCTGTTTGGTTCTCTCCAGCTCCCTGACCAACCCCATTTTTCAGTTTTTGCATTCTTTTACCCACCATAATGCATTTAAGATGACTCAAATTATAAACAGACATTAACGGAGAGATTTCTGCAAAACCGTAAAAATAGCCTATCAACAATGTCTGACTTGTCAGGTCCGTAATCCTGGAAAAACAATCTGTGTCTCCAGAGGCCTCCGACTCCTCCCTCTGGACCCTCTGGACACCCACATCTGGACTTCATTCTACTGCCACTTAGTGTGGGTTATCAACATGCTCTAGTTACTGGATGAGTGTTTCCCAGATGGGCTGAAGCTTTCCCCTGCTGCAAGGCTAATGGCCCCACTGTACACAAGAAACTGTTAGAACGTGTATTCCCCACTCGGGGTATACTGTGCATGATCTCCAGTGATGGAGGAACCCACTTCACCAGACAAATCATATGAGCCTTAACAAAAACCTTACAAACGTCTTAAAATTCTTTCAGTGTACAACTTCCTGCTGGTCCCTCACCATCTTATACTAGCATGACCAAGTACTATAAGTCTCTAATGTCTTATGCTCAAGCCTATCATCAGCATGTTGAAGAAGGCTTTTGGATCTAAATGCATAGGGTCCTACTGGTCATAGTCTGGCTCCTAATGGCTGGGTATTGTAGAAACATCATCAGAGGAAGACCCATCAGAAAGGACCTTACTGAGTGATCCTGACACTGACACTGCTACAAAACTAAAAAGTATTAAGCCTTGGGTACACATCACACAGCTAAAGAAGGTTGCATGTGTCACCTGGTCCCGTAGAGACACCGAAGACCTCTAAATCAAATGGATGAAGAAGAGAAGTAGCTGACATTGAGGTAGACTGCTTCCACCCAAGACAACAAATCAAGACCTCATACTTTTAAAATGAAACCTTTTCTCCTTTTCCTTTCCTTTACTCTGACCCTGGAAAGATAATGCCCTTATCTGTATCTCCCAGGTCATTGCTAAGGCGAGGAAGGATGGATATAGGTAAACATTTAAAAAAAGAAAAAAAGAAGTTTATATTTCAAACCTGATTGAATATAGTAGCATAAAATAATGTTTTTACAAAGATTCAAAAAAGAAAGACAGCAAATGTGGGACATTAGGAAAGACCTGGAATGGTATAATTACATTGAGGTAATATGTGAGGGGTTAGTAGTGTTTTAATGAACATAGACATTAGGATTATTCATGACAGTGTGCAAGCATGAACAACAGTAAAGGAGAAGAAAAGTATGAGATATGTTCAGGAGAGGATGAGCAGGTCACATTGACTGAAAGTTATACATGTTTAGGAAGTTGCCTCATCCATTCATTGACTTCTTTAATGATACCTAGTAAGTGCCAACCATGTGCCAAAAATTGACCAGGCAAAAGACTGTAAAGCTTTTTCACTCCATAAAATGTGCTATCTAGTGGATAATGAAAGACATGGCTGAAAAATTGTCCCTATTGTGAACAGCCGTGAATATTGGAATGCCAAGTGTGTATTCAATTAATAAAGAAACAGAAGGCCACTTCAGATTTTGAACAGAGGAATCATGTAAATGAACTAATATGGAAATGTGAGGAAAAGATGTGACAAATGTAAATAAAGAAATTTATATAATTCTCCTTATAACTTGCCAATGCCCTTGCAATGATCAAACACAATATAAATGATTAAATCCGTATGTTCTTCTGAAGTTCTCCTCTCTTGATTTCCATGTTATCACATTCTGACTGATATTCTATTTCTTTGTTAATTCTCAATTTTCCAAAGGAATATTTCTATGGATTGAAGCCAGAAGTGTTGTTTTTCTTTGGATTCCTGTAGTTGGTTCTCTTCAGTTTCCCAGATGTTTTTCAACTTTTTCAAATTCAGTAATCATAGTTGAACTCATTAGCCCTGCTCTCCACTGAACCAGTTCTTGTCCTGGATTTTTTGTGTATCTCATATTGTAGTGATACCGCATTCATCCCACACTCAAGTCAGAAGTCTGTAAGTCATCCAGATTCTGCTTTCTTCTTGAAGCTCCCAAATCCAGATGGCTCACAAATCTGATTATTTTTATCTTTCAAGTATTCTTGCGAAAAGCAGCTTCTCTTTATGAACTAGCTTAGTGGTTTAGACTGTAAGGTCTCTAGATTCGGAGGTCATAGGCCAAATCTGTCATGTACTACCAATTGGACTCTGCATATATCATAAACCCAAGTTTCAATTTCCTAATCTTAAAACAGAGGTAATGATTTATTTAATTTATAGAGCTAACTTGATGGTAAATAAGATGATGGATATAATGTGTATATTGATAAAACATGGGGTATATTTGGTAAAAGGCAGCCATTATTAATATTATCATTATTATGATTGCCCCCAAATTTGCCTTTATTTATATCTTTTTCATCATCCACCCTGTAGTGTGGCAATGATCTTAAAATTAGTTTTAATTTCTTATCTCCAAGCTCAGTTCCTCCCCTTCCACCTGCCAACTACCAGTATGATCTCTATAACCTAATCACAACCCCAAAGTCGAAAGGATAAAGTTTAAAGAGCTTTTCCCTGATTTTCACATTTAATCTCTATGACTCTGCTTATCTCTTCCTCACTTGGACATTAACCTCCAACAACAAGACAATGAAAAAAGTATCTCTACCTCTATATCTATATCTACAACTATATAGATGGCTCCACCCCCTCACATCTAGCTATTGCACCTGCATTTTCTGTCTTCGAGCTGATACTCCTCTCTTGTGCATCTGGAAAACTCCTATTCATTCCTCAAAACCTTGCACAAATTTCACATTCTCTGAGAAGCCTTCCTAGTGACCTAAGGACAAAATCAATTACCGTCTTTTCTCCATTTCTAAATCCTGAATAGACTGATACTCTCTTCTATATTTCAGTGTGTTGCTATTATCTGTTTACAATATCTGTTTCCATGATTAGAATTTAGATTCATTGTCCCAATATTGGAACATATATTTGATGCTGTAATCCCAAAGCCTTTACTTTATGGATGTTAATAAATGTATATTGAAATGAAATAAAACCTCTGCAATATTCTAGGTGGAATAATCAGGGATTAAATTATTTTATCTTGCCACTGTAATTATAGTTATGAAGCCAGCACTTTAGGATGTGCTGAGAAGTATCAGTAGGTCACACCCAATCAACAAGGAGCTTACATTCTAAATCATTATTCAAAATGCACACACATTTATACACATGTGCACAGACACACACATGGACACACACACAAACACACACAACCCTGCTTTTAGTGCATGTATTTTGTTATTTAATCCTCATAAAAATCTTCTAAGTTAAGTCCTATTATACCCATTTCTCAAGGGCAAAATTAACATAGAGAAACTTTAGTAACTTGCAGAGATCACACTGTCAGTAAGTGGCAGGACTGGGTTTGAACCCAGATAGTCTTGACTGCAAGGCCAGCGATCTTAATTGCTATTCTATCACTACCTTCTAAGTACAAACACTGAAGACTTAACTCCTAATACAAGATGACATTTAAAAGTGCCAAATAATGTGGAGGTGGTCACCTAATCTATAGTACAAGTGGTGTGATTTGATTTTGACCATGAGGTTTGGGTAATTAAAGATACAGAAGAATATTCTAGGTAGAAAAGAGAAAAAACAGTATTCCTTTTTGCTCAACATCTCACACACACTAAAAGTACTTTATAAATACATAGAGATGTCATCTACTAAAATGCATATAAAATGATTTTTAGAAAAACTGAATCTTGCTAATGATTTCTTTTAATAATGTTTATTCTCATTTATTCATATATTTTATCCGATTGCATAAAATTTTATTTGGAACCATTTCTAAAGGGAAAAATTGTACATTTTTAGCTTTGTTTCATCTATGAAAACTGTATAATGAAATGTTTTAATTTATATACAATTTTTTGTTACTTTTGGAATATTTGTGTTTGTAACAATATTTGGCTGTTATAGATTGTACATTAAAGGTGATGTAATCAATGGGTGTATTTTAATATTTCCTAAATCTGATTCAGATTTTGCATGAGTTTAATATTCTAAGTTGGCATCGTGACTCCTAAAAAGCCCCAAGCAAAAAGTATTTGTTGTAAAACATGCAGTCAAATTTAACTTACCTTTAAACTCCTGAGAGCTTTCAATGAATATCCTCAAGTTACGAATCAGAGCCAAAAAATCATTAAAAGAATGACCCCTTTGAGTTGCATATAAGTTACTGTGTGAGAGAACTTGAGTTGATGAGAGCTCAGGACATATGGGAAGGTGATTGTTTCCCTTAGGTCTCTTTGTTTGCTTCTCTGAAAATGTCCCTTGAAACATAACTTCCTCTGGAAGATCATTATAACCCCTTGGAACTATTTAATACTCTTCTCACTGATAGAAGCCAATGTTAGTCCATGTTAACTTGAACAAAACAATTGACTTTCATGCCCATTCATGAGTTAAAATAATGAAATATCGTACCTGAGCATATGTTGTGTCTTAATCATAAAAATTAATATTAAACTCACAATAATCAATACATTATTCTCCTTGAAAGTGATAGTATTTTAATATTCAACAGATTCTGACCTTTTGGGACAGATTTTATTAACTCCTTTTTAAATGTGTAAAAACTCAACTGTTTTGACAATACAAATGCTGTATTTGTGGGGCTCTTTGCAGTGCAGCATTGAGAACCTGAAGAGTGACATTTGGGCACAGCTCACTCACAGCTCTCTCTACACCAGCAGTAGAGCCCTGAGCTACTCACCTCATATTTCTGAGCCATGTTTTACCTGTCTAAACAACGTGGGAAATGCACAAAATGGTCACTCCAGGTGGTTTCACCTCTAACGTTACACAATTCTAAGTAAAATGAATATTCTTACCAATATGTATGCTTTATGTCACCACAGTAGAAACAAGAAAGAAGGGAGATGTGTAACACAACCCTCCTTATTGCTAGAAAGAATTCCGTTAGGGTACTACTAATTAAAATGCTGCTTCACTTCTATCACAATTCAAAGCGCACATTTCTAAAAACTTCTCATTTATGAAATCTCAAAAATAATACAGAGTGTCCTGTATTTCTCCCATGATCTTGGCAATTTATCTCTGTAAGAAATTATCTACTTATGTGTCTTTTGACTGTTGTTTTTTGTTTGCTTGCTGTGTACGTACAAATGAGGCCATGTTCTTTTCCCACACGTTGTATCTTATAAATGATCTTAGTTTATATTATCAAATTAAATGGCTAAAATAACATGGATTAACATTAAGGCGTAATATATGAAGAATATTGAGATTTATGAGCACTTACAGTCATTCTAATTTCCACATTGTATATTTCCATTTCAACTTAATAATAGCTTTGACATTCATATTATCATTGGAAATTTTCAGAGTTTAAGCAACTTGCCCTATGATACAAAATGTATATGGTAAAATCAGATTTCAAATCCTGGGAATACACATCTAATGGTAAAAGCACTCAGCTTTGTTGCTGGAAAAGCCACTGTTCGAAAAATCTCGAACTTACCAACTACGTAGCTTTGGGCAAGTGAACATTTTGTGAGCATAGAATATTTCATATGACCAGATAGCATCCATTTCATAGAATCATTGTCATTGTGTCTTTGTCAGTGTTATAATCTCAAAAATGAAACTAACTGAAGTTTAAATAAAACTTGAAAAAATCTCACAAATGAAACAATTTAAAGTGTATGAAAATGCCGTATGTTGTCTGGCATGTATTTCTAAACGTGTTATCATATTAGCACCATTTATATCAGCATAATCTCAAAATTCATCCTTTTTGAAAAATTTCAACCCTGACTCAAATCAGAAAAGAAAAAAATACATTCTCTTTCACCTGGAAAACTTTTCTATCCTTGATTCAGTCCCACAAAAAAAGATTATGGGCTGAAGTTTTTACATTTAATCTATGCTTTATAATCAGTCTTGAACAAGTCATCAACCCTAAAAGTGCTTGGCAACTTTAGCCTTTAAGTAGAGATAATTGCACCTGCCTGTCTCCTCCACCTCATACAGATATTCCCAAGTTAGATGTACCCTATTACTTGATATCCTCAGGCAATTCTTTGTACATAGGCAGGAAGTACCAGGCACTCTCTTATTGCCAGGATCTTTTATATTAGTGAGTATTTGATGGTGAAGAGTTAATTATACTCTTCTCCATTTGGGATCCCCAGGGCCTAATAAAATCCAGAAAACAGCTCTCCAGTACCATAGCAATGGAAGAGATTGGTGAAGTCATTGTCTCAGTTCCTGAAAGCATAAACAACTCTGCTTTATAATGAGGCCGGCTTGTTTGAAAGCCTAAATGAAATGTGAGGAATAGGATAACAAACATGTATCTTCCTTAAAAATGTAATTGTGTTGTGTGTGTTTGTATATGGGTTGTTTTTTTCTTTACCTCTATTTTGTCTTTGTTCCTTTCTTTAAAATTTGGTTTTTCTGTCACCATGGTGCTGTAGGATTTCACCTGAAAAGTAGAAGATTTGGATTTCTCCTGCAGAGAAAGTCAGTATCTGCAGAGTTGGTTAGAGAGTTGAACAAGTTTCCTATTTTGGAAGATCAAAAGTAGGCAAGGGCAGATGGGAGAAGGCAAAGAAAGAAACATTTAAGGAGCACCTACAATGGATTGGAGCCAGTTTTCAAAAGGACCTTTCAAGTGTGATTTTGAATAATTTTTGTAAATTTTCTTTGCCAGATTACCCTCCTCTGTAAAATATGAATCATTTTACATCCCACCATGTTGAATAGTCATAAGAATTAAATAAGTAGGGTGCCTGGGTGGCTCAGTCGGTTGACTATCTGCCTTCATCTCAGGTCATGATCCTAGGGTCCTGGGATCAAGTCCCTTGTCGTCAGACTTCCGGGAGTCTGCTTCTCCCTCTGCCTGCCCCCCAAGCCCTCCCCTGCTCCTGTTCTCTCTCTCTCTGTTTCTTAAATAAATAAATGAAATTTAAAAAAAGAGAGAGAATTAAATAAGTAAAGTACTTGAAACAATGCTTGACACAGAGTAAAAATCAATAAATATTAACATTAAAAATAACTTTAATAATAATTTACCTCTATAGCAGTATTTGAGATAGATATTATTTCATCCTGTCTTTCAGTAAAGGAAACTGAAACTTGAAGGTATTCTAAGCAATTCCCAAAGTCAAACAACATGTACGTAGTGAAATAGAGAATCATAACCATGGGCAGTAATTTCTCTGACATCAGCCATAACAACATTTTTCTAGATATGTCTCTTAAGGCAAAGGAAATAAATCCAAAAACAAACTATTGGGACTACATCAAACTAAAAAGCTGTTGCACAGCAAAGAAAACCATCAACTAAAACAGAAAGTCAACCTACCGAATGAGAGAGGATATTTGCAAATGATATATCCAATAAGGGGTTAATATCCAAAATATATAACTAATTTATACAACTCAATACCAAAAACATAAACCAACTGGTTAAAAGATGGGCAGAAGACCTGAGTAAACATTTTTCCAAAGAGGACATACAGATCCCTAACAGACACATGAAAAGATGCTCAACCTCACTAATCATCAGACAAATTCAAATCAAAACCACAATGAGCTATCACTTTCCACTAGTTAGAATGGCTAAAATCAAAATGACAAGAAACAACAAGTGTTGGTGAGGATGTGGAGAAAAGGAACCTTTGTGCATTGTTGGTGGGAATGTATATTGGTACAACCAGTGTGGAAAACCGTACGGAGTTTCCTCAAAAAATTAAAAATAGGCATACCATATGATCCAATAATTCTGATACTGGGTATTTTCCCAAAGAAAATGAAAACATCAGTTTGAAAATATATATGTTTATCCTATGTTTAGTGCAACATTATTTACAATAGTCAAGATATGGAAGCAACCTAAGTGTCCATCAATAGACAAATGGATAAAGAAGATGTGGGATATTTCTCAGCCATAAAAAAGGATGAGATTATGCCATTTTAGACAACATGGGTGGACCTAGAGTGCATTATGCTAAGTGAGATAAGTCAAAGAATACCATATGATTCCACTCATAAGTGGAAACTAAAAAAAAAGAAAAGGAGTAGAGTAAAAAAACAAAAGGCAGAATCAGAACTATAAATACAGAGAACAAACTGATGGTTGCCAGAGGGAGGGGTGTGGGGTTGGGCAAAATGGTGAAAAGGCAAGGGAAAAACAGGCTTCTAGATATGGAATGAGTGTATCATGGGAGCTAAAGGCATAAGGAACAGGCAATGATATTTTGATAGTGATGTAACAGGACAGCTTGTAGCTACACTTGTGGTGAACATAACATAATGTATAAACTTGTCAAATCACTGAGTTGTACGCCTGAAATTAATGCAACACTATGTATCATCTGTACTCAGAAAAAATCATAACCAATTTTAAGGATTCTGAAGAACATCCTGTTCCTTTTTTTTGTTTTTTGTTTTTCAGTTGAATAATTAGGGTTTTTTTTTTCCTTTGATTTAATATGAAAGCATTTAAAGTTTTGTATTTGTCCACAGTCAGTTTTGGCCAAAGCCCAGAGACTTTAATAATTTTCAGTTTTTATTGTTTACTATATAATTTGTATTTAATTAAATGATAACTGCTAACCCAACAGATTATTTTAAAGAAAATGTATTTGATTTGCTAATTTAATTTGTTGCATTTTACAACACTTTTTAATTACATAGTCTATGTTAATTTGCTGGTCTAGAGAATGTAAACATCATAAATTTTGTATTTTATATCTGATTGTGATTTTGTGTCAATAAATGATCATTTTGTTGCAAATGTTTGTTGCAAAATGATCATTTTGTTACCTATTGGTAGTATAAGCAAAAATGTGTGTATTTATATATGCATATGTACAAATTAATTCAATATCAATATATTTTTAAATCTTTAAATATCTTTTTTAAACAATCTATCAGATAGATTCATATTATGTAAGATTTCCCTCTGTACATGGTTTTTTTTTTTTAAAGATTTTATTTATTTATTTGACAGAGAGACAGCCAGCAAGAGAGGGAACGCAAGCAGGGGGAGTGGGAGAGGAAGAAGCAGGCTCCCAGCGGAGGAGCCTGGTGTGGGGCTCAATCCCAGAATGCCTGGATCACGTCCTGAGCAGAAGGCAGATACTTAAGGACTGAGCCACCAAGGCGCCCCCCTCTGTACATGTTTCTATCAATTTCTATCAAAACTTTTAACATACGCTGTATATGAGTTTTTCTTTTTATTTTGAAAATATGCTCTCTAAAAGATAAAATTATGATTGCGTTTATTATGGAATATGATATTTATTATCATAGATTGACTTAACACTTGATCATTTTGTTTTGATTCCTATCTTATGAGACAATAGTATTGGTATTTTGGGGGGGGGTTTGGCCTATATCTGTTATCTGTTTCTTAACTCATCATTTAAAAAATTGATATATATGTGTGAGAATTGAAATATTGGTATATATATGTGTGTGTGTGTATACTGATATATGTGTATATGTATACACACACACACGTTTTTTCTGTTTTAATGTTTAAAATAATTTGAGCACTTGTGTTAACAGAAGTATTTCATCATTCTCCTTTGAAATGTTTCCTTCCTCTTCTGCGTGGTTCAGTCAGTTAAATGTCTACCTTCAGCTCAGGTCATGATCCCAGGGTCCTGGGATTGAGTCTCCCATTGGACTCTCTGCTCAGCAGGAAGTCTGCTTCTCCCTCTGCCTGTAGCTCCCCCTGCTTGTGCTTGCTCTCTCTCTCTCTCAAATGAATAAATAAATAAACAAATAAACAAAATAAAAAATAAAGTGTTTCCTTCTTGCCTGTCTTCAACTTCTATAAGTACTGTAATTTTTATAGCACAACTTTTTTTGGAGGCTGGGATACAAAATTCAGTGTCTTTGAGAAATAACATTTATATAGGCTGAAAACATTGATTTCTGCTAACCTGAGAAGACTGGAGTTAGATCAAACCTTAAATCCACATTGCCAAGGGCACAGTGGTCCATAGTGGGCTGGATCAGACCTAAAGAAATGTATCTGAGGAATGTCACCAAACCTTCTCCAAAACAACGAATTTCTTTTCACTAGAAAAGATTAGTGTTCTCGCCACTCCTCCTCTTCTCTAAAATCTATTCTCAGGATGTGGTGCTATGAGATGTGATGTGACATGTACATTGTGAAGCTTAGTAAAGCTTCAGTTCTTCACAAGAGCAGATGGTTTTGCCTCACTTGTGCATAGACAGGAACATGTTAGGTTCTGCCTGGACACAGATCCTTGAAAGTATTCTGCAAATTCACAAAAGCTTTGGAAAGCTAGTTCCAAATGACTTTTGAAATCAGTTTCAAACTCTTTTAAGTTTATTTCTATAGTTTCAGAACACAAGAGGAAGTTGCTCTTAGATGCAGTGAAGAAAGATATAAATTTGTCCACATTCCAGAGAAAACAGAGAGTCTAATTGTTGTTGCAAAATACCCTCTGCAGACTCTGAACCATCGGGAGATACTAAATGAGTCATGTGACCGCAAATGAACTTTTTTTTTTTTTAAACCACATAAAATACCTCTTTTAGTACATCTGGAAATGTAGGTATCATATGATACTAAGGCTTCAACTACATTATCCCCAATTTCGGTGGGGGATGTAGTGATTTTAAAGTTCAGTATAGACTTATACATGTTGATAGCTAACAAATCTACATAACATTAAAGTAAAAATATAACTTGGAACATTTTCAGAACAATGGCTTATGAATTTTCATGTATCTGAGGAAAATATTTGTATCTTTTTAGAAAAAAAAGTGACTAAACATTTATCCATTGAAAAACTTGCATTATTTAGGTTAATGTTAATTTAGGTTAGGTTAATAATTTAGGTTAGTCTAACCTACTAGAATTACTTTAATTTAAAATATTTGGATTTAAAATGTATTAAGCTTTTTTGTCTGTTGTTAAAATATAATGCTAAATATTCTCATTACTACAGTAAGAATTTAATGGTATCAAGCAGCTCTTCATTCATTAGGACTTTCTCTACTGATGTGGTGTTCCTAGAATATCCCTTTGATAATAAATCCAAGGTAAAAGTCAAAGAGATATAGAAGAGACCATTCTCAAGTGATTATTCATTAAAGTGACAATAGAAGGGTGCATGTGAAAAAAAACATAGCTCAAATTTTGTTTCAAAACCTTTTAGGAAGTAATAAATTTCTAGAAATTGAAGAACACATCACAGTAGTGGTTCTCTAATTTAAAGATAAAGAAAGATCATACATGTATTGCAGTGAAAAACATGCTATGTAGTCAAATTATTTTTGAAAAAAGGAAATAAAGCAGTCATCAATGGAAAATGCATTTATCTACTATCTATACAATACAATTCTTTGGGAATCTCAAGAAGTACACAAAACCTGACTTGTATCTCTGCCTAGCAGTGGACCATACAAGAATATTCCTTTCAACTAAACAGAAATACTAGAAGGTGGAAGACTAATAACATTTAAAACTAGTTTTTAGCTTTATGAAGCTGAAGTTAGTAGACTACCTCAATGCAATTTTAAATATGAAAAATAATCCTGTGAATTTCTGCTAGAAAATCTGGACCTAAGAGGGGCGCCTGGGTGGCGCAGTCGTTAAAAGCGTCTGCCTTCGGCTCAGGGCGTGATCCTGGTGATCCGGGATCGAGTCCCACATCAGGCTCAGAAGGTGGAAGACTAATAACCTTTAAAACTAGTTTTTAGCTTTATGAAGCTGAAGTTAGTAGACTACCTCAATGCAATTTTAAATATGAAAAATAATCCTGTGAATTTCTGCTAGAAAATCTGGACCTAAGAATCCCCAAATATTTCTCTTTGTATACCAAAACATCCACACTAGAATTTTCCATTTCACATTTTCTAATTTTTCACTTGTGAAATCCAGTTTTATACAAAATATGGGCACTTTAAAGACAGAGTTGATAAATCACTTACCAGATGCCTGTCTTGAGGAACTGGAGGTCCAGATTTTGTTTCTACAGGAATTGATTACTGAAAATGTCCCTCTGTATGTTGTTCAGTCAACCAAGACAATCCATCTAAGCATTAGGAAGGCAAACAATGAAGTCCATAGAGCTGTATGAGGTTAATGATTAACTGTAGAAAATCTATTATTGGCTTAAATATTAAATGCTTAAGGACGGCTTTTCGTTGTTACTTGTGGTGGTAGATAGAAACAAAGAGCCCATGGAAATCTCCTAAGCCTGGCATCCGGAATTAACTGCTATCCAATAATTACATGTAGTAAATGGAGGCCCTTTATTTTACTTTTGCTTCTGATTTCAACTGTAAAAGCCACACAAAACAGACACGTGCTGTTTCATGGCTCCAGTGCTCTTATTAGAAACCCTCACTTAAAGGTGATTTATCTGTGCCTCTAGAACTGCATGGACAAGTTAGACCAGCAAGAACATGGTCCCTGTGTAGGAGCAAAGGAAAAGGCAGGTGGAGCCAAGAAAATTTGTAGTATATTCTGTTCCTTAAATGATGCCTGCACTATCCAGAGGCAGATCTGTAGATCACTTTTAAGCCGCCTGGTAATAGTGGTGACTGTGTAAAAACTCTGTTTCAAAAATAGAAAAAAACTGGTTTGAAACTCTTGCCATTTTCCATATGATCAAAATACGGTTCCTTTTTGTCTCTAGGTCTTTATATTGTGCTGCTTTATATTGTGCTGCTGACAAAAGGCAAAGTTTTTTAAATCTGTGAGTTTATCAATCTGTACAAAAACAGAATTTGAAGTTGAAACCTCTCATTCAACGAAGTATAAAGATGTAATTAAGTATAAAGATGCAAAGTATAAAGATAAATTATCATCCTCTGTGAACATCCCAAACAGTATCTTTGACTCTAAATCTTAAGATTTTATCTTGTAGTAGGTTTCAGGGAAGAAACTAAGAAACAACCTGAATGTCACACTGCTATGGAATTACAGGAAGGCAAAACAACTGGAGACAATTAGATACTTTTTATAGATTAGTCTGAAAAACAGGGAAAAATATTTCTAGTTTGCCTTCCCCTAGGCTTTGCAGCTAGAAAATGATCCTCAGGTTCTTATCATGTCTCCAATTATGTCCCTTGAAAGAGATTGGAGGTTTATGTTCTAGAAAAAGTGTAATTTAGGGATTCAGGATTTAGGGTCACTAGATATTGCTGAGGAAAATGTGTCATTAATGAAAAGAAGGGAATTAAGTGATGAGACCCTTCAAGTTAGTTTGATAAAAAGTATGCAGCCCATTTAATTTGATGTCATAGGAAAAACCCAGGGAAATAATCAACTTAACTTCATTCTCCTTCCTCCCTCAGATCTCCTGCCAAATACAAACCAGAGAGCCCAGCATCTTGTTGATGTAATCCATACACATCAGCCTCCCAGGGCAGAAAACAGGATGGAATCTGGAGGGATAAGCCAAAGATATCCAGTGTGGTAAACTTGCTCCACTTTTCAGAGGGTCTATTTTCCCAAACTCTAATTATTACTTGTCTAAAAAGCATTGTCAATTTGATTGCTGAAACAATATTTTCAATTTTCTTTTCTGCAGGGATACATTTCATAAATAAATATTGTTTAGAAATAAATTTTACAAATTTGCAGAACTTTGTGCATGTATGCACATATAAATGTGTACATATACATACATATGACTATATATAACATCTCTGTGACTATGCACAAAACATATACAGACATAAATCATGATGAAATAAATGTAAAGACATGCTTTAGTCTAAAGATGAATTATACAAAGCATGAGACTATAAGTGTTTGAGGGATGGTGGTAACACATCAGTGGATTTCATCCTACCCTACCCTCTTGGACAAGACTGAAACTTAAGACAAGATATCTCAAAGTTTAAATCTCTGGTTTCTCATACCTGTGTTAGTATGTATGTAATATGTACTCTGGATGATCTTTAAGGTATGGAGCAAGGTATGTATGATAAGTTATGGTATGATAAGGTACGGTAAGGTATGGTACGGTTAAGGTATGGTATGGGCAAGTATAGTATTGGGAATTTCACAGGCCTTTATGTGATGAAGTCAGTGTTATGTGATGAATTCAGCATTTTCACCAGAAGAAAATAAATAACTGACTGAGCTTTAAGTGTGGCAGGGGGTTAAGAGCAAAACTGGGAAATGCTTGAACTCTTCACTATGAAATTCTTCCTGTAGGATATCAAATCAATGTCAACAGTTTTGGTAATAAAAGTCTGTAAAAAGGGGAGAGAAGCCCATGGGAGTTGACTATATTAATGTGGGCAAATATTCACTATCCTCTACTTTGCTTATGGAAGGAGAATACTTTCCTGCCCAACAGGAGTAATAATTTCTAGATAAATTATACTAATTTAATTAATTAATTTTTTAAAAATTTAAAATATATATATAATATCGCCACATTTTCTTTATCCATTCATCCATCCATGAGCACTTAGGTTGTTTCCATAGCTTGGTTATTAAAAATAATGTTGCAGTGAACATGGGGGTGTAGATACTTTTTGAGTTAGTGTTTTTATTTTCTTTAAATAAATACCCAAAAGTAGAGTTGCTGCATCAAAAACTCCAGTTTTTGAGTTTCCTCAAAAACTCCATACTGTTTTGCATAATGGCCGCACCAGTTTACATCCCACAACAGTGTATAAGCGTTCACTTTACTGCACGTCCTCCACCAATACTTGCTATTTCTTGGTCTTTTTGACAAAAGCCATTCTAACAAATGTGAGGTGATATCTCGTTATGGTTTTGATTTGCATTTTGCTGATGAATAGTAGGTACCATTTCATATAGCTGTTAGCCAAGTGTATGTGTTCACTGGAAAAATGTCTATTCAGATCCTCTGCCCATTTTTTAATCAAATTGTCTGGTTTTTGACCACGGATATTTTGGGTATTAGTTTTTTTATCAGATATATGATTTCCAAATATTTTTTTCCCATTTGGAAGGTTGCCTTTCCATTTTGTTGATGGTTTCCTTGCTGTGCAGAAACCTTTTAGATTGATGTAGTCCTGTTTGTTTATTTTGCTTTTGTTGCCTTTGCTTTTAATGTCAAATCCATAAAATAATCACCAATACTGAAGTCAAGGAGTTTACTGCCTACATTTTCTTCTAGGAGTTTCATGATCTCAGATCTTATGTTCAAATTTTTAATTCACTTTGAATTAGTTTTTGTGTATGGTGTAAGATAGTGGTCCAGTTTCATCCTTTTGCATGTTGCTGTGCAGTTTTTCCAACACCATTTATCAGCATGGCAGCTTTATTTCCTCCTTTACATATGTTTAATTTTTATTTCTTTTTTTCTTGCCTTATTGCAGTGTCTAAAACTTCTATTAGGTTTGAGAACTTAAGTGATGAAAACGGGTATTATTGCCTTGTTTCTGGTTTTAAGATGAAAGGATTCCAAGATACCCTTCAACAGACAAATGGATAAAGAAGATGTGGTCTATATATACAAGGGAATATTACTCAGCCACCAGACAGGATGATTACCCAACATTTGCATCAACATGGAGAAACTGGAGGAGATTATGCTAAGTGAAATAAGTCAGGCAGAGAAAGACAATTACCACATGGTTTCACTTATTTGTGGAAAATAAGGAATAGCAGGGAGAATATTAGGAGAAGGAAGGGAAAAATGAAGGGGGCGGGGAACAGAGGGTGAGATGAACCATGAGAGACTATGGACTCTGGGAAACAAACTGAGGGTTTTGGAGGGGAGTTGGTAGAGGGATGGGTTAGCCCAGTGGTGGGTATTAAGGAGGACACATATTGCGTGGAGCACTGGGTGCTATACACAAACAGTGAATCATGGAACACTACATCAAAAACTAATGATGTACTGTATGGTGACTAACATATCATAATAATTTAAAAAAAAAAAGATGAAAGGATTCAGTCTTCAACAACTAGGTATGATGTTAGCTGTAGATTCTTTTTAGAAATTCTGGATCAAGTTGATGTAGTTCTCCTCTATTCCCAAACTGCTGAGAGTTTTTACCATCACCAGACATATGAACTGCATCAGATGCTTTTCCTACATCAATTGATATGATAATTCTTCTCTAGCTTATTAATATAGTGGGTTATACTGATTGATTTTCAAGTGTTGAAACAGCCTTACATATCTGACTAAAATTCCAATTTGGCACAGTGTGTAATTCCTTTTATACTATTAGATGCAGTTTGCTAACATTTTTGTTAAGGAATTTTGTGTGTAAGCTCATGGAAGGGAGTGGTCTGTAGTTTTCTTTCTCTGTACTATCTTCATCTGGAATTTGTATCATGGTTATGCTGGTTTTATAATATGAGTTGGAAATTATTCTCTTCTCTTTTATATCCTGGACGAGCTTATGTAAAATTGATCTCAACTTTTCATTAAATCTTTGGTAAAATTCTGCACTGAACCATCTGAAAATGGGCATTTCTTTTTTGAGAGTATTTTAATTAAAAATTCAATTTTTAAAATGGTTGAGGACTATTCAGGTTATTTATTTCATGTTATGTGAGCTTTTATACTTTATGGGTTTTGAGTAATTTGTTCATTTTTTTCTGTGTTGTGAAATTTATGAGCATAAAATTGTTTCTAGTGTTTCCTTATTATTCTTTCATTGGCTGTAAAATTTGTGATGATATTTCCTGTTTTCATTCTTGATATTGGTGATTTACATCTTGTATCTTTTCATCTTAGACATTCTTCCTAAAGGGATATCAGTGTTATCTATTTAAGATCTAGCTTTTGATTTCTTTAATTTTCTCTGTTATTTTCCTGGATTCAATTTCATTTAATTCTGATTTTAGTTTTTATTATTTCTTTTTCTCCACTTCTTTGGGGTTCATTTTACTTTGGTGAACTAATGATAAAATTTTAAAATCCTGGGCCAAAATAGGGAAGAAATAGAATCTACAGAATTAAACTCTGCTATTCTTATGGGCCTTTTTCTGATTTTCTAAAAGGTGACTGAGAAGCTGAACAGAACTTTTGAGAGCCTGTGGGTTTAGGAATATAAAAGTTGGATTCCAGGTCCCAGAAAAAGATGGGCTTGGAGGGGAAGGCCTGTATAACCCTGTGTTTTAAATGAATCCTGAAAACCTTAGGCCACAAAAGTATGCAAATTCCTCATTTATTTCTTTCCCTTGAAAGTGGTAGCATTGCTAAAGGCTAAGAAGCTACTGGGGTCCAGCAGGCAACAGCATGCTTGGAGAATGAGAAAGTGACAGTGAGACCAGAGGTCAAGTAGGGGGAAGGACAGAGAAGGTGGCCAGCATGATCATGGGGTTGGGGGAACTGAGCAAACAAACAAGTACATTAAAGATGGAACAAATATACAATTTTGGAAAATAAGAAGGCTAGACAATATCCTTGAGGCTTTGGATTGAAATTGTAGGTATTGATATAAACTTGTATTTTTTATAGTATATATACTAGACTTAGAAATAAATATATATCTATATTTATACAAATGCATATGTGTGTATGAATATGTATGTTCTTTGTAAATGCTTAGTCAAATAATTTAATGAAACATTCAGAAAAAGACGCAGCAGGAGAAGAGGAAAGTGAAATACTGGATACAGTGATAATAGATAATTCTCAAATGCTTCCAATGTAAAAGAGAACAGAAAAATGTAGGACTGTCTGGAGGATACTTGATGCAAATATTTGTTTTGTTTTAAGATATTCCAGCATTTTTGCTGATGGGAATTGATTATGCAGGAAGAGAAAATAATGAGGTTACAGAGGAGAAATATCAATTGCTAGAATAGATGACAGTTGAAGAATTCAGGGCACGAGTAGAGAGTTTGCATTATTCAGATACGAAAGACTGTTCATCCTTAGTAAAGGAAATTTAGATTTTTAAGGAAAGAGACATATTTGTTGTTGATGGTGGAGGATCTTTTTTTTTTTTTTTAATTTGGGATTAGAAGGAATAGGAAAAATCTCTATAGTACCCTTTGTAATTCCAGTACTTGTACTTTTAAAAATGTGATGATTAATTTTGGTAGAGATTAACTCTAGATAAAGATTTTAACTTCCAACAGTTGTCTTAATATACCTGTATACTTAATATAAGCTAAAAGACACTTGCTTCTAGCAATGTGGTTATGAAGATATTTTGAGAGACAATCAACAAAGAGCAAGTAAGTTATGGATAAAATATACCATTTGGTGCATTCCTAAGCCTTCTAAAAATGGAAGGTGTCTCTACACTTCTAAAAATGGGAGAAAGAAAAATTGTTTTCTAGAGGAGAGCCTGGCAAACTATGGCCCTCAGGCCAAATCTGCATTTCCATTTGTTTTTGTAATGAAATTTTGTTTTAACAAAGTGACACACTCATTCATTTATGTGTTGTTGTCTATGGCTGCCTTCAAGTTACAATGACAGAGTTGAAGAGTTGCAATGATGGCCATATAGTCAGCAAGTTGGAAATACTTACTATCTGGACTTTTACAGGAAAAAAAAATAGTTGCGGAAGAAAAAGAACTCCAAAGAGTTTCTGTATGTTCGGCATTCATTTTCCCTCTTATTAAACTCTAATACTTCCATGGTACATTTGTTACATACTAATGAATCAATGTTAAATCATTATTATTTACAAAAGGACATTCTTCAGTAGAATTTTATAAATGTTAGCCGAGTTTATTTTCTTGTCCCAGGATCACATCTAGGGTACCAAGTTATACTTAGGAGTCATGTGTCTTTAGACTCCTCTTGACTATGACAAGATTCTCAGATTTTCTCTGTTCTTGATGACCTTGATAAAACTGAAGGGTCCTGGTCAGGTATTTTTTGTATTGTTCTTCCTTCAGTTTGGTTTTATCTAATGTTTTTTCTATGGTTATACAATGATGGTAGGTTTTTTGCAAAAAGATCAGCAAGGTTAAGAGACATTTTCATCATATACCAAGGGTATTTCTATGAATACATCTTATCATTGAAAATGTTAACCTTGATCAACTGGCTGAGCTAGTATTTGCCAGGTTTCCCCACTGTAAAGTTACTCTTCCCTCCTCACTCTGGCCTTCATCCTTTCCATACTCTTTTGAAGGAAGTCACTATTGAGTCCTACACTTACGGGATGGAATGGGGAGTTATACATAGCTGGAATTCTTCTTTATGGGATATTTGTATATGTTCCCACACTTAATTATTTATTCAATTAATTTATATCAGCATGGATTCATGGATATTTATTTTATACAGTGGGTTATAATCTAGTACTATTTTATTTATTTTGTTGCCCAGATTGAATTCTCAGGTGATTTAGTCATATAAAGGAACTCTATAGCATGGTTCAAGTTATTATGCAGTTGAAGCCGTCATAAATAAATGCTTACTAAGCACTTTCTGGTCTTAACATGGCATCAATCAGTCAGTCAGTCAATAAGCATTAGTATTTCTAAGTATCTAGCACTTGTCCTGAAGGCATTGTTCTAGAGATTTAATTATTGGGAAACCTTAAACACTAAGGTAATGAGAAATTTCTAGTTTTCCTGGAAGCCCAGAACCAAAGCTACAGTGGCTATCCCTGTGACCCCACCACGTGATACTGTCCAAGGCTCTCAATTGTCTCCAGCTCACAGAGATGTTAAGCCCAGCTCAGGGAAGATGACAAAGAATCTCAGAGGGTTTGAAGTTCCTATTTGAATTGTAAACTAGATCCTAGTCTCTTCCTTTCTCCAAAAAAATTACAAAGATTTCTGGACAAGCTGTGGGGAAATGTGATTGGTCTAAATTTCAGTCAGGTCAATTTGGAATACACTGTTTCACTAAACAACTAAAGTCAGAAAGATACATGAGTTTATTCTTGTTTAGTTAGATGTAGGCAACACCAAACATCAGTTTTACAAACCAAAAAATTAAAAAGCTATCATTATAAACTGTAATGTTACTGAAAAATAAATCATGACAAAATGGGTATTTAAAAAATAACAACTGTTCCCTTCAGAGATTGAAATTCTACTTCTCATCTTACCCCAACCAAATCTTAATAGTTATCAAGACTCTCCAATTTTTGCATAGTGTGTAACTATGTTATACTTTTTTTAAAAAATAGTTTTGATTCTGAAAAATCATAATTACTGAACAGAGTGTTGAGCAATCTCTAGACTTTTTTCCAAGGTATAAGATTACAAATCATATCAACTTATCCCTAGATTTGACTTTTTAGTTTAGTAATTAAGGATATATAATATCTATAATAGTCTACTAAAGGCACATAGTGAATTTTTCATGACCTTGTGTGTCTTCTGATTTAGAGAAGGGAAACATTGAGTATTATAATAAACAGTATAGAAAAGAAAATCACCATAAAAAAACAGAAAAATAGGAGACACAAGGCAAAACAACATTGCTTAAATAGAAAATAATAATTATTCTTCCCTTACTTTTGTTTTTGTTTTGTTTTACTGGCAAATATCACATTCTTTAAAACTTTAGTTTACAGAACTTACATTCATTACATTGTATATAGGACAGGGGGACCTCTAGAGCATAAATGTTGCAAATTAGTTGAAGATATTCAAGCATAAATAGTACTCATTGGGATTATTTATATACATCTGGAAATCAGTTCTGTTCTGCCCACACTTTATATTAGACTAAGGTAAATTCCAAACTAAGCCATTTTGCAGAAAATGAAAGTAAATCAAAAAGGAAATAGTAGGTATAGTGGTGCCTCCGAATGTATATATTCTTTAGTTTTTCCTCCCAAGGTCTTCAAAGTCCATGCACAGTTATTAATATACATATTTATGCACGTATGTATATATAAACATATTCATATACTAAATGTACTACTAATGAAAAAAGGATTCACAAAAATAAAGAATTTGGAGTGCTTTGTTATTTTAAATGAGATTCTGACAATTCAAACTATATGTGTGTTCCTACATCATACACATACATCATAGATTTGTAATAATTTATAGATTATAGATTTGTGTAATATTTGTAAATAAAAAGAAAAAAGAAAACAAAAAAGATCATAGCAGGGAAAAAATCTTCTTGTTTTTATATGAACATCTTAATAATCATGTGAATCTGATCATGATCCTTCATATGACTTATTTACCAATCTAATTTTTTTTTAGAGAGCCAGCATGAGTGGGGGGAGGGGAAAAGGAAGAAGGAGAGGCTCTTAAGCAGGTTCCACGCTCTGCGCAGACCTTAATGTGGGGCTTGATCTCACAACCCTGAGATCACGACCTGAGCTGACATTAAGAGTTGGACACAACCAACTGATCCACCCAGGCACCCCTCTACTAATCTAACATTTGAAAACAGTGAGGAATGATGAGAAGAAAGCTTTAATCTCAGATATATTAAGAAAACTCTTCTTAGATCTCAGTTCTTAACTTCAGTGTGGAGCCCTTCATTTCCTGCTCATAATGTATATCAAATTTCTCATTCAGGGCTACTGTAAAGTGATTCTTCCAGTCTCCTGCAATTCCTGTAACAAAAGAGAAAACAGTAAATATTATGTTTTCCAGCCAGAATCATGAAATTTTCTAATATTCATTACTTTCATTAACACCTAATATAATCTTCAATTATAAAAACAAAATATATACCAGTGTGTGTGTGTGAGTGTGTGTGTGTGTGTATTTGAGCTTGCAAAGCAAGGTTTGTCCTGATTGTTAACAAATAAACAAAACCCAGCAAGTTTATTTCTCTGACTCTTTCCTCTTATGCTACTTTACTTAATTTTTCTTCTCCAATTGCCCCTGAAATGTTGGAGCTCCTAAGATGAGATCCATGTTTTGCCACACTTCCAAGATATTAAATATCATCTTCATACTAGCACTTAAACACAGGCTTACGTCTCCATAGCCAACTGCCTACATGATATTGCCACCTGCATTCCATGTGAGTATCTCAAATTCAACTAGTTCAAAATTAAATCCATTTTCTTTCCCACAAAATTGTGGGCTTTTTTTTCTGTACTTTTCCATAACCTGATTAATGGCAGCACCAGGTATCCAAAGCATTAATTTGGAAGTTGCCCCTCAACCACAATATCTAATTTTATACTCATTCAGACTTTCTTCCTATCCATTTCTTCCATTCCATTTTTTGCTGTCACTGACAGGTAAGCTTCTCAGCATCTCCCACCTTGTGCTATTTCAAGACTAGCAGGTCCTTTTCTTTTGCATTCCATCACATCCAACCTTCCCCTGGCAGGAGTATTTTAAGTTAGTAGTTCACTTGCCCCCTTAGTTCAAGGAGCTCTAACCTTTCCCAGTGAAATAGCCCCAAAAGACAGAAAATATGTATCTTGAGAATTAGATAGGCTCTAAGTGTTTGGCACTAAGCAGCCCTTTACAAGCATGGCAACTATTTTAAGTCCATTCTGTTATCTTAAAAGTACATGTGGACCTTATGAAAAAGAAGACTGAGATCATCTGAGAACTAAACAATTAAAATAAAATCCGTATGTTAACTCTTTTTTCAGGGCTTTCTGTGGGTGTCAGTGACAGGTTTGTTATTCTTATTATCTTAAAAACTCCTGACTCTGTCACTGAAAACTCAGCTCAAAGGGCAAGATTTTCTCTGTTCTGTTTCTGCTTCACATATCAGTAGACTGATCTCCCAATACTCTACATATTCAACATGCCTTTGGATTTGTAAACTGATCACATCTCCTCAGAACATTCCTCCTCCCAATAGAATGTCAACTCATTGTATGTTGATATTTTGCCAAATACTGCTGTCTTTGCTAGTAAGTGCTTTGAAACTTTTAAAACAGTTTTAATGAGGTTAACTGATATACAAAGAACTGTACATATTTGCACAATTTGATGAGTTTGGATATTTGCCACTCGGTCTTGAAAAATGTTTGCCATTTGTTCAAGGAAAAGCTAATTGTTCTAGGCTTGTTTCTCATCTCAAAGTAAGATAATAATAGAAATTTTCTTTTGAGTATCTGATTTGAATTTCAAGAGGATTAGAATTTTAAAATTATATACATTTATATTACGTACCAAGGCACACAGACTTTATAAATGACAGCTAGTAGCGTGTGGTATTATTGCTGACAGTGAGGCTGGGGTGGCCGCTGGCCATTCTTACTATGCTGCATATACTAAGTAATCAGCAAGTAGTAGCAATTTAGTACTAGTAGTAGTAGTAGTAGTAGTAGCAGTAGTAGTAGTAACACTACCATTTTAATGCCTCTACAGAACTGGTAACTCAGGAAAAAGATTGCTCAAATGTGAAACAGCTCTGAAGAAAACACACTGGATCCGCAGGCAAGAGCAGACTTCAGTAAGTTTTTGCCTTTAACTATTTCAACTTGTGACTTCCTGTAGCAATCGAGGCAAATTGCATGACTATCTCACCCTTTCTCATGAAGGGAGAAACTTTTTGGTTCATGATTTCATCTGGTAGTGTTGTATAATTGGTAGATGGATTGTTCTTCATCTCCTGGAATGAAGTATGTTGTACAATCTTGTCCACAAGCTCCTCTGATGGCTGCCTTCCCAGAAATTGTATCACTTTTATCACCTCTTTTCTGATATCCTAGGAAGAAAAAATATTTTGAAGACTCAATTACTAAAGTTAAATTCATTACTATTTGGATTTTAAAAAGAGAAAGAGAAAAAAATCTTTCCCCTTTTGTCCCGATTGGTATTGGAATTAGGCTTCTAATGAGGAAAAACGTCTTAGAGAAGTGGTATTTTTTTTAACTTCTCTAGGCATAATTTCCCTTATCCATAAAATGGATATAAAAGTTGCTTCAAAGAGTGTTAGAACACTAAATGAGATGATGTTTATAAAATATTTATTGTAGTCCTTGATGCTTAGCACATGCTCAATAACTGTTATCTATGAATATGAATATATACTCTCAAAGAGTAGCGTCCCCTGTGAAAGAATAAGTTTGGGGCTGAAAATATGTAGATAGTTTTCATTTTTTCTTCTAATTTATTGGTGTACGTACCAAGAAACAAAGTAACCAAAAAGATTAAGAAAAGGTATAAAATCTCAAATATTCAACGTGGAACATCTGATGTATGTGAACGATAGCTACAAACATCCCCATCCCTATATCACTTCTATAGTGTGCCCTATTATCCAGCTCAATCGCTCAATGCAAGTATTTGCAATACCAACTATAATGCTGGTATTGGTACATAGCTCCCTTTACAAAGAATGTTCTTCTCAAATTTTCCATCCTACAAATTACAACTTGCCTGTCAAACTTCACCTTAAGTATCACCCTCTTTGGCATGATTTCTTTGACTATTCCAATTTGAGTGAGATGACCTTATTTTTGCTCTTGTAAATTCCCATGTAAGTCTTTATTCTCATAATTTATTTACTTGTTTGTCTGCTGTTTTGTTTTATTTTATGAACTCAAGTTCTTTCAAATTTTATCTTTGGAATTTTTTTCAATATATTCATTCACAAAAGAGTTTTATTTACTAGCTTCAAATCTGTGCTAAAATATCTGGATTATTGTAACTTTTAGAGGTGGTTCCACCATCTATTTAAAGACAGACTTTTGTATCTAGAGTGTTGTTAAATGCTAGTATTTTAGAAATTACTAAATTAGGCATTTGTTTTCTTTTTCTTCAGTGTTTATTTTATTAACATAAAGTGTTATATTAGTCTCGGGGGTACAATAGCCCATATGTTTTCAATTTCTCACCTCCTTCATGTCTTCATAGAAAAGAAATAGCACATGTGGATTATTTCTCTTTTCCCACCAAGATTTTGCATGTTTATACCAGGAACCATACGGCACTAAAATCAGAGATAAAAACAACGTAAAGGAATCTTTACACGGCTTGAAAATGAGTATTCAAACAACAGTAGCAACAAATAAATATAAAAAAAGGATCACAGAATGAAAATTAGAGATTAGCCTACAGCTTTTTTTTTTAATTTTATTTATTTATTTGAGAGAGAGAGGGAGAGTAAACATGGGAGAGAGAGAGCGTGAGCACCAGTGGGAGGAGAGGCTGAGGGAGAGGGAGAAGCAGACTCCCCACGGAGCAGGGAGGCAGATGAAGGACTCGATCCCAGGACCCTGAGATATGACCTGAGCTGAAGGCACACACTTAACCAACTGAGCCACTCAGGTGCCCCGCTGTCACACATCTTAAGCAAATTTCTCTGCAGCAAGAGAGGCAAAGTATGCTGAGTAATCCACGTACAGAAACATATCCTACACTTTCATCATTATGACATGGTTTATGACACAGAAAAGGTGAAGGTAATCCCCCTCCCATTAACTTGATTCAGAGCTTATAAGAGCATTTTTGAAATGTGTGTGTGTGTGTGTGTGTGTGTGTGTGTGTGTGTGTGTGTGTGTAAAGTCAAGCTGTCAGTGAAGAGAGTGGAGTGAGTGGAACTATAATGATCTTATAATCCGAATTCAGTCTAGGTCTGAAGTTTATCATTTACAAACTATCTTTGGCAACTAAAGCCAGGAACTATATAATTTTTTATTATACTACTTGCAGTTTATATAGTAGAGGTGTTTTGTTAGGGACCCTTAGTGTTATCCTCATTTCAAAAAAGTTAGAAGATTTTGAAGATGATATGATATGCTGAAATGCTGTCTCTCTGTCTCTCTCTTCCCTTGTCTCATGCATATCCCAGTGTTTCACTCAATAAAAAGCTGACAGAATAATATAATGTTGTCTGAGTCAAAGTATTCTGCTTTGCATTGTCATCACCTACTACTGTTCTTTGACTCTATTGACAATTGTTCCTAACAGCAAAAGTTATACCATGATATTTATAGTGCCTTATTCATCCATTTTGCAGAGATGCAACATTATCTTTCTCTGCCTTACAGTGGGGGTTTGGACGGTCTCGAGGTATTTGTTTAATTCCTGATGCTTTAGCATAACTTTTTCCAAAATGCAATAAACATAAAGTACATATATTCCACTTTCATTAAGTCAATATTACCTTCTATGGATATAAAGATGGTATTATTATCATTTTTCTTGCAATTCTTACTAGAGGATAAGAATGGCCTTCTTCAGGTAATAGTGGACTCCCCTGAACCCTTTCTTCCTCAACTTTAAATAGTCGCTGTAGTCAACAGTTTAAAAAAAAGTTAAAATTTTTCTGCTCAAGTAACTCTTGTATGGATCTAAGAAATCGAGTTGAAACATTCAGACTGTACCCTGGTGGAAAGAATAAGAACTTTATAGATATTCAGACTTCCTTGTGAATTCTGACCCCAGAAAGCACTTGAAATTTTCCTTGGAAACAGATGGGCATTCTCTCTTCTCTATTTCTTTGACCCCTTATTCAGTAGTGTTGTAATGCTGTGAAATACTTTCCTAATAAAAAGAAATGAGAGAAAAGTGGACACTGAATCTCTGTTGCAGAGAGGAAAACCTGTTACCTCCAACCTCCAAACACACTTTTATATTTTTATTTTTAGGCACTGAACTGGAGTGCCCAAATTCTGCAGTTTGCCATCCACATCTGGAAACCCTGTGCTTGCTCTGGAGTTCAAGGGCTTCTAGAATTTCTGTGTTTTAGTTAAGGATCAGAGAGGATAACAGGCCAGAACAGACAACAAAAGTTTTTGCTCAGAAATGTCATTTGTCTTATATCATTTACCTTGAAAGAATTGGGAGTAAGGAAGCTGCTCTTACCTTCTCCATCCATGAATTTTTCCACGAACTCTTGAAAAGATCCAGGATCTGGATGACCAGCTACCATTTGAAAGAAATAATAATAAGAAACAACCACATCTTTGGCATTCCGGCAAAGATAGATCATCTAGAAGGGTGAAATTGTATATGAAATCACAAATTGTTTTCAAACATAGTCTCATCAAGATGTAAAACGAAAACATGTTTTCACCTACAAACATAATACATATTTATGTAGAAAGGGTATAAAATATATGACAATATAAAGAAGAAAAAGTCTTCAGTAACCTGAAGTGAGAGCCTCTTTTGTGCAGTTGTGGAGGGTTAGTTCTCACTTTTCATTTTTCATGCCATTTTCACATATAATAACTCATTTTAAAGTCACAAATTTCATGCAATCTTAGAGGGAAAAACATGTTTATTGAGGGTCTACTCAAATGCACATTTATCTCAGTAAAAATATAATTTTCACCAACATTGGTGAGTTTCCGTATTACACATAGAACTGCCAGTCTGGCACTAAAAAGTTCTATCATCTTGTGCAAAGCACCAATTTTGGTTCTAAATGTTCTAGCCAATAAACAAGTAAGTTGGCATCTTTATGGTCTCTTCTAAGTCTGATGCTCAGTGCTGCAGGAAAAGATCTGCAGAAGTAAACTCCAATATCCCTGTGGTCTCCACTCCCGCCCTCAAGCACCTGAGCAAAGCTATTAGGGAAGGCTGCTTATGACCCTTCATTATTTCCTGGGTTTGAATTGACTCACTAGCTTGTCTTCACTCTTCAAGTTTCTACACTTTTCAAACAATTTCAATGAAATCTTCTAGTTTATTTTAAGAAATATGGCTCTTCTCCATCTCTGTCACTCTTAAATAAATAAATAAATAAATAAAATCTTTAAAAAAAAAAAAAGAAAAAAGAAACATGGCTCTCATTTTTAAGGTCCTGCTAGAAAAACCTGAAATTGCTACCCCACCAAAAGTGAACTTTCTTTTCTTATCAAAGCTATCATTAGCCACATTGAACTTTTCCAATCTAATTTAATATTTTTCCTACTTTTTTGCATATTAGCTGAATGGAACTCTTTGCCACTATATCCATGAATTTACTTCAGAATTTTCACCCCTTGCATTTCTTCAGGCTGGTCCCTCTGTCTTGAATATTCTCTACATCTCAAAATGCGTATTTTTAAAGCTTGGCTCCAGGTCTCCATGAAACTTTTTATTTTCCCAGATGGTGTTAGGGTGTGAACAAAACTAATCCTTCTTCCCCTAAACTCCCATTAGTTTCTCTTATCTCCATTTTAGCAGATACTATTCTAACTTTTTACCACACATGCTTTTCCCATCTTCGAGGAAAATCTAGGTCTTTCCTAAAGATGGGATTTTGCCTGCAGCTCTCTGAAGTCAAAGTTGCTGGTTTACCCACAATTCACTTGGAATCATAATCCGTTTTAAAAATCCTGCACTTGAAAAGCCCTTGTTCCTGTGATTCTCAGTTCATACCTCTCCCAGCTAAAGCCTTTCTAAACTTGTGGTCCTTCCCTTGCTTTAATTGAAAATGGGAACATCTGCCTCACAGTATTATTCTCCATTCCTAGTCTTGGCTTCATTCAGCATAATTTTAGTATCTGTATGCATGAACCACTTGATTCTCCTGGTTCTGGTATTCATTGATTGTTACTTTTATTTTACGTCACCTAACCACTTTCATGACCAAATCATGAATCTTGTCAGCACCCTAAAGATTTCACTTCTGAAGCCCTATTCTGGAGCATCGTGTTTTCTTCCAAGACAGTCTTACTCTTCCCTTCGTCCTTATCAGTTATTCCCAATATACTTGTCCTGCAACAATTCCAAGACCTCAAATTTATTGGCCTCAATTGTTTCTCTTATCTATTAGTTTGATCCCTTCCCCTTCACACACTTTCTAAAAATCACTTATAGCTTCTGGCTCACCACTCCAAATTCACTTTTACTCATAGTTTCAATCCATCTATCTTCCTGTGCCCCAGTGAATTAGCCCAGAAATAGTCAGGACATGAATCCATCTAACCGTTTGATGAATCTCTGAGAAGATAAGCAGTTTTGTGAAGACTAAGCAGTTTAGAGAAGACTAAGACTATTGTAAATGTTTCTGTTTTCATTTGAGAAATGAAAGCGCTACAACCCATTCTCCAAAGGAAAAAAGTGACTTGGTCGAATCTCTTGAAAAAATGGTGATTACACATCTCTTGCAAAATACATAAATGCCATTAACTAGTAAGAGAAAATTTATGTATGGAATGATGTCGGCATGATGTATGCGTTCTATCTAGAATTGCTTTTGATAAAAGTTAAAAAACAAAAAAAAACATTAGAATCTTCAGAGTTTTGGACCATGGATCACCAGAAAAATATTAAATACACCATGTAACATTAAATAAAAAATAAAAATGTTTCATGATAGTGATAAACCCTCTATTTTGTTATTAAGGCTACATATAGTACATTAATATCTCATATGTATAGGATATATGGGTCATAGTGTGTCCTAAAAAAGCTGAAAAGGTCTTGAGAAACAGCATGAATGATCCAAGACTTAATGTTTTAGGGTCACATGTATCATTCTTTGTCAAAAGCAAAATTGATCATGTCAATCATCAACTTAAAATGCCTGCAACTCATTACCATTAAATAGAGTTCAAACTTTTTAACTTAGCTTCAATGTCTGTTGCCATCAAGTCCTAGCTTATCTCCCTTCATTTATCCAGGCAATGTGTACACTCAACCTTGCAGCTCAACAACCTGTTTCAGTTCCCCACTGGGGTTGCCTCTGGGATCATACAGACTAACTGCTTTACATCTTTTAAATATCAGCTGAGATGTTACTTGCTCTTAGGTACCTCGCCTGCCCTCATTGTCTGGGCTAGAATTCTTCTCCTTACTTAACCTATGACACCTTCTGCATTGTCTCCTTATTTGCCCCTTTCCCCCACCAGATCACGTGATCATGAAGAAAGGATTGCCTGGGTCTTCTTAACCGCTGTATTGCTGGCACATAATAGGCACTCAGTAAATAATTATTATATGATACTATCTGGTTTATCTTTGTCTAGTTCACTTGCATGCTTCATAATGCAAAGCACAATGGTTTGCAAAAAGGAATACATTCGAAACCGTCAGTAATAACAACAAATATAGGGGCACCTGGGTCACTCAGTCAGTTAAGCGGCTGCCTTCAGCTCAGGTTATCATCTCAGAGTTCTAGGATCGAGCCCCACAATGGGCTCCCTCCTCGGGGGAGAGTCTGCTTCTCCCTCTGCCCCTCCCGCTGCTCGTGTACACTTGTTCTCTCAAATTAATAAATAAAATCTTAAAAAAATATATAAAAGTAGCTACCGTTTATTGAATATTTACAGTATACTAGATACCGTGTTAGGTACTTAACAAGCATTATATCATTGAATCCTTATAACACTCCACAAGTAAGATGGTATCATAATCCTTCTCTTACAGATGAGGAAGCTGTGGCTTAGAGTTTACTTTTTTTTTCCCAAATCACCTCTAGAGTTGGAGTGAAAGCTAGACTCTGACTATACTGACCTTAATCCACATTTATTAAATGTCTGTAGATTCCATAAAAGTACAAATTAACAAATGCGAAGTTTTAAGAATACTTGACTCTGGTTACCTTACAGTTCTTTTCCCAAAATGAGGCTGGAAGAAGTTCAAGTGGCAAGTGAGTCTTCACTATTCTAGGAGATGCCATCTGTTTTAATTGTTTTACCCCTGATTTTTAAAAAATTAGAGGTTATATAACTTCAAAAATTATAAATATTTATATGGATTTTTATAGACATTTAAAAAATAAAAGTAACTTTAAGATTCATAGTAATAACAATATATGCCATGACAAACTTAGATAGAGGGAATTATAAAGAAAAAAAGATAAAATAAAATTTCACCATTTGGGGAAAATTTTTATTAACATTTTGGTAACATATTAACACAATCATTATTAACACTCCATATAAATACAGCTGACCCTTGAGCATGTGTTTGAACTGCACAGGTCCACTTATATATGGATTTTTTACACTACATTACTATAAATATAATTTCTCTTACTTATTATTTTCTTAGTAACATTTGCTTTTTTCTGGTTTACTTTATTGTAAGAGTACAGTATGTAATACATATATAACATACAAAATATGTGTTAATCAACTGTTTATGTTAGTGGTAAGGCTTCCAGTCTAATAGTAGACTCTTAGTAGTTAAATTTAGGGCAAGTAAAAACTTCTATACAGATTTTTATTGTGTGAGGTGGGATCATCTCTAACCCCACCATTGTTCAAGGGTCAACTATGGATCCATATGACCAGACTAAGAACCATCTAACTACCACACATGCAGATGGAATTTTTAATACTTTCTAATTGATTTTTCTTCAATATATTATACTGAAATAGAAGACGTTCTAAAATTTTTAATGATTTCATAAAGTTATTATGTCACTTTATTCTTCTGTTGATTAACACATTGTTTCTAATTTTTCACAATATTAAAAGAATCTGTGATGAATATCCTTTTGGATATATTCTCAATAAATTTATGGATTTTTTTAGTTTTTAATGTATTATCATATTCAGCCATTATAGGAATAAATGCTTAAATATTACTGGGCTCTACTGAAGGCATATAAGGGCTATTCTTATTCACTCTAGTTCAAACCAATGTTATACCATAAACTCTGCCAAAATTTAAATTTAAATTTACATGCTTTCCATAGAGAAGACATAATACTAATTGCCACTCTTGCTTACAGTCTCTTTCCTTGCACCGTCTATATCTACACTTTAGAATATATGTACATAGCTTTTAAAATTTAAAGTTAAAAAAATCTACTTAAACATCACCATTCATTATCTCTTCTTTTCTGCATTCCAAATAGGGTACTCGATTAAAAATGACATCTTCTTTGCATTTTTCCACATCACCCTCTTTGTAGATCATGTATACAATTTCACTAACCCACGTTGTACCTGTAAAAATTAGACAAATCCACTGACCATGCAGGGCTGACAATACAAGCAGTGTATTTATAGCTGGATAAGGTAGGAATGTCCTAATGCAATATTATTTGAAAGATGTCCGAATAGCCACAGACACCAAGAAATATTTCTTCTCATATTTCATTTTATAAGACCCAAAAATAACCTCAATAAATAGAGATGAACGTTGTAGTAAGACACACCTATGGTAGGAGTCCAAACTTGTCCACGATGAACTGGGACATTGTGCAAGCTGGTAACAGTTTGGGATTTAAATTTTTACATCTAAAAAGTAAGGAGGCTTGAATTATTGAATTCTTACTACACGGAAAGCATTGTATTTAATTAGTCATTATCAGGAAAAACAAAGAGGAATAAGATGTTGTTCCTGACATCTAGGACACATCAACAATAAATATATTTCAGCTGACTAAAGTCGTGCAAGTGAAAATAATACACAATTGAATGCTGAGCTTAATTCAAAGAAAGGAAAGATGAGGATTGGAGTAGGGAGGAGGCTCCCACATCCATGTATGTGCTATTTCTTCAGCCTGGAACACTCTTCTAGGAGCTAAATCTCTCATGTCTCTGCTTTGCTTACCCTAAGAAGCCTCTGAAGAGCTCCAAGAAAGGTGTTCCTGCTATATGTTCTCGCGATACCCTAGTGGACTTCCTTCACCCACAGCCCTTTCATACTGTACTGTCGTCTGCCACTTTACCTACTTATATTCCCCACAGGATTGTAAAAGCTGAGAAGGTATAGATTAGATGTGTTTTATTCACTATTATATCTCCAGTGGCTAATATCACACTTGACATATAGCAGGAACTCAATAAAAATTTGCTGAATGAATAAATGAGAAAACAGAAATGGAAAAAAATGCAAAGACGTGGTGAAGAGGCAGATCAATGAGACTAGATGGTCCCTACTTCTGGGGGGATAAGGTGAATAGGGAGGTGTCATTCATTCATTCATAATTTTCAACACATATATATTGAGTATATGATAGTCACTATGCTAAATGCCAAGAATACACAATTAAACAAGATATAGACACTACATTAGTGTTCCATCTGTTATGGAGACTTATACTCCAAACACATAGTTTGAGCATGGATTTGGACTATCTTTTCTGTCTAATAGATACCTGCAAATACTGTACCAAAATAAAAATGTTAATTTTGAAAAAAGAAAAAGAAGTAAGGAGACTTGAATAATAGGTGATTCATTCAAGCATGCTTCAACCACAAAGTTTACTGATAGCTTCTGATGCCTCAAGCTGAGCCTCAGTAGAGAGAATACAGGAAAAAATAGATCTGATCCTTGCCTTCTGGTGCTCAAAGGCACTTTTAGGGTTGGAAACAGTACACAATAATTACAATACTTCTTTTTCCCAAGATGCCATAATACAGGTAGGCACAGGAATTTAAAGAACTGCAGAGGAAGAACATCTAGCTCAGTGTGCTGCTGCCTCTGTGATGTTTCAACAAGAAATGCCTTCAAGACGACATGAGAATTAAACTTAGACCTTAACACATTATTGACATTGGTTCTCCAGTTTTGTAAGGTGGAAAAGGATTCTACCAGGCACAACTGTCTTTTCTTTTTTTTTTTTTTTTTTTTTTCAATCAAAGGTCAGATACTTAAGAATAGTATAGTGGTGAGGAAAAGAATTGGAAATAGATTATAAAGCCTAAATTGAAGAAGAAATGTGTGGGGAGGAGGCTGCAGAGGCAAGCAGATGGTGAGCATAAAATGCCTTGGAGTTCATCCTAGAGTTCGAGTTTTTGAAAAGTTCTGGAAAGGCAATGACATGCATTAAGCAAGAGAGCAAGATTATGAGGGTTATGTTCTGGAAGAATTCCTCCAGTGGCCAAGTAAGATAACAATGGAGTGAGACGTATTTAGTGTTTAAGATATGGAAGTGTTAAATGTAACAACCAGACGGAGAAGTCTAGGTCAGATCTTCCTGATTTCTAAAGGTCTATGATTGTGAGACTCCAAAACTTTGATTAACAGTTGAGCTCATCTCAGGAAAAAAGACGTTGCAAAAAAAGGGGTTTGGGGGCAGACTTAAGGAGGGAGAGCTAGTTAACTGAAAAATAATTTTTTAAAAGTTTACAAAAATTGCTTATACTTTGTTTTTACAACAATGAAAATAATGACATGAGGTAAGCACAGTCGGTAGTTTGAAATTTTAGTTATGGTTCTGTATTCATCCATTTATACTACATAATTTTCTAAAGGCATCAACAATACCCTTCTGTCAATGTGTGCCCAAGTTCCAGGTACAGACTGTGCTCTTAGAATAAAGCTATAATATCCACTTCTTCTATGTCTTTACCAAAACTACTGTGTCTGTCTTTAATATAAAGAATGTGTGGAAGAGGTAACGAGCTTAATACTTACCATTCAAGGTGGGTTTGTCATTTCTAGGTGAAAAGAGAAGAGCGTTGACATAATAAGGAAACTTACCAGATTTGGGATAGGTGACAATGACAATGTCATCTGGTCTTGCCTGGAATGTCTCCACATCATCCCAATATTTCATAAAGTCTTCATACATTAGAATTCCATGGACTTTGCCAAAGAATGTACCATAGCCGGATTTAGAAGAATCCATCCTAAGGCTGGTGCACTGAAAGGAAAAGGTATGTTTTTCCACTTTATATGTACTTCAAAGTGTTTTAAAATTAATAATAGCTCTGTACATTGAGGCTCTCTTGGGTTTCTAGCATTTCTTAGCTATTGAGCATATAGAGGAAGGCATGTTAAAAAAGTATATAACATAGTTTTGGTGCTTTAGAATCTCTAATCCTATTCAGAAGGTAAGTCTAACAATATAAAAGAATAAGAGTGTATAAGACACTGTAAAGTGTTTTTTTTTTAAGATTTTATTTATTTATTTGACAGAAAGAGAGGCAGCGAGATAGGGAACACAAGTAGGGGGACTAGGAGAGGGAGAAGCAGGCTACCCGCCAAGCAGGGAGCCTGATGCGGTGCTGGATCCCAGGACATGGAGATCATGACCTGAGCCAAAGGTAGACGCTTAACGACTGAGCCACCCAGGCGCCCCATTAAAACTATGTAAAAAGTAGGGGCGCCTGGGTGGCTCAGTCTGTTAGGCGTCTGACTCTTGGATTCAGTTCAGGTCATAATTTCAGGACCCTTGGAACAAGCCCCAATTGGGCTCTGTGCTGAATGCAGACTAGTCTTGGGATTCTCTCTAGCTCTGCACACCCCACCTCAGTCTCTCTCTCTGTTTCTCTTTCTAAAATAAATAAATAAATCCTAGAAAGAAAAAAAAAAACTATGTAAAATATAATGTGAAGCATTTGTATTATATTTATTTTTGTAAGGACTTTAAAATCTGAGCCACCCAGGCACCCCTGGATAATCTCGACGATTTTTAATAATTTTATTGTACCTTCCTCCATGCACCTAAAAAAACACCATTAGGGACATTTGAGGGGCTCAGTCCCTTAAGCATCTGCCTTCCACTGAGGTCAGGATCCTGGGGTCCTGGGATCAAGCCTGCATCAGGCTCCCCGCTCAGTGGGGAGCCTGCTTCTCCCTCTACCTCTTCCCCTCCCCACCACTCATGCTGTCTCTTGTTCTCTTTCTCAAATAAATAAATAAAATCTATTTTAAAAAACCCATATTTCATTGTCCATCAGTACTTGACAGATAATACAAAATTGTGCATTAATGCTACATACGCATGTGAGTTTGAATTATTTCAGAAGATCAATTTCAATGAATGGTGCCTAGAACTATTTCTAGAAATAGAGGTAGAATACTTTTGTGTGCAGAAATAAAGAAGTAAAAGACTTCTAAAAAATTGTATTATATTTATACATAATATTTATACCTAGCAAATTCCATGATGAATAAAAACAACAGAGCCTTCCATTTCTTTGTCAAAATTGATGGGGTATATAGAAAGACTAAGAGATTCAAAAATACAACAATATTTTGGCAAATAATCACTTAGATTAATGATGTATACATTAACTAACAATAGAAGATTGATGGCCACATTTGATAGCTACTGCCAGATCTCAAAGTCATAGCTTCCTTAGTTCCTGAATATGTTTCATTTAATGAAAAAATTCAAATGCTTGGTAAGTGTATTCAAAAGATGAAATTAATGACACTGTAATAAATATATCTAAGAGATGGATTCTTGAGGGTGTAGTAGGTTCCTCTGGGACCTCTCACACTACCTTGACTTTTCTCTCTCATTTGATCAGTAAAGTAGTGGATATTCTCATTGACTGACTTCTCTGAAACATATAAGGTTAAACAAGATGGTTATCAATGATAATTCATTTCCTGATCCCATGACAACCCACTTCACGTTCAGGGTTGGGCATAGAATTTTTAATTAAGCAAGCTTTACTTCTTCCACTGTCTTTCCTTCTCCATTCTGAGTTTGTGATATAGCATCTCAACAAATTTTGTCCTTCTTTGTTATTAGATCTCCTTTCTAGATCTCCTTTAATTCATCCGTGTGAACCAGACTAATGCAAATCTGCCATGATGACTGCTTTGTGACCCGAAGCCTTCTTGAGCACATCACCTCCCCACATGCTTTCCTTTTGTTTAACCATATCCTTAAGTACACCCTCGAGGCAAAATGCCCTTGATCTGCTCTGGAGATATGACTATGACACACACTTATTCTTTCCTTTTTTAAATTTTTTTTTTAAATTTAAATTTTGGGTTGTTAACATACAGTGCAATACTGGTTTCTGGAGTAGACTCGGTGATTCATTACTTACACACAACACCCAGTGCTCATCATAAGTGCTCTCTTAATACCCATCACCCATCTAGCCCATCCCCGAGACACCTCCCTCCATCAACCCTCAGTTTGTTCTCAATTGTTTAATGAGTCCCTTATAGCTTATTTCCCTTTCTCCTTTTTTCCTTTTTCCGCTTCCCATATGTTCATCTGTTTTCTTTCTTAAAGTCTACATATGAGTGAGGTCATATGGAAGTTGTCTTTCTCTACTGACTTATTTTACTTAACGTAATACACTTTAGCTCCATCCATATCATTGCAAATGGCAAGAGTTCATTCTTTTTGATGGCTGAGTAATAGTCCATGATATATGGACATTGGAGATTTTGGCTCTCTTATAGTTTGACTATTGTCGATAATGCTGCTATAAACATCAGGTGCATGTATCCTTCAAATCTGTATTTTTGTATTCTTTGCGTAAACACCTAGTAGAGCAATTACTGGATCATAGGGTAGTTCTATTTTTAACTTTCTGAGGAACCTCCATACTGTTCTCCAGGGTGGCTGTACCAGTTTGCATTCCCACCAACAGTGTATGAGTGTTCCCCGTTCTCTGCATTCTTGTCAACAACTGTTGTTTCTTATGCTGTTAATTTCAGTCATCCTGACAGGTATGAGATGGTAGCTCATTGTGGTTATTTTATTTTTTTAAGATTTTATTTATTTGCCAGAGAGAGAAAGAGAAATACAGAGCATAGGCAGGGGGAGCAGCAGGCAGAAGGAGAAGCAGACTCCCTGCTGAGCAGGCAGCCCTATTCAGGACTCGATCCCAGGACTCTGGGATCATGACCTAAGCCAAAGACAGACACTTAACTGATTGAGCCACCCTGGCGTCCTTCATCGTGGTTTTGATTTGTATTTCCCTGAGTGATGTTAAGTATCTTTTCATGTATCTGTTAGCCATCTGGATGTCTTCTGTGGAAAAGTGTTTATTCATGTCTTCTGCCCCTTTCTTAACTGGATTATTTGTTTTCTGGGTGTTGAGTTTGATAAGTTCTTTGTAGATTCTGGATACTAACCCTTTATCCGATATGTCATTTGCAAATATCTTCTCCCATTCTGTAGGCTGCCTTTAGTTTTATGGATTATTTCCCTTGCTGTCCAGAAGATTTTATCTTGATGGAGGTCCCAATACTTCATTTCTGCTTTTGTTTTTGCCTATGGTGATATGTCTAGTAAGAAGGTGCTAGGGCCAAGGTTAAAGAGGTTTCTGCCTGGACACACACATTCTTAAACATTCTCCTCTTGGGTGGTCCCCTATCAGTACTCCCAGCCTCTAGGGCTACCAAAGCAAGTCTTAAAAGAGGTGGGGTTGCAGAGATCTACTCATCTTCTATGACCAAAGACACACTTCAGTCATAAGTCCCCTTAATAAAAACATTTCTTGCGAAGCTGGAGTTGGTCTTTTTCTTCGGTGTTATGGATCCTTCAGCCTTTGGAGGTTGTTTTCGTATACCTCCCTTTCACAAACGTCACCTTGCCCAAAAAGCCACCTGGTAAGTTATATGCTCATACATTTGTAATGGCTATGGCTTTTATTGTCTTTTCCAGAGAGCCTGTAGTATAATAGGAGGCTTCCGGAGGTAGTAGTTCTTTTAGTCACTTAATGTGCTTCCTTTGATACAGAGCATCCCAATTCATGAGAAATGTATTATAAAAAGAAAATGAAATTACAATTATTGTAACAGATCGATTATCCCAACCTAAAAATTTTAGGAAGGTATACAATTTTAGGAAGATAAATCCTACAAATTAAACCAAATGGTTAGACCATTGACTTATTCTGAAGGCTTCTTCCAGTCATGTTTTCCCCACGATATTTCTAGGCTGCGCATTACAGATGGAGACTTTCAGATGTTGCCTCCTAACTCCCCATCACCAGCACCTGACACTAAGTCCCACGGATTAAATCCCTGTCATTTCCCTTGTTTTTCTATATTTGTGCACCCTGCCCTCATTCAGAACCTCTCCCAACTGTTGATTGAATATGAGAGTAGCCTTTCAGCTGACCTTACTGTAAAAAGTGCAAATCTCTTCTTTCTACAACCACCAGAAGAAAGGGAATGGACATTCTTTACTAGGCACTTAGTTTGTGCCAGATTTGAAAAGTTTTCTTTTAAAATCTTATTTATATGTCATAAAATTCTGTGAATGGGGCACCTGGGTGGCTTAGTCAGTTAAGCATCTGCCTTTGGCTCAGGTCATAATCGCAGGATCCTGGGATTGAGCCCCGCATTGGGTTCCCTGCTCAGTGGAAAGCCTGCTTCTCCCCCTGCTGTGCTCTCTCTCTCTCTCTCTTTCTGTCAAATAAATAAATAAACAGAAATCTTAAAATAAATACATACATACATAAAGAAACTAAAATTATGTGAAAAAAGCAGACATCATTATCAATTAGGTTAAGTTTGTCCTGTACCAGACCTTGAAGACAGAAACCATATTTGTTTTACTGAAGGAAAGGCAAATATGCACATATTTACACATACACCTAGGTGTGCTTATATAAATATCCTTATTTTTGACACATGATTGGTGAAAACAAATGAAACATTATAGAGAAAATAAAAATGCTCTCTTTATTCTACTCTCAAAAGATAATCACTCTTGATAGCACTGTATTTATGCTTCCAAATATTTAAATGTGTATAAAGCCTACACACTTACATATCTAATTTAATTTGTATCATATTTTACAAGGCTTTTGCACTGTAATTTTTTGCTATATAATGTGAACATAATTTGGTGTTAATGCATAAATTCTGCTTTTATTCTCATAAATGACATGTGGCAGTCCATAGTATGGGTGTAGCATAGATGACACAATTCTTTACTGATGGAAATTCCTGTTTTTCCCAATTTTTTTAATATAAGTTGCACTGTAATGAATGTCTTTGAGTATGTCTTTTCACACTATCTTTGCAGTGACAATGGAATTGCAAAAATAAAAATTATGTGCATATAAAATATTGTTAAATATTTTTTAATTGCCAAAATTATACCAACTTGCACACTGTATGAAATTGCCTGTATTCTCACATCCTCACTTGTATTGGAAATCATTTGTTGTAATCTTTCATTATTGAAAATATGTATTTAAAATTGTATTTTAGGGGCGCCTGGGTGGCACAGCGGTTAAGCGTCTGCCTTCAGCTCAGGGCGTGATCCCAGCGTTATGGGATCGAGCCCCACATCAGGCTCCTCTGCTATGAGCCTGCTTCTTCCTCTCCCACTCCCCCTGCTTGTGTTCCCTCTCTCGCTGGCTGTCTCTATCTCTGTCGAATAAATAAATAAAATCTTTAAATAAATAAATAAATAAATAAATAAAAATAAAATTGTATTTTAGGGATATTTTATAATTTTTCATGTTTTCATCTTTTATAAGTTAATTGGTTATTTTAATTATTTTGATCCATTTTGTCCACCAGGAGTGTTGCTTTTTCCTAACTGACTTATAGCTAGCAATTTATTGTTGATTTTATATTGAAGATACATGTGGTTTTTCTGTCTTACATACCAGTAATCTTTAAACTGTCTTTTTTTTTTTTAAAGATTTTATTTATTTATTTGACAGTTAGAGAGCACAAGCAGGGGGAGTAGAAGAGGGAGACGCAGGCTCCCAACTGAGCAGGGAGCCCCTCATAGAGGGCTTGATCCCGGGACCCTGGGATCATGACCTGAGCCAAAGGCAGACGCTTAACTGACTGAGCCACCCAGGCACCCCCTAAACTATCTTAATAAATCTTTTAGTAGCATTTCATAGAAGTCTATTGTTCACATAATCAAATGTGTCAAATTTTTCCTTATGATTGGTATGGTTGCCTAAATATTTAAATGTGCTCATACAATGAGAAACATATATATGTGTTAAAAGTTTTAAATTAATCCTATTAATTTAAAGGATTAATGTGTACATAACAGAGAATAGAATATAGTTATGAAGAGTGTGGGTCCTAAAGTAGACCACCTTGTTTATATCCTAGCTCTGCTATTTGAAATTATATGATCTTGGCAAATTACTTCAGGTCAGCTGTGCTCCATCTTCTCATCTACAAATAAAGGTGATAAAATGATAATACTTACTTGAAACACTGAATGGGTATTATAAATTCCCATTATAAATGCTTAATAAGTATGAGCTTCTATTGTTATTATGCCAAATCCTATATTATGGAAATAGATTATATTATTACGCCAACTACTATATTATGGTAATATAGAGGAGTGTGGAGAGCAAGATGGAGTCTCTCATGTCAAGCAGGGCCCTGTGTCAAGCAATGACGCAAGGAGGTGAGGTACTGCAGCTAGGAGATATGCCAGGACCAACATCAGCTGACACCCCAGAACTGATAACGAGCAGAACCAGAGGAGGTCTGCCAGGACCCAAGACCAATTAAATCCCTTTAAAAAGGGGAGGATTTTGGCAGCAATCTGTCAGACTCTTCAGACACGACCTCTCTATATCTGACCACTTTAAAAAGGCAGCTGCCACCCACGGCTCTGGCCCGCTTGCTCTCTGAATAGAGGGACATCCTTCACTGCTTGAACATAATAAGCAGTGAGTGCCAAGAGCTGACCAGACTACACCAAGGCCTTGTCTCAACTGTGCCCCCACAAACTGACTGCAGGTTGGTTCATTAACTTCCTACACCCTTCTGTTGTGTTTTGTTTTTTTTTTTAAGAGAGAGAGAGAGAGAGAGAGAACAAGTGGGGGAGGGGTGGACAGAGGGAAAGGGGGAGAGAGAATCCCAAGCAGGCTCCGTGCTCAGTGAGGAGCCCGACGCGGGACTCAATCTCCAAACCCTGAGATCATGTCCTGAGCAGAAATCAAGAGTCAGATGCTCAACCAACTGAGCCACCCAGGTGCCCCACCATTCTGTTATCTTGTTTGTTGTTGGCTTGTCTTATGTTCTGTTCTATGTGCTGTGTAAAAAGCCAAGTTAATCTCATGGTGAAATCTCATTGAGTTTGAAATCCTGAAACTGTTTTATAATTGTGATTAACTTTGCTTTATGATTGAATAAAGCTGGCATTACGTGTCACCTCATAGCATGCTCATGATAAGGCACTTTGCACCCTCTCAGTTAGAAACAGTATACATAACAGGGTAATGTCTCCTTTAAAGCAGGGAAATATGTGTTGATAAATTCCCAAGAATATATTTCATAAATATAAAATTATCTGGAGAAACTGATAATCAGTAATCTGTGTTCCCACTGGAGAGTGTAAAATCCGTAAACGTACAACGATTTTTACACAAATCTGTAAATTTCCAGTATCATTTTGACACAGCATGACTTCCATTTGCTTCTCTAAAGTTCTTTTGGACAACCCAATATATTTATTTCATTTTGGCCTCAGATTACACACCAGAAGAGAGACACAATGAAAGAGAGTTATTCATTTGTTTGTTTTTGCCTAAAGAATGTCTTAACATGTGTTTTGGAAACACAGAACAACACTAGTCCTGCATGTTCTCGCTAAATGAAAAAAATACCAGTCCCTAATGGCAGACTCAACTCTTTGAAGACATCCCTCTCAAATATGTTAGCTGTAATCTCATCGAAATTATGAGATTTTGATTATGAATCAGTCTCGTTAATAAATCACCTTGTTGAGCACCTGGGTGGCTCAGTCTGTTAAGCATCTGCCTTTGGCTCAGGTCATGATCTCAGGGTCCTGGAATGGAGCTCTCTGTTCTGGCTCTCTGTTCAGTGGGGAGTCTGCGTCACCCTCCCCCTCTACCCTCCCCCTTGCTCACACTCTTTCTTTCTCAAATAAATAAATAAAAATCTTTAAAAAAATAAGATTAAATTAAATTAAAGGAAAGGAAAGTAGATCAGCTTGTTCCCTAAGCCTTCCTTGCTCTCAGAAAATAGAAATCTTTCACTAGAAGAAATGTGTGTAACAGGTGTTACTTGCCCAGCCTATTGATTTGTTTATTCATGTGAACAACTTTCTTGGTGTTCTGCCAAGTTTGCAAATATTGGCTTACAGTCCATTAGGAGTAGCTGCTTTATCATTGGGCACTTGGCTGACTTCTAGCTGCCCCACTCATGGTCAGTTTTGGTGTCAGAGTTAAACTGAGTGGCATATAATTAAATCTCTTTTCTTACTAACTTCTCTTGTTAATTATCTCATATCACAATGTGTGGACTCACCCTTTAGCTGCTCTCTTCTTTTTCAAAAGATGTATTTCAGTTAGAAATTGTCAATTTTATTTTCTAACTGAGTATAAAGGTTACTGTTATCTAGAAACATCAACCAAGAAAAATTGTTAAAGCTGTGCTTTATAAATTCAATTGAATTCAGAAAGATTTTTTCTTTTTCCTCTTCATTTCTTCTTCCCTTCCTGTTTTCTTTCTCCCTTTCTCTATCCTCCCCTTGTCCATCCCCTAGTCTGCCTCTCCTCCAGCAAATACTCTCTGTGTGAGTACCTACCTCATTTCCAGATACAGTGTTAAGTGTCAGAGATACACGCTGAGCACGGATGCATAGAGCTCACTTTGTCCTCACCATCTCCTACTTACTCAGATTTGGGGGAAATGGTTGAAAGCAGGGAACATCCAGCCTCGGCGCTATGTCACAAGGCAGAAGCTCAAAAATAATTGCTAAATGTAACTGCTAGATCAAATCTCTCTGTGCTTTCTCATTTCTATTAAGGACTCCTAGATAAATAGCTACTCTTTTGCAAATAATCTACCTGCCGATGATTGGCAAGGACTTGGATTTCTGCTGTATTTTTTTGATGTCTCTCATCTAAAAGTAACAGTAATGTATAAAAGGCCCATGGTGATATTGGACTGCTTCTGTCACATTTCAAAGAAGCAATCACACTAGAAGTCAGGCTCCCCTTTAACTGTTTCTACCCTGCTGGCTCTGCTTCCTCCTTAGTGAAATGGAGAACATGTCCAGCATTCAGAACTTACCGGGTCACTACGATTCCAAAGTTTTATGTTAGAATTCTTTAAACAACAAAGCACTATATAATCCAAGATTTATTTTTAATGACAAGTGATTTAAAAAGGCTTCAAAATGCTTGACATTATTAAGTAACTAAGTATTAACAACGACTTTCTTCTCTCTGAATTTCCTTTTTTAACAGCTTTGCGATATATAATTTGCATCTAAGTTTCCTATATCAAAGTCTAAATATTAACATCAGTAATGATCGTAAAAATACAACCTGTCCAGATGATCCTGGGGAAAAAAACTGCGTGATCCAGTCCAGTTTTCTGCGATCTCCACTCAGGTTTTAGCCTGCCAAAAAAGATGAGAACCACTTGATCATCTGAAATGTTTCTGGTGAGCTTTTATTCCCAATGCCAGAGAAGGAGGTGGAGGTTCATTGGTGGGTTGGCTTTCTAGAGTCTATGACCCAATGGGGTATCGCAGGTACGGATACATAACCTCTGCTGCATTTAGCCATGGAGTCGTGCTCATTCACACAGAGATGCGGAAAGCCTCTGGTTTATTTCTTTCTTGGCTCATAATCAAATTCCTAAGTTTGCCAGTAGTAATCAGTGGGTGGGGGAGAGGGAGGGAGAGGAAATGAAGGGGAAATGAGGGAGAGGGGTTTGGAGCAAAATATAAGAGAGCTTGGAAGGGGGGGCTCCTTTATTTACTCACTGATGAATAATAAAATGAGATTGACCTTCAAAAGAATTAACTTCCTGGGGGAGTGAGAGGAGAGAAGAAAAGGAGGGACAAAACAGGAGGGCAGTGAAGACCCTGGATCAGGAGACCTAGCTCAGTTCACTGAGAGCTGTCAAGGAAGGCTTTGTAGTGCCTGGTTGTGTCCTAACAAGTCAATCAGAAAACACCTCCTACTTAAGATCTTTGCTTTTAACTCTGAAGCAGCCCTGAAAATCAAAAACAGATGACAGCTAAGGAAAGAATGTAGACATCATTCACCTTTGGATTATTATTTTTAAAAATCTCACTTCTCTCTGCACCCAATCACATGCGTAATAGGATAGTGTGGAATTTCCGTGTGAAGTTAACCATTGATATCACTGGAATTTAGATAAGAGAATATGAAAAATAAAAATCTAAAGGTTTGTGGAGCCCAAAATTCTCCCTTGCTCCCACCCCTCTACCCTCATCAATACCTCCAACCCAGATAGTTCCAAACCTGACTCTTTCTCATTTGTCTCTTGATTTTAAGGAGATGGCACTTCCTTTAAAAGGCCTGTCATGACTCTTGCTGACCTGACCATCCCTCTAAGTGGCCTTCAGACCCTACACTCTACTCATTAACACTCAGTCCACTGTGTTGTGATTAGAATTTATTTGTGCACCTTCCTAATAGCAGGTTATAAGTTACAGAGAGGGTTTTTACTCAGTAATTACCACACTAGCTGAATGAAAGCGGCCGATGTGTTTGAGACAGAAGAAGTTAAAAAAAAAAAATTGTTAGCTATAGAAGTTACAAATATCTAGTCCTACCAAAAGTAAAAAAGAACAGTTGAGTGGTTTTGAGAAATGAGGCTTTTCATGATACAAAATCAAGGTATAGCAGGAGTCATAGAGGCTTGAATATAGATTTTAGATTATTTGGTATTCTGTAGTTGTCACTCTCTTTTGTTTATTTTTTCGTTAAATAAAATGTGTGTTAAAAGCATTTGATCATTCTAAAAATTTAATTAAATATACACATTTGATATAGATGATCATTTTTAAACCTGTTGCATAGCTTAACTTTCCATTATTATTTTTTAATAATAAGGATATGTAAGGCTTCCTTTATTGTTTGCCAAAAATAATCTTTTATCCAAGCAGTCAGGATACAAATACAAGCTAACCTGAGCAGGTTTAACCTTCAGACATCTCTCTTATCTTTCACTTGTAAACAACTGGCCACAGGGATGTTACAAATGTTTCAAAACCATGTGATGCTGGTCAACTCCAAAGACCAAAACACATTCAATCCTAGAAAATCTTATAAATGATGAGGATTCACTTGCTGATCACGATAAAACAATGGCACAATGGCCACTTAACTAACCTTCATCCTCCTCCATGAGCAAGGAGAACAGAAGTTACAAAGTGATTGGGTCTTTGGTCTGAGCTTTCCTCCTTTGTACCCTCATTCTCAGAAAAAATAAAAATGCAGATAAGGACCTATTTTCTTAAATGTCTATCTTGACCCGTAGCATTTGGGCAGAATTGGTATCATACCACTGTCATTCTCCAAAACACCGAAAACAAATGCAAGATGGGCATATCTGTGTGACAAAATGTTCCCAAGGCAATGGTTGTTCCCGACGTGTGGCTGCTGAGCTTTTTCTTTTCCTTCTGTATCACATACTTATTTCTTTTGGGTCAAGTTTGACAAGGTTTCAGCATTAATTGTGAAAAAAATAAATGACTTTTTAAAAACTATTTTGTTAATAGACTTGATTTTTTAGAACAGTTTCGGGTTTACAAAGAAATTGAGCAGATAGTACAGAGAGGTCTCATACAGCTTATCTGCGCTGTACGGTTTCCCTTACTTATTAACATCTTGCATTACTGTGGTACGTTTGTTAGAACTGATGAACCGATAGTGATACAGTACTATTAACTGAAGTCCATAGTTTACAGTCAGATTTCCTTTTTGTATAGTAAAGTTCCGTGGGGGTTGACAAATGCGTAATGTCATGGGGCCACCACTATGGTATCATTTGGAATCGTTTCAACCCCCTAAAAACTCTTGGGCTCCACCGATCAATCCTACCTCCTCTCCTCTGAACTTCTGACAACCACTGATCTTTTTACTGTCCCTGAAATTTCACCTTTTCCAGAATGTCACAGAGTTGGAATCAAAGAGTTATGCAGCCTTTTCAGACTGGCCGCTTTGACTTAGCAATATACATTCAAGATTCATCCATGCCTTTTGGTGACTTGATAGCTAGTTTCTTTTTATTGCTCAACATCATCCAATTGTCTGAATACACCACAGTTTGTTTATTGCTTCACCTATTGAAGGACATCTTGGCTGCTTCCAGGTTTTGCAATTATGATCAAAGCTGCTATTAACATTAATGTGCAGGGTTTTGTGTGGACAGAGGTTTTTACCTCACTTGGGTAAATACTTAGGAGTTCAATTGCTGGATTATACGGTAAGACCACGTTTAGCTTTGTAAGGCACTGCCAAAACGGCTTTACTGTTTTGCATTCCCACCAGCAGTGAATAAAAATTGCCGTTGACCCACATTGTCACCAGCATGTAGTGTTCTCAGTTTGGGATATTGTGTGGTGTGGTGCCACAGATCTCAATTTTCTCTAATGTCCTTGTTTTATCTCCCCTTTTATGAGACAGAAAGGCCAGAGGGGCTGTTTTATGTGCTCCCCTTTTTCCAGGTTAGATAAATCTCTGATAATATATTTTTCCATAGCAAGACTTTGTGGTGGAGAACACTCTAGGTTTATTTTTAAATGGTTACTCCCCCCACCTCCTTCTGCCTGAAGCTCAGGGGGAGTTTTCTCCGTTCATTCTTCACCATGATAAGCTGATGAGACTCCCAGAAGTAAAACTCAGGAAAGCACGGAGCCCTTCTAAGACTGGGTCCCCTGGAGTTCTTAACTCTTAAACTCAATCACACTCAGCCTCCAGCATTTCACCAGTTACCACTAATTACTCCAACCAGTTTAAGGTTCCAGTGGCTTCTACTCTTATTGGCTCTTATTCTCTGATTTCTGCCTCACCAGTTTTGGGGGCTGCAGTCTGCCCTGTGACCTCCTTTCTCTGATAAGTCTAAGAATGGTTGGTTTCCACCGCTGTTTCTGTCGTTGTTGCAAGGATGGAGGGACTATTTAAAGCTCGTTATGTGTCAGAGCTGAAACCAGGGGTGTGCCTGTGCTCTGGTATATCGATGTAGCCTCACTCTTTAACATTCTGTGAGCTTAAAAAAGCAAGTGACTACAATCTTCTCTCACTCAGAAGAAGTCCCTGGGAGTCATATCACAAAAGAAAGACATAAACACTAACTTTTTAGTAGCACGTAATTGATCACATGGGTACTTTGAAATGCCAGATACATTAATGTCGGGAATTTTTAAATAATTTACAAAACTCAGCATCTTTGTTTAATCTTGGTAGAAGAAAATCTTGAATTCATATATTTTCAAGGTCAAATTTATTAGTTTATCTGTTCATTGTCATTCCTATCAGATATAGTTTTGTTATCCAATCGTTAGAGTTAGGTGTCTTTTTTTCTTTAAAGATTTTATTTATTTATTTGAGAAAGACAGAGAAAGCATGAGCTGGGGAAGCGGCAGAGGGAGAGGGAGAAGCAGACTCCCCACTGGAGCCTGACACAGGACCAGTGCCAGCCAATCCCAGGACCCTGAGATCACGACCTGAGCCAAAGTCAGATCTTTAACCAACTGAGCCACCCAGGTGCCCCTAGAGTTAGTTTTAAAGCTAAAAACAGGAGTTTGCCCTAAAAATTATATAGTTAATTCCGAATTAGATTTATCCAATTATTTTAACAACCTTGCACATTTAAAAAATAATAAGCCACGTGTGAATTAGACTATAATTCATATTCTTTTATTACCTGTGCCATCACATAATTAGCGTATTATTCCTATATCTTAAAAAATGGCACTGATCATTTGGTAAAGACTTTTGAAAATCCTCATATTATCACCTAATTTTTTTGTGGATCTATTTATTTTGTGGGCATTTCTTTCTCTTGAATTCAAGCAAGTATCAGCAGGTTGGAAGATTGTGAAATCACATTTTTCTTTTATTGTTTTGATTCCTTTCCTCCTCAGTGAGTCTAATTCACAAAGATGATACCAATACGTAGGTTTCAGTTTTTTTCACTTTAACCTTTCCTGAACTCTCTACTGCAAATCCTTGGCAAATTATAAAATATTTTGAAAAAATATTAATAGTATACTTACTTTGTAATAACTCAACCGTGTTACTGGTAACATGTTAACCTATATCTAGTTACTGGGCTCTTTCTTTACTCATGCATCTGCGGCAGCAACAATGACTGGAAGAGGAAGAAATAGAAATATACCTACTATATGCCATGCAGTTTATGTATAGTTACCTATGATCATCACATTTCTCATATGGAGGTATGTCCTAGAACTGTGTTCTGAGACTTGCTCAGCAGGTGGATCCTGGAATGATGATACTGTGATACTGGAATCCAGCTATAAGAAGAAGCTTCAGGGTAAAGAGAGAGATGATGGGCTAATCATAAACCCTTTCAATAGGTATCTTCTTCATCTTTAAGATAATATAGATTTGACTTAGATATCTTGATAAAAATAAGTAATAATGATTACACAGCAGATAGGCAGAAGATGCTAGGATGGTGGAATGGAGAGAACATGGTGTAATAGGTAATAGCTATGTGGGCGTCAGGAGTCAGGAATTGGAGCATGGAAGAATCTGTGGTATTCTAAGGGTCAGGCAGTATGTGGACAGCCGCCAGACAGGTTAGGAAAGTACTAAGCAGGTGGTAGAGGTGTTGCGACAAGCCTGGAGCTCAGGAGCCGGACTAACAGAAAAAAAGCAAGTCAAATTCCTATCTGAGAGGAAATAAGGTACTCAGATGAAGATTCAGATATGTGAAAAAAATATGTGAGGAATCTGGGATATAAAGCAGGTTTGGGGTCATGAGAAAAAGTCCCTTGTTTGATTTGTTAAACTGTTAAATCATAACTGAATAATCATAATGATATCTAATGTTTCACAAGGGCTTATTGCTTCTCAGAAACTGCTAAGTGCTGTTCACAGATTATCTCTTTTCATCCTCATAATAGCCTTGCAAACTAGTACTATTATCCTGACTGTAAGACAAAAAAAATGAAGCCCAATGAGGCTAGTTATGTTGCACAAATTTATAGCCACCATGGCTGACTTGGGTTTTGAACCTAAATCAACTAATCCAAGAACTCAATCGTAGACCCCTGTGCCAAAGGACTGAGCAGCTAAGTACCCTTAATCTCCCTGCACCACCCCTAGCTTCGTCCCTCTACTTCTCACTTCCTCCTCAATCCTAGCAGGATTGGCATCAGGGCATGGGAAGACACCAAAGCTGTGGAAACCGGGAAGACACCAAAGCTGTGGAAACCGGAAAGACTTGGACTGGGATTTAAGTGTGTCTTTATGGGACTTCTTTCAGATTCTTGTTGCTAATCTCTGCAGTGATAGATAAGAAATCCTTTTGGGGGATGGGAGGAGATTGCTTCTTAGACTTCTTCCAGTTGCTTAGTCTCGTCCAGTAATTCTCAAACCTGGTGGTACCTGGTGACATTTAAAAATATTCAATTGCTGCATCATGTCTTTTATATTTTTCCAATTCCCTATAGTTCTATCTCTGATGAAATCACCTAGTTAGACTTGAGTTCTGAAAGGGGCAAGACAGAGCATTAGAATCATTCTCACCTACCTAAGGGCTTTTGCTTCCATATGCAGAGACTTAGGGATAATTCCCACGTTTGAATTGCACCCTCCCTCAAGAATCTTTCCTAGAGCCAACAAGATCAGGGGACTGGTACTCCAGGGGCAAGTCCTGAAGATCTGAAGCTATGGAAATAGCTTACACTCATGCCGGTCCACAGCACCTGTGGATTTCTGCTCTGATCTCCACTCCGTAGTCGGCCCCACTTTCTCCTACTTCACCCACTTCTTAGGAAAGGATTCCATTTGAATCTCAACCCATTCTCTACTTCCTCAATTTCTGGTAAGTTTTATAGTTTATACTTTTGAAAGGTCAGAGACAGGGCAGAAGGAAGAAAAATGGTGCTAGATTTATAATTTGTTTATAAGTGGGGATTCCCCTCCCTACCTGTTATAGGTTGAATTGTGTCTCCCCAAAATAGATATTAAAGTTCTCACCCTTAGTACTTCAGAATGTGACCTTAGGGTCATTACAGATGCAACTAGTCAAGATAATATCCTACCGTAGTGGGGGGGGGGTGCTAATCCCAATATGATAATGTCCTTATAAGAAGACAATAGTAAAGACACAAGGCAAGGACTCTATGTGAATACAGAGGTAGAGACTGGAGTGATGGACTGCAAGCCAAAGAACACCAAGGTTAAATGGACGCCACCAGAAGGAAGGAATGAACAAGGAAGGATTCTGCCCATAGTCTCAAAGGAAGCATGGCCTTGCTGACATCCTGATTTTGGACTTCAAGCTTCCAGAACTGGGAGAGAATAAATTTCTGTTGTTTTAAGCCTCTCAGTTTGTGATACTTTGCTATGGCAGTCCAAGGAAACTAATGTACTGCCCTTGCTACTTGCAGGTAGAATATAGTTCTCCACTCCGATAATCTTAGAATTGACCACATAACTTGCTTTGTCTAATTGAATATGAACAGAAATGACAATAGGCTATGTCTGAACAAAAGCTTGGAAAATCTTTGCCTGTTTTGGCTGTCACCTTTGTTCTAATCATTTACTGTAAGAACATAATGTCCCAGATAATAGTTCTTCCTTCACCTTCGGTACCCCAATGAGAAGACACATGAAATTCAGCAGAGCCCAGCTATGCCATAATTGAGTGGCAGCCCTCAAGCAGCATGGTCAAGAAATTAATTTTTCTCATTGTAAGTCACTGTTTTGCAGTTGTGTGTTTTTTCCAAAAATGCCAACTAAAAAAGGAGTCCTAAAAAATTAAGTTAAATTTTTCCAAATGAACCTATCTAATTAAATAAATAACGGTTATATCAACATAGATCATGATATGTGATGTAGATTAAGGGAAGAACACTGCATTTTAGCAAAATAGTACAAAAGACACGAAAGTAATCAGGACTTCTGTGCTTTTTGTTCTCTTCTTTTATCTAAGGTAGGGAGCTATAAAAGGCTACGAAAGTTCAGGGCTGATACTTTGAAGATTGGGCAATAGCAATTAATCCAATATTTAGAGTTAAGAACATAGGAATATCAAGGTCAGATTAATATTTCAAAAAAAAAAAGCATTGGCTCAGGTAGTGACAGGGAAAATGTTCTTTCTAGATTGTAATATTGTAATGTCAAAAAGAACCTCTCAACCCAAGTAAGTAAGAAGGGACATAGTAAGAAGGGACGTTATTTGAAAGAATTATTGCATGCTGCTGGGGCCCTTGGTGGGAGAGGGACTATTACACTAGGGAGAACATTGAGTTCTGTGAGATTAGCAAGCATTTTAAGAGTTAGGCAAGATAAACACTATATGATCTTACTTATATGTGGAAGTGAAAAGTCAAACTCATAGAATCGGAGAGGAGAATGGTGGTTACCAGGGTCCTGGAAGGTAGGGGACAACGGGGAGATACTGGTCACAAGGTACAAACTTCCAGTTTATAAAATGAATAAATTCTGGGGATCTAACGTACAAGATGGTGACTATAGTCAATAACACTGTATTGTACATTTGATATTTGCCAAAAGAGTAGATCTTCAGTGTTCTCACCAAGCACACAAAAAAGGGGGGATAACTGTGTGAGGTGATACAAGCATCCATTAGCCTGACCGTGGCAATCACGTCACCGTGTATACTTATAACAAATCATCACATTGCACGCCTTAAATATATACAATTTGTATTTGTCCGTTATGCCTCTGTTAAACTGACAATGGGGTGGGAGGGAGTTACACAAAAGGGATTCTCTTTCATACAAAGAAGTCAACAAGGCTAGAAAGAACCATGCATGGAGAAGTGGGGTGAGAGGATGGCATTGAGGGAAAGCAGATAAGAGAATGTTTATCCTGAGGCCAGCCTATCTATTCTCAGAATGGGCTATTAAGGAAGGGGTTTTAACTGATTCAAGCTGAGGGTTAGCGAGAGTTCAGAGTCCAGGGGGAAGGCAGGAATCTTTTTTACCACTATTGCCAATTTATTTCAAAGGGTATTTTAAAGGAGGTCTGGAAGGGTCTTGAGCATAAGAGCTTCTGTCCCCGTGGATTTGAGGTGTGCCCCCTCCCAGTAGGTGACTGTGTTCCCAACCTGGAAGCTCTATGAACCTGTACTTTCGGGATTTTTATGGAGACTTCATCACTTAGCTGTGATCAAGTATTAACTAAATTTCCATTCCTACCTTCCCTTCTAGGGGATTGGGGTGGGGGTGGGGGCTGAAAGAGCCAAGCTTCTAATCATGGCTTTGTCTTTCTGGTAACCAACCCCCATCCACGAGCCATCCAGGACCCACCCAGAGTCACCTCATTAGAAATAAAACATGCTCCAATCACCCGGGAAATTCCAGTGGATTTAGGAGATGCTTCTATCACTCAGGAAATGATAAGGGTTTTAAAGGTTTTGTGCCAGGAACCAGGAGCAGAAACCAATATATATTTTCTATTATTTCATACTGGAAGGAAGGAATCTTAACCAAAGCTTAGTTAAGAAATATTTTCTTCCCATTGATAGCCGGACACCTGGTCAGCTAATCATTTACATGACAAAGAATAGGAAACTGGGATGTCTGTGTCTGGCCTTGTCTGTAAACAAGGGGCCATCCCTGAGTATCATCTGAGTCCTATGGGGAAGGGTGTTTCTTTGCAGTAAGCCTTTTTCTGGGACACAAAATGGTGAAGGGATTCCTTCAACCTCCCCTTTTTCCCAGGAACGTGGCGTTCAGGTAAATTTCAACATCATCAGCAGTGTCACAAAACTGTAAATACACTGAGATAAGGAATGAAATGTTCAAGAGGTCACAGTACCCTCCATGGAACACTGTACAACACAGGATAGTGAATAAGAGCGACCTGATAATGAGGCTGCCCGCCCTGCTTACTATGAACTGAGTGATGCAAAGTAATTACTTTAGTATTTCTTAATATAACAGATTATACTATTTAGCCCCCCTATAAGTGGAAAGGGGTAATTATTACTAAAATTTCTGTAAACTGAAAAACATCACACATGTTATTTTAATATGCGTAGCATGAACGTTGGCTAAACAGAAGAGTGAACGCAGAGATGCAAAGGGACAAGAAGAGCCCCATGTTCTTTCTTTGCTAGTTTGTTAGAACACATTGCTTCCTCTGCCCAAGCTTGCCTCCACATCTTGCTCGAGCAGAAAAGTAATTAAGTTTAACTTGCTAGAACTAGTAACTTTGAATTCTCTGCTGTCCAGTACTTCTCAAAAGCCTGGTTATGATAAGCAATATTTATGGACAGTTGTTTGAAGGGAGTGGATTCTATCTGTTCCTCTGGGTATTTAAAATGTTACCCTTGGATTAGGCCAGGCCACCAAGGAGCTACCTACCTAAACTGAATGATTTGAGACTGAATGCTTCCTTAGCTACCTTAGGAAAAATTGTCAGGTGTATGAGTTTGTGTCTTCCTGTGCAAAATCATAGAATCTTTCAATTACTCAAGTCTTCACTTTCAGCCTTCTGCAGGTTTCATGGTGTTTTCCACAAAGTCTTATGTGATTCCAGCTGTTAGTATGTACAGTGACAAATCATGGTAATAGTGTATGTCCTTGATATGCTGAAATGAAAACAGCACTTAACTGGTGCGGTGCTCCTCCCCAAAACTCACGGCTCCAGTCTAATGATGAGAAAGCGTCAGACAAATCCCACATTCTACCTTCTACCTGACAATTATTCCTCAAAATTATCAAGGTCATCAAAAACAAGAAAAACGGTTACAGCCAAGAGGAGCCTGTGAGACATAAGAGCTAAATGTCATCTGGTATCCTAGATAGGATCCTGGAACAAAAAAAGACACTGAGGAAAACTAAGAATATCTGAATCAAATACGAACTTCAGTAAATAATAATATCAGGTACCAGTATGTGTATTAACTGTAACAAATGCACAACCGTCATGCAAGCTGTTACTAGAAGAGAAAATTGGGTTGGGTTATGTGAGAAACTACTCTTCACAATTGTTCTATAACTATGAAACTGTTCTAAAATTAAAAGACTATTAAAATAAACAACTAATGAGATAATTCAACTTAAAAGTTAGAAAAAAGAATAGTATATCAGTAAATTTCAAGTATGCAGAACTCAATTACAAACAAGAGTAGAAAATGAAAGACTACTTAGAGAAGAAAAACAAAGGCATACAATCTTTCTCTTTAAGATAAAGATTAAAATGGAAGAAATCAAAGCAAAATGAACAAAGATAAAAATATCACACGTATGAACAATATTGGAAATGCGAACAAGTGATTTATAACACGGAACTGACAAAAACATCTGTGAACAGCTTTGTTTTTGTCAGTAAATTAAAGCAGATGAAATGGAGACATCCCTGACAAAATGATTCTAATCAGCAACAAACAAAGAAAACATCAAAACATTGTTTTTATTCCATTTCTTGATGAGTCTTGAATACTGTGTTACCACGACCTTAAGAAATTTCATAATTTAATAACCAGTTAAATAATACTACAGCCTTTGAAGAAACTTAAAAAGTTATTTAGTACTTTACAGCAAATAAGCATCAGATTTGACAGTTTCACAGGAGAGGTCTATTAAATATTTAAATTAAAAATAATTGTTGCTATTTCCATTTCTGATGGTGTTGAAAGTGATGTTCTCTTTAGTTCCAGTAGGAGGAGGTAAAACCTAAGGATTTTAATCGGAAGCAGCAGAGAAGACACATTGAAAGCTAAGGGCAAATCCAGACTTCAAGATTTAATTCCACACACCTTTGTGAAACATACTAGTGTTGAGCCAAGTTTTGCGTTCTAGGTTAGGTGTTTTCCTCTTAAAGAAGATGTTTGAATTTTGTGTCTGGGGAAGAGTTGTGGTGGCAAAACAATGTTAAATGAATGGACTAAGGGAAACTGCAAAGGATTACCTCTCCTCCCTTCCACTTCCTTCTCCTTACCTTCTCTCTCTCTCTCTCTCTCTCTCTCTCTCACACACACACACACACACACACACACACACACATATGCGCGCACACGCATGCGCACACACACACAACCAAGGGAGACTTAATCCCCTCTCTACCCTCTAGACTTGAGAAGGGGCAATAGATCTATTTTTATTTTGATTCCCTTCTTTTCAGGAAAGAGTACCCCTTTAAAGCACCTGGGTGCTCAGTCCTTAAACATCTGCCTTTGGCTCAGGGCGTGATCCCGGCGTAGGATCAAGCCCCACATCAGTCCCTCCCTAGGAGCCTGCTTCTTCCTCTCCACTCCCCTGCTTGTGTTCCTCTCTCGCTGGCTGTCTCTATCTCTAGTCAAATAAATAAAAAATCTTTAAAAAAAAAAATCTTTCCCAGAAGTGGAATTGCTAGAATGGTAGTTCCATAAAAAAAAAAAAAGACCTTGATCATTAGGTGGCACCAAAGAGCAATATAATATGCTCAGATAAATGTAAAAGAAAAGCTGAGCATGTTCAGCAACAAATCATCTCTACTAAGGCAGGACTGGACTGAAATAATATTGAACAGATTTATTAAAATTTTCTGAAGGATAACCTCTCAATCACTAAAGATCATAGCAAAAATTACTAGTTAAAAATTCTACAAAGCCTATATGACTATCACGTGAATTATTTTACCTTTGCTAAAAAAAAATAGGCATCGCTAATTGGAATTTGCTCCAGATATTTCTATTATCAATGGATCGGTACTTGATATTTAAAATCATTAGTTACTAGACATCAAAATGCACAAATGAATTCGTTACCTTCATGCATGTCCTTATTCGTTGTCCTGAGTTTATGTCAAGGCTAGGTTAGGGATGGATAGCTAATTCAATTTCAGTTCAATTTCTATTTCAAGTGCTAAAGTTTGAGGAAACAGTGATGTCTGTCCTTGCCCTCCAAGATTTCACAAATAAGAAGGAAGACAAAAAGTACAAGCAGCAACTGGTGCTGATAGATTACAATGCTGACCACATGGAAATTAAACACTGTCCAAAAGACCTAAGGATGGGTCACTTAAGCAGTGCAGGGGAAGTGGTAACGAGGCAGCGCTCGCCAGGAAAGAGGGAAGCAGTGCTGTCATAGAACATGGAAACATTCCACGGGGAGGAAATAACGTGGCTGATGGAGAAGGAGCTTCATGCACTCTTGAAAGCACAAGAAGATTGTTGTGGCTGTGTCCTTCAGAAAAGACAGTGTGCTGGTTGGTGAAAGGTGGCGCTGAAGAAGTCGCAGTGCTCATATCACGCAGGGATTTATAGGTGAGTTTAGAGAAGAATACATTATTTAATGGGGAGCCAGTGGAAAAACAGGTACGCATGGTCAGCTTTGCATTTTGGAGACTCGTTGTTGCTCAGGTGTGGAACACAGATCAGATAGGAACAATATTAGACACAGTGAGAGGAGTGAAAGGACAACCCTCCAGAGAGTTGATGGTGGCTTACTGTAGAGAGCAAAATGGAGTCTCTCATGTCAAGTAGGCTCCTGAGTCAGCAATGGCTCTGCAGCTACAAGATATTGTGGGGCCACATCAGCGACACCAAGCAGAACCAGAGCAGTCAGAGGCCTGAGAGCCGAATCGCTTTTAAGAGGGGAGGATTTTGGCAGCTAACTGTCAGATGACCTCTCTATGTCTGAGCACTTAAAAGGCAGCTGCCACCAGGCTCTGAACACTTGCTCTCTGAAAAGAACAAAGATCCTTCACTGCTTGAACATAAGAGCTAGTGCCAAAGAGCTGACCGGACCAGATCACAGAGCCCTATCTCAACTGCGTGCCCACAGACTGACTCGCCTTGGTTCCTTAACTGCTGCATCCTGCTGTGTCTCTCCTTTGTGTGGTTTGTCTATGCCCTGCTCTGTGTGCCATGCAATATGCGCTTTCACACGTGGTAAAATGTCATTGAGTTTGGAATCCTGAACCTGCTTGATAATTGTGATTAACTTTGTTTCAGATTGAATAAAACTGACATTGTGGAAAGACACAATTCCTGTGTGCGCCTTCACAAGTGCTCATGAGCGTTCACCGAGGACATTTGTGTAGGTAGCCTCAAGTCCATTACGAGATTGGCAGTTAAAAGAGATAGAGGTGTCTGACCTGAGCAATCGAGGGAATGATCTAGAGAAACAAGAGCCAGGCTCAGGCAGAGGTGGTGTGTTCCTTCTAGACACCGAGTTTAGTGCCGGCCCTTCCTCATCTTTCCTGAGTTGGCTATGTCAGTGGAAGGCTCTAAATCCACGCGTGTGATATTTCCTTACCCTCCTTATCATTGCTGCAAGTTCAATCCACATATTCCTCTCGGAGGTCTCTTTAACCTGTCAGTTCTTTCCATTCCCACCAACCTTCTTATTTAAATATTATCATCTCTTATTTGGATCACTTCAAAAGGCTCTGAACTGTCTACCTGCTTTCACTCCTCTCTGAAGCCAGAGTGAGCATTTTTAGTACATAAATCTGATCTTCCTCCCACCATAATCCTACTTAAAACCTTGCAGTGCTTGTTGTTCTAGGATTAAGGCCAAATCCTTAAATTGGCCTACAAATCCCTGAATGGCCAAGCTCACATATCACACATCCCTTTCTGCTTCCCATCCCCCAGTCCTCCATCCACCCAACAAACAGCCAGTCTGTCAGTCCTCAGCTGCATCTGATCTTCCCTCACAGGTCTACTCCTCCTCAGGCTCTATTTTTGCAGAAATGTCTTCAATACTCTTTCAACTCTCTCATTCTATTGACTAAAGCTTTAAAAGCCTTCAAGAACTGACCTGTCTAGATCAAGCACCTCTGTCACGGCACCCAGGGCATGCACCTCTGCTTTGTGAATCTTTCAAAACTGCACTTTTGCATGTGTTTACACTGATCCTGTCTCTGACACTAAGGGTCAGCGTTCATGAGTCTGATTTCAGCTAATCTTTGGGTTTCTAGAACTTAGTCTGATGTTGGCAGACGGTGAACACATGCTTCTTACTTGTTAAGTGGAGAGATGAACCAGCGAGGTATCAGGTCTTTATACAGATGTGAAGATGTAAGAAACACATCTGCATGGGTCATATAATTTAGGTGTCTTTAGAATAAAAATAATAATCACAGTCATGGAAATGAATCAGATCACTCGAGAAGTGCATGCAGAGTGGAAAAGAAGAAAGATAGGAAGGGAAGGAAGAAGGAGGAAAATCAAGGCTGTATTGATCACTGTTCTCAGTTGCTGACATAAACCCTATTCTGTGCTTCAGCAGAAAGGAAATTGAAAGATTTTTAGGAGTTTACAAAGTTTGGTTCAGAGATCCAGGTCTAGCACTAGATAGGATCAGTGCTACAACCTAAAACATGGCATTTCTAGGGAAAACACAAGCTCACACAGCGTATGCCAGTACCCTGGGATTTATAGTTCATATAGACGATACTGGAGAATAAACACCAGAAGTCTGCCACCTGCCAGCAAAGAGCTAGAGTCCTCAGCATCATCCTCACTAAGAGGTTAATTTCCCAGATACTGCTTCTTCGTGTTCACTGGATTTCCAACTGTAGACCTCGACAGTGAATCTGATGGGCCGAACCTAGGTCACATGCCTGGCAGTAGTAGTTGGGGGACTCACAAAGTAACATTTAGGTTTCCATCATGAGATGAGGATGCATAAGATGAGAAATTAGCAAAATATAGAGATGGCATTCCAACGAAGTTAAATATCACTCACACATAAAAAGTATCTCCTACAATGGCTCCTTAAAAAAAAAAAAATCCTGAAAATATCAAAATATAAGAGATGGTTAAGGAAAATGAGAAGAGGAATAGAAGGATGGTTCTTAGGGATGACATATGAAGAGAGTGTTCTTTGAAAATAGGAGAATCAGTGACACAAATATGCACAGAAATTTAGCACGATAGTCTAGGATACCATTCTGAACCCAACAGAAGGAATCATATCCTAGAGGAAGCAGCTCCCGGGGATAATGAGGCAAAGGGCAAATTTATGGTACATAAGGAATGGGAAGTAAGAATGAAGCAGGGTATGTGTAGGACATTATTCCAAGAAACTTTTGGAGCCCTAGAGTAGAATATGTATTAAAGATGCCTTGTTGTTTGTCTTCCTAAAGAAATTCACAGTCCCAGAAAAATAAGTAAATAGACAATATAGCGAGATAAGTGTTGTGATAAGGATAAGCATGAGAGGTTAAGAGTACAGAGGAGAGGCACCTAAATAGCCTTAGGGATTATGGAAAGTTTAGGGGTTTAGGCAGTAGAGTGACGTTATTCATTTAAGCCCTAGAAACATCACCAAAGCTGCAGGATGAAAAGTGAGGTCCAGTGGAGGTCACTCCAACCAACCAAGAGAGATGGATTCTGCTGAAGTGGGATGATTATATTGAAGGGAAAGAGGAGGCTGATTTGAATAGACTGAAAGGGTAGCTCTGATATATTTGTATTTAATTGAATGTAGGGGTTACTGAAAAGTGACAAATCAAAGATCCCTTGGCCTCCTGAGAACATTCATTGTTAAGAATAGTATCATAAAAAGGGTGCCTGGCTGGCTCAGTTGGAGGAGCATGTGATTCTTGATCTGGATGCATGAGTCAAGTCCCACATTGGGTGTAAAGATTACTCAAAATAAATAAATACAATTAAAAAAAAAAAGAATACACAAAGAATACAGTTTTACTAACCAGCTGATTAATATAATACATGATTTTCTTCCTTACATTTCCATTATTTAATATGTTATGGTTGTATTAAGATGTAATTCCTCTTATTTCAAGTGAATAATTTAATGTTCCACAGAAGAGGTTCCAGAATATTCAAACTCTTGTATGTTTTGTTTGTTTGTTTGTTTGTTTGTTTGTTTGTTTGTTTTTATCACCGTCAGCTGAGAATTCAGGGGAGTGGGAGGGTGCTATTCATTTCTAAGAAGAGGGCTCAAGAATGCTAACAAACAGATGAGAAAAGTATAAGTCCTTGAGTTGTTGAGTTGTGATGGACTTGTATTTGAATGCTTTCTTCACTTTTACAGATAAAAGAACTTGCTATGGAAAATACAGTCATTATATATCATGGTAGTGTTAGCTCTGAGGCTGCATATCTAGGTTCAAATCCTGGCTCTGCCACTTTCTATCTTGCTGTGAGCAAATTGTTCAACCCTCTTCAGATCGACTGAAAACAACTATAAACTAGACATAATTTCATAGGTTGTTGTAAGGATTCAAAGGCATAACTAATGTAAAATACTTGGAACTTTAATTATTCAATGAACATGTATTACTATTTTAATAAAAAATTTAATGGAGTTTTTTTTAGGTGGGAAGAGAGTAATATAATCATTAAAAATCCTGGAGGTTTTCCAATAAAATTTCAATACACACACACACACACAAGCACAAGTGATTAATATCAATATAACCTATCTATATCTATAACACACACATGTAAATTACATACATTGGCATATACATATATAATATCATATAAATAAACCTAAATTACTTTCATCTAATGCCTAACACTGACAGTCTTACAGAGACATAACAAGATTTACCTTCTCAACGTAATTCAATAATATCTACCTACCATTACTTGCCAAGTTTCTTTTCTGATTCTACCTGTTCATCAAGCTTTCTTGAATATCCTAACTGGAAATACATTCTCTCTATTCTCTATGCTGATAAGATTTCTTGGAATTCTTATCTTCTCTACTTTCATTATAGCTAATGCTGTGCTCATTTACCTCCCTTCTCATACTCTAGTCTCCACAAAAATAAGGCCATATTTAAAGTATCTTTGTATAATTGTACAATAATTTGCACTAGTCTAGATCATTAATTTCGTATTTTTGAATATATAAGTAAATAAATAGCGCTTTAGTGGGGCTTTAGACTCAAACTTCTATAACTAGCAGTTAACAGCAAAAGGAAATGAATAGCAGACTGAGATAACTTAAAAGGGTCTAGTGGTAAGTGTATTAAATGAAAGAGCATACTGCTAAAGAGCACACTCCAACCCACTTTCTGTCAATTTCCTGTAGAATATAGACCAAGTTCTGTCAAGTTTAAATCAAAGAGAGGCAACAACTATTGAATTATGTATGAGGGTTTTTTAATGTTGCAAACATTTCAATGTTTCAAGGAAAGAAAATATTCAGCCTTGAATCAACGTAGCCATCTCAGATACTGTAAACTATGCTGAGTAAGCCAGAGGCTCACAATATCTTCCCTATTTCCTCTCCTTCTGCTCTCCCCCTAGACTCCTATTCCTGATACTTCTCTTCAAACCCCACATCCTCATCACATATTAAATTCTCTTCTATCCACCATCCTTGATATTTTTTCGAGTGTGAGCCCAAAGGCACTGGTGGCCTCCAGAGGATCGGTAGACCATTTTAGCCACTCACAAAATCAAATACCTCACCTGCAAAGAGGGTAGTTACAAGAGAGAATGAGACGAAGTCTCAGGGGATCAAGGAAGACTTGGGATCATCAGCTGAACTGGGGGATGAAGCATAGTACAAATTTCTCTGGTCAGTAATGGAAAGGATATCTTTTGAACCCCATGGACCCAACAATGAGATCAGGACAAAATACATTTAAGAACGAAGAACTAACTGACGCCTGGGTGACGTCAGTCAGTTAAGTACGCCTTTGGCTCAGGTCATGATCCCAGGGTCCTGGGATGAGTCTCTGCTGAGCGGCCGAGTCTGCTTCTCCCTCTCTCGTCAACCCCTCCCCCTGCTTGTACTCTGTCTCTCTCTCAAATAAATAAATTAAATCAGAAAAAAAGGAAAAGAAAGAAAGAAAGAAAGAAAGAAAGAAAGAAAAGAAAGAAAGAAAGAAAGAAAGAAAAGAAAAGAAAGAAAGAAAGAAAGAAAGAAAAGAAAGAAAGAAAGAAACTAAGTCCAACAGTGAAAACTCGGTGAAACTGATTTCGCTGAGATGTTATAGACAAGACAACAACCAGCTGCTGTGGTTCCAACGCTAGCCATTTACTGGTTTGATATTTACTGGTTAGATATGATCTATGGTTGTTAATTAGAAATTTCAACCATATTTAACAACACATTTGTCTTATGAATATTAAATATCAATATCACTTTTAGAATTATATTTTCAAAATACAAGTGTCCTTTTCCCACTACCTAAGCCATTGTTGATCAGTGCCCACATTTCATATCATTGAGGCATAATAGCTATTTCTATTATGATCAACATTTTCTGTGCCTCTATTTCTTTCCAAATATTAAAGACTTAAATACAGATTTTTTTCTGAGCTCAATATGGCTTCAAATCCTGAGAAGGATAAGTATTTATAAAGTTTGCCAAATTATATTTTTAACTGAGAACTGATATATCAATATTGAGAGCAGTAGCAGAACTGAATTCCATTACACTATATCATTCAATTAGATAATAATTTTCTTAGTCCTTTCCTCTCCAACATCCTGATATTCCAAGTTTAAAGAGCACCTCAGATGAAATGATTACGTCTGCCTTTAGATTATAATTTAATTAGCCTGTATTATAGAGTCAAAGACGAGTGTATTATCATGTTTTTACATTAAATGCTGGCTGAAGAAAGATATTGACACCGTAGACTCATGTTTCTGAAATAGCTTGCAAGAATTCCCTTGGTTCTAGTCTATCTTTATTTAAATAGTTGCCAGTTAGTTCAAAACATTTCTTGGGGGCGCCTGGGTGGCTCAGTGGGTTAAGCATCTGCCTCCTGCTCAGGTCATGATCCTTGAGTCCGGGATGCGTCTCCCACATCCAACTCCCTGCTCAACGGTGAAGTCTGCTTCTCCTCTGCCCCTCACCTCCTTGTGCCTCTCTCTCTCTCAAATAAATAAATACGATCTTAAAAAAAAAAAAAGCATTTTTTTCAGAGGTGTCACGGTGTTTCTTTTCCAGGCAGTTTATCTGTGACATCTTAATTTCCCAGTGCCTTGTTTTAACTTTTTTTATTATTTCCCAAATTCATGAATGATTATATGCCAAAAAACATACACTATTTTCTTCATCATTTATCTATATTTTAACCTTTTTAAAAAACTCATGTTATTTTATAAAGAAATATCTATAAACAAATCATATTTAGAGATCACTAAAGCATTACTGATGTACTCCTGAAATGTACACATCTAACCACTAACTTTATTTTTTAAGTTTTCATATAAAGTTAGTTAGTTAACATACAGTATAATATTAGTTTCAGGTGTGTACTATACGATTTCAACACTTCCATGTCATTACCCACTCAAAACACTATTGAATCAATAGCAGAAGTCGGAGAAAGCTAAATTTGATTTCTTTTCTAGTTCTCTTGATTCAGATGCCTGATCCAAGATTGAGGTAGTTTTCCACCTTCTTTATCAGACTGTGACATAGTGAAAAGTTTAGTACTTATGTTAAGCCATCGTATTCTGGTGCTGCATTTTTTTTTTTTACTATGGTATAGTCTATATTGATACTTTCCAAATCACCTGTGGATGCCACAGGAAAATTTGCAGATGAAATATCTACTCTAATGGAGCTTACAGTCCATGTGGAGTTAGACAAAGAAGAATAGGCATACTATATGGAGATAAGCACCATGAAGAAAAATAGAACCTGGTAAAGTGATAAAGAAAAAAGAGTTGAGCAGTGAGAGATGTTAATGATCAACAGAATTCATAGAGAAGGACAGATAAATGAGTCACATACCTTAAACATGATAGGCCTCCAAAGTACTCAGTCTCCTCATCTACCTGGAACCCTCCCTATGCTGAGCTACACGGTCAATATCACCAGCCTGACAAAGACTTCCAATCTCTAAACATTTGCCTGAGTGTCCCAACTGCTGGCAGCAAATTTAAAACATTTAAATCCGAGGTCATTTCTTTCATCCCAAATATGTTTTCCTACTGTCTTATCTAGGCCCTACCTAACTGCAAATCTCTGAGAAACTCGCCAGTAACAACCAAGGGAACGTCTCTACTTGCCTGATGGGAGGCTACCCAGTTCATGAAATCATTTAATAAATTAGATCTTAAGGACATGCTCAGTTGATTTTTGTTAGCAGATTTGAGATCCAAAATGAATGAACATTTAGGACAACTAGAAACAGGGGTGCAGCACCTGCAGCTCTTTTGAGTCCACTGTTTTTTTCCCTTTTGGAGGGCTGTCTGTAAGTCCTCTTGGCTTCAGCTCTGTTCTTGCGCTTCAAGCTACTGATCTAATTGGACTTTCCAGTCCAGGGTTAGCCTGCAGTCAGTCTTTAGACTCACAGGAAGCTCTAATAGGCGCACCTCCTGAGCCCTTGGTTCAGTCCACAATCCCATGTTGAACTTTCCCCAATTCAGTCTGAGATCCTTGCTTACTTGGAGTTTGCTGGTTTAGTCTTTCCCATTTCCTGTCCAATGGAGTCTGCTGGTTTAGTCCACACTGGAGGATGGCTGGTGGTGTGCTGGGGACTGCATGGCCAGCCCACAGTGACATGTTTGCTTACTGCAAGGTGTGTTAAAGGTGTACATGTTTGTTTGTCTTATTTTGTGCAAATAAAGGCTATTGCTAGAGGGATATTGGAGGCCAAAAAGCTGAAAAATTATTGGGACGGTTGATGTAGAAGACAGCAAAAGGTAAAAATTCTTTTTTCTTTTTTTTCTTTTTTAAAGAATTTGAATTCAATAAATTAACATATAATGTACTATTAGCTTCAGAGGTAGAGTCTAGTGATTGATCGTCTTATGTAGTACCAGTGTCATTCCAGTCAGCCTCCTTTAATGTCCATCACCCAGTTACATGCACCCTTGCCTCCAGCAGTTTGTTTCCTAGTGATTAAGAATCTCTATGGTTTGTGTCCCTCTCAATTTCATCTTGTTTTATTTTTCCCTCACTTCCTGTGTCCCTCTGTTTTGTTTCTAAGATCTCATCATGAGTAAGATCCCATGATACTATCTTCTGATGACCTGCGTAGCCATTCGCTTAGCTAATGCCCCTAATTCCTACATGATTGATATAAATGGTAAGCATCTTTCCTGATTGGCTGAGTATATTCCATTGTATATATGAAACACATCTTCATTATCTCCCACATTCATTTCAACGAATATCTTGGCTCTTTCCACAGTTGGCTATTGTGGACATTGCTGTTATAAACCTTGGGGTGCAGGTGGCCCCTTCAGATTACTGCTTTTGTATCTTTGGGGTAAATACCCAGTAGTTGCAATTGCTGGGTCATAAGGTAGCTCTATTTTCAACTTTTTGAGGAATCTCCGTGCTGTGTTCCAGAGTGGCTGCACCAGCTGGGATTTCCAAGCGTAAGAGGGTTCCCCTTTCTCCACATCCTCATCAACATCCATTTCCTGACTTGTTAATTTTACCCATTCTGATTGGTGTGAGGTGGTATCTCATTGTAGTTTTGATTTCTATTTCCCTGATGCTGAGTGATGTTGAGCATTTTTTCATATAATTGTTGGCCATTTGGGTGTCTTCTTTGCAGAAACATCTTTTCATGTCTTCTGGCCATTTCTTGATTGGTTTATTTGTTCTTTGGATGTTGAGTTTGATAAGTTCCTTATAGATTTGGGATCCTAGCCCTTTATCTGATAAGACATTTGCAAATATCTTCTCCCATTCTATCAGTTGTCTTTTGGTTTTGTTGACTCTTTCCTTTGCTGTGCAAAAACTTTTTATCTTAAGGAAGTCCCAATAGTTCATTTTTGCCTTTGTCTCCCTTGTCTTTGGACACATGTCTAGTAAGAAGTTGCTGTGGTAGAGGTCAAAAGGGTTGCAGCCTGTGTTCTCCTCTAGGATTTTGATGGATTCCTGTCTCACATTTAGGTCTTTCATCCATTTTGAATCTATTTTTGTGTATGGTGTAAGGAAATGGTCCATTTTCATTCTTCTGCATGTGGCAAGAGGGAAAAATTCCTACCAGAATGAGTTCTTCCTTTTCTTTTTCTTTTTATATTTGCAAATAATTTTAATAAAAGATGGATTCCAAATTTCTATGACAATATATTGAGTACAAAAATAAAAAAGAGAAGGGGGAAATGTGCATAATTTATCATAATGAATGGCATATATCATATTCTTAAAAATTACTATTATATACCCAAAATTCTGGTATCTTCTACTTGGCAGTAGTATAATAATCTTGCTCAAAAATCATCATGCCATAAAATAAGCTAACATTAATATTGCATTCCCGGTATTTTTTTAATTTTAATTATTTATTTGTTTGGTTTGGTTTCAAGTTTTTATTTAAATTCTGGGTAGTTTACATATACTGCAATATTGGTTTCAGGAGTAGAATTTAGTGATTCATCACTTACATATAACACCCAGTGCTCATCATAACAAGCGCCCTCCTTAATACCCATCCCCATTTAGCCCATCCCCCTGACCACCTCCCTTCCATCAACCCTCAGTTTGTTCTCTATAGTTAAGAGTTTTTTATGGTTGGCCTCTCTCTCTTTTCCCCCCTTCCCCTATGTTCATTTGTTTTGTTTCTTAAATTACACATGTGAGTGAAACCATATATTTGTCTTTCCCTGACTCTTATTTCTCTTAGAATCAATTCTTCCTAATCTCTGCTCGTAGTGCTCAGTAGAGATTACAAAATAAAATGTCACATTGACCTTTCTTTCCAAATCCAAACCCACTGTTATTGAATTTTTCTATCCCAGAGAGAGCTGTGGCCTTCTTGCTTGTCCCATTTTCATAATTGTGCTTGGCTTTCTGCTTGCCTGGAACATGCAGGTTGTTGGGGTTTTTTGGTTTTTTTGTTCTTCTGGGTTTTTGTTTTGGTTTTGGGTTTTGTTTTTGGTTTTGGGGGGGTTTTTTGGTTTGTTTGGGTTTTTTGTTTGTTTGTTTGTTTTGGCTAATTTTGTAAGTGACCCTGGTTTTTGAAAAGGTAATATTTTTTGAACCATCTCTGGGACCCATCTTACATCTGATGGAGTTATTGAATATTGCCAGAAATATTTAAAATTAAAAATAAGGCTAAAATCTTAAAGTTGTGTTAAATTAAATAATGAGTTAGGTTAAATTAATATCTAGAGGGCCGCCTGGGTGGCTCAGTCAGTTAAGCGTCTGCCTTCGGCTCAGGTCATGATCATAATAATTTGTGATCTAATTCAATGAAGTGCTATGAAACTTTTTAAATATTTTTGGCAAACTTCTTCAAATCAAATTCTAAATGAAGTAATTTTTTGCTGTAATATTTCAAAGGATTTTTAGATTAATCAGGCTTATTTGATATGTAAATTACATGAGAAGCATTGTCAAAAAGTAATACTAAGCCTTCTTTATACTGTATTTGTAAGATTGTAGCACTTGTACATAAAGTCCAATCTGTTTCTGCAAAAACTGACCCCTCAGGGTCTGACTTTTGCCATCCTGATGGCCTTGAAACAAGGCAATGGTCTATTCCAAAATCAGAAATTTAGATGAGTAAACAATGGCTGTAAATTAAAGAATGTCAGGGCTCTAGGAAACCCAAGACACCTGTTTGGTTCTCTCCAGCTCCCTGACCAACCCCATTTTTCAGTTTTTGCATTCTTTTACCCACCATAATGCATTTAAGATGACTCAAATTATAAACAGACATTAACGGAGAGATTTCTGCAAAACCGTAAAAATAGCCTATCACAATGTCTGACTTGTCAGGTCCGTAATCCTGGAAAAACAATTGGTGTCTCCAGAGGCCTCTGACTCCTCCCTTTGGACCCTATAGACACCCACAGCTCGACTTCATTCAACTGCCACTTAGTGTGGGTTATCAACATGCTCTAGTTACTGGATGAGTGTTTCCCAGATGGGCTGAAGCTTTCCCCTGCTGCAAGGCTAATGGCCCCACTGTACACAAGAAACTGTTAGAAGGTGTATTCCCCACTCGGGGTATACTGTGCATGATCTCCAGTGATGGAGGAACCCACTTCACCAGACAAATCATATGAGCCTTAACAAAAACCTTACAAACGTCTTAAAATTCTTTCAGTGTACAACTTCCTGCTGGTCCCTCACCATCTTAGGCTAGTATGACCAACTACTATAAGTCTCTAATGTCTTATGCTCAAGCCTATCATCAGCATGTTGAAGAAGGCTTTTGGGTCTAAATGCATAGGGTCCTACTGGTCATAGTCTGGCTCCTAATGGCTGGGTATTGTAAAAATATCATCAGAGGAAGACCCATCAGGAGGACCTTACTGAGTGATCCTGACCACTGACACTGCTACAAAACTAAAAAGTATTAAGCCTTGTTACACATCACACAGCTAAAGAAGGTTGCATGTGTCACCCGGTCCCGTAGAGACATCAAAGACCTCTAAATCAAATGGAGGAAGAAGAGAAGTAGCTGACATTGAGGTAGACTGCTTCCACCCAAGACAACAAATCAAGACCTCATACTTTTAAAATGAAGCCTTTTCTCCTTTTCCTTTCCTTTACTCTGACCCTGGAAAGATAATGCCCTTATCTGTATCTCCCAGGTCATTGCTAAGGCGGGGAAGGATGGAATGAGGTAAGCATTTAAAAAAAGAAAAAAAAATGTTTATATTTCAAACCTGATTGAATATAAGTGCATAAAATAATGTTTTTACCAGGATTCAAAAAAGAAAAACAGCAAATGTGGGACATTAGGAAAGACCTGGAAAGGTATAATAACATTTGAGGTAATATGTGAGGGGTTGATAGTATTTTAATGAGCATAGACATTAGAATTATTCATGACAGTGTGCAAGCGTGTACAACAGTAAAGGAGAAGAAAAGTATGAGATATGTTCAGGTGAGGATGAGCGGATCACATTGACTAAAGGTTATACATGTTTAGGAAGTTGCCTCATCCATTCACTGACTTCTTTAATGATACCTGATAAGTGCCAACCATGTGCCAAAAATTGACCAGGCAAAAGACTGTAAAGCTTTTTCGCTCTATAAAATGTGCTATCTAGTGGATAATGAAAGACATGGCTGAAAAATTGTCCCTATTGTGGACAGCCGTGAATGTTGGAATGCCAAGTGTGTATTCAATTAATAAAGAAACAAAAAGCCACTTCAGATATTGAACAGAGGAATCATGTAAATGAACTCTTATGGAAATGTGAGGAAGGGTTAAGAAATGACAAATGTAAATAAAGAAATTTGTATAATTCTTCTTATAACTTGCCAATGCCCTTGCAATGATCAAACACAATATAAATGATTAAATCCATATATTCTTCTGAAGTTCTCCTCTCTTGATTTCCATGTTATCACATTCTGACTGATATCCTATCTCTTTGTTAATTCTCAATTTTCCAAAGGAATATTTCTATCAACTTAGGCCAGAAGTGTTGTTTTTCTTTGGAGTCCTATAATTGGTTCTCTTCAGTTCCCCAGATGTTCTTCAACTTTTTCAAATTCAGTAATCATAGTTGAACTCATTAGCCCTGCTCTCCACTGAACCAGTCCTTGTTCTGGATTCTTTCTGTATCTCATATTCTAATGATACTGCATTCATCCCACACTCAAGTCAGAAGTCTGTAAGTCATCCAGATTCTGCCTTCTTCTTGAAGCTCCCAAATCCAGATGGCTCACAAATCTGATTATTTTTATCTTTCAAGTATTCCTGCGAAAAGCAGCTTCTCTTTATGAACTAGCTTAGTGGTTTAGACTGTAAGGTCTCTAGATTCGGAGGTCATAGGCCAAATCTGTCATGTACTACCAATTGGACTCTGCATATATCATAAACCCAAGTTTCAATTTCCTAATCTTAAAACAGAGGTAATGATTTATTTAATTTATAGAGCTAGCTTGATGGTGAAATAAGATGATGGATATAATGTGTATATTGATAAAACATGGGATACATTTGGTAAGAGGTAGCCATTATTAATATTATCATTATTATGATTGCCCCCAAATTTGCCTTTATTTATGTCTTTTTTATCATCCACCCTGTAGTGTGGCAATGATCTTAAAATTAGTTTTAATTTCTTATTTCCAAGCTCAGTTCCTACCCTTCCACCTGCCAACTACCAGTATGATCTCTATAACCTAATTACAACTCCGAAGTCCAAAGGATAAAGTTTAAAGAGCTTTCTCCTGGTTTTCACATTTAATCTCTTTGACTCTGCTTATCTCTTCCTCACTTGGACATTAGCCTGCAGCAACAAGGCAATGAAAAATTATCTCTACCTCTATATCTATATCTACACCTGTATAGATGGCTCCACCCCCTCACATCCTGCTATTGCACCTGCATTTTCTGTCTTCGAGCTGATACTCCTCTCTTGTGCATCTGGAAAACTCCTATTCATTCCTCAAAACCTTGCACAAATTTCACATTCTCTGAGAAACCTTCCTAGTGACCTAAAGACAAAATCAATTACCGTCTTTTCTCCAATTCCATATCCCGAATAGACTGACACTCTTTTCTATATTTCAGTGTGTTGCTATTATCTGTTTACAATGTCTGTTTCCATGATTAGAATTTAGATTCATTGTCCCAATGTTGGAACATATATTTGATGCTGTAATCCCAAAGCCTTTACTTTATGGATGTTAATAAATGTATATTGAAATGAAATAAAACCTCTGCAATATTCTAGGTGGAATAATCAGGGATTAAATTATTTTATCTTGCCACTGTAATTATAGTTATGAAGCCAGCACTTCAGGATGTGCTGAGAAGTATCAGTAGGTCACACCCAATCAACAAGGAGCTTACATTCTAAATCATTATTCAAAATGCACACACATTTATACACATGTGCACAGACACACACATGGACACACACACAAACACACACTACCCTGCTTTTAGTGCATGTATTTTGTTATTTAATCCTCATAAAAATCTTCTAAGTTAAGTCCTATTATACCCATTTCTCAAGGGCAAAATTAACATAGAGAAACTTCAGTAACTTGCAGAGATCGCACTGTCAGTAAGTGGCAGGACTGGGTTTGAACCCCGATAGTCTTGACTGCAGGCCAGAGATCATAATTGCTATTCTATCACTACCTTCTAAGTACAAACACTGAAGACTTAACTCCTAATACAAGATGACATTTAAATGTGCCAAATTATGTGGAGGTGGTCACCTAATCTATAGTACAAGTGGTGTGATTTGATTTTGACCATGAGGTTGGGGTAATTAAAGATACAGAAGAATATTCTAGGTAGAAAAGAGAAAAAACAGTATTCCTTTTTGCTCAACATCTCACATACACTGAAGTACTTTATAAATACTTAGAGATGTCATCTACTAAAACGCATAAAAAATGATTTTAAGAAAAACTGAATCATGCTAACGATTTCTTTTAATAATGTTTATTCTCATTTATTCATATATTTTATCCGATTGCATAAAATTTTATTTGGAACCATTTCTAAAGAGAAAAATTGTACATTTTTAGCTTTGTTTCATGTGTGAAAACTGTATAATGAAATGTTTTAATTTATATACAATTTTTTGTTACTTTTGGAATATTTGTGTTTGTAACAATATTTGGCTGTTATAGATTGTACATTAAAGGTGACGTAATCAATGGGTGTATTTTAATATTTCCTAAATCTGATTCAGATTTTGCATGAGTTTAATATTCTAAGTTGGCATCGTGACTCCTAAAAAGCCCCAAGCAAAAAGTATTTGTTGTAAAGCATGCAGTCAAAGTTAACTTACCTTTAAACTCCTGAGAGCTTTCAATGAATATCCTCAAGTTACGAATCAGAGCCAAAAAATCATTAAAAGAATGACCCCTTTGAGTTGCATATAAGTTACTATGTGAGAGAACTTGAGTTGATGAGAGCTCAGGACATATGGGAAGGTGATTGTTTCCCTTAGGTCTCTTTGTTTGCTTCTCTGAAAATGTCCCTTGAAACATAACTTCCTCTGGAAGATCATTATAACCCCTTGGAACTATTTAATACTCTTCTCACTGATAGAAGCCAATGTTAGTCCATGTTAACTTGAACAAAACAATTGACTTGCATGCCCATTCATGAGTTAAAATAATGAAATATCGTACCTGAGCATATGTTGTGTCTTAATCATAAAAAATTAACATTAAACTCACAACAATCAATACATTATTCTCCTGGAAAGTGATAGTATTTTACTGTTTAACAGATTCTGACCTTTTGGGACAGATTTTATTAACTCCTTTTTAAATGTGTAAAAACTCAACTGTTTTGACAATACAAATGCTGTATTTGTGGGGCTCTTTGCAGTGCAGCATTGAGAACCTGAAGAGTGACATTTGGGCACAGCTCACTCACAGCTCTCTCTACACCAGCAGTAGAGCCCTGAGCTACTCACCTCATATTTCTGAGCCATGTTTTACCTGTCTAAACAACGTGGGAAATGCACAAAATGGTCACTCCAGGTGGTTTCACCTCTAACGTTACACAATTCTAAGTAAAATGAATATTCTTACCAATATGTATGCTTTATGTCACCACAGTAGAAACAAGAAAGAAGGGAGATGTGTAACACAACCCTCCTTATTGCTAGAAAGAATTCCGTTAGGGTACTACTAATTAAAATGCTGCTTCACTTCTATCACAATTCAAAGCGCACATTTCTAAAAACTTCTCATTTATGAAATCTCAAAAATAATACGGAGTATTCTGCATTTCTCACATGATCTTGGCAATTTATCTCTGTAAGAAATTATCCACTTATGTGTCTTTTGACTGTTGTTTTTTGTTTGCTTGCTGTGTACGTACAAATGAGGCCATGTTCTTTTCCCACACGTTGTATCTTATAAATGATCTTAGTTTATATTATCAAATTAAATGGCTAAAATAACATGGATTAACATTAAAGTGTAATATATGAAGAATATTAAGATTTATGAGCACTTACATTCTAATTTCCACATTGTATATTTCCATTTCAACTTAATAATAGCTTTGACATTCATATTATCATTGGAAATTTTCAGAGTTTAAGCAACTTGCCCTATGATACAAAATGTATATGGTAAAATCAGATTTCAAATCCTGGGAATACACATCTAATGGTAAAAGCACTCAGCTTTGTTGCTGGAAAAGCCACTGTTCGAAAAATCTCGAACTTACCAACTACATAGATTTGGGCAAGTGAACATTTTGTGAGCATAGAATATTTCATATGACCAGATAGCATCCATTTCATAGAATCATTGTCATTGTGTCTTTGTCAGTGTTATAATCTCAAAAATGAAACTAACTGAAATTTAAATAAAACTTGAAAAAAATCTCACAAATGAAACAATTTAAAGTGTATGAAAATGCCGTATGTTGTCTGGCATGTATTTCTAAACGTGTTATCATATTAGCACCATTTATATCAGCATAATCTCAAAATTCATCCTTTTTGAAAAATTTCAACCCTGACTCAAATCAGAAAAGAAAAAAATACATTCTCTTTCACCTGGAGAACTGTTCTCTATCCTTGATTCAGTCCCACAAAAAAAGATTATGGGCTGAAGTTTTTATATTTAATCTATGCTTTATAATCAGTCTTGAACAAGTCATCAACCCTAAAAGTGCTTGGCAACTTTAGCCTTTAAGTGGAGATAGTTGCACCTTCCTGTCTCCTCCACCTCATACAGATATCCCCAAGTTAGATGTACCCTATTACTTGATATCCTCAGGCAATTCTTTGTACATAGGCAGGAAGAATCAGGCACTCTCTTATTGCCAGGATCTTTTAATATTAGTGAGTATTTGATGGTGAAGAGTTAATTATGCTCTTCTCCATTTGGGATCCCCAGAGCCTAATAAAATCCAGAAAACAGCTCTCCAGTACCATAGCAATGGAAGAGATTGGTGAAGTCATCGTCTCAGTTCCTGAAAGCCTAAAAATCTCTGCTTTATAATGGGGCTGGCTTGTTCGTAAGCCTAAATGAAATGTTAGGAATGGGATAACAAACATGTATCATCCTTAAAAATATAATTGTGTTGTGAGTGTTTGTATGTGGGTTGTTCTTTTCTTTACTTCTATTTTGTCTTTATTTCTTTCTTTAAAATTTGGGTTTTCTGTCACCAGGGTGCTGTAGGATTTCACCTGAAAAGTAGAAGATTTGGATTTCCCTTGCAGAGAAAGTCAGTATCTGCAGAGTGGTTTAAGAGTTGAACAAGTTTCCTATTTTGTAAGATCAAAAGTAGGCAAGGGCAGATGGGAGAAGGCAAAGAAAGAAACATTTAGGGAGCACCTACAATGGATTGGAGCCAGTTTTCAAAAGGACCTTTCAAGTGTGATTTTGAATAATTTTTGTAAATTTTCTTTGCCAGATTACCCTCCTCTGTAAAATAGGAATTATTTTACATCCCACCTTGTTGAAGAGTCATAAGAATTAAATAAGTAGGGCGCCTGGGTGGCTCAGTCGGTTGACTATTTGCCTTCATCTCAGGTCATGATCCCAGGGTCCTGGGATCAAGTCCCTTGTCGTCAGACTCCCTGGGAGGCTGCTTCTCCCTCTGCCTGCTGCCCCCAGCCCTCCCCTGATCCTGGTGTCTCTCTCTCTCTCTCAAATAAATAAATGAAGTCTTAAAAAAAGAGAGAATTAAATATGTAAAGTACTTGGAACAATGCTTGACACAGAGTAAAAATCAATAAATATTAACATTAAAAATAACTTCAATAATAATTTACCTCTATAGCAGTATTTGAGATAGATATTATTTCATCCTGTCTTTCAGTAAAGGAAACTGAAACTTGAAGGTATTCTAAGCAATTCCCAAAGTCAAACAACATGTACGTAGTGAAATAGAGAATCATAACCATGGGCAGTAATTTCTCTGACATCAGCCATAACAACATTTTTCTAGATATGTCTCTTAAGGCAAAGGAAATAAATCCAAAAACAAACTATTGGGACTACATCAAACTAAAAAGCTGTTGCACAGCAAAGAAAACCATCAACTAAAACAGAAAGTCAACCTACCGAATGAGAGAGGATATTTGCAAATGATATATCCAATAAGGGGTTAATATCCAAAATATATAACTAATTTATACAACTCAATACCAAAAACATAAACCAACTGGTTAAAAGATGGGCAGAAGACCTGAGTAAACATTTTTCCAAAGAGGACATACAGATCCCTAACAGACACATGAAAAGATGCTCAACCTCACTAATCATCAGACAAATTCAAATCAAAACCACAATGAGCTATCACTTTCCACTAGTTAGAATGGCTAAAATCAAAATGACAAGAAACAACAAGTGTTGGTGAGGATGTGGAGAAAAGGAACCTTTGTGCATTGTTGGTGGGAATGTATATTGGTACAACCAGTGTGGAAAACCGTACGGAGTTTCCTCAAAAAATTAAAAATAGGCATACCATATGATCCAATAATTCTGATACTGGGTATTTTCCCAAAGAAAATGAAAACATCAGTTTGAAAATATATATGTTTATCCTATGTTTAGTGCAACATTATTTACAATAGCCAAGATATGGAAGCAACCTAAGTGTCCATCAATAGACAAATGGATAAAGAAGATGTGGGATATTTCTCAGCCATAAAAAAGGATGAGATTATGCCATTTTAGACAACATGGGTGGACCTAGAGTGTATTATGCTAAGTGAGATAAGTCAGAGAATACCATATGATTCCACTCATAAGTGGAAACCAAAAAAAAGAAAAGGAGTAGAGTAAAAAACAAAAGGCAGAATCAGAACTATAAATACAGAGAACAAACTGATGGTTGCCAGAGGGAGGGGTGTGGGGTTGGGCAAAATGGTGAAAAGGCAAGGGAAAAACAGGCTTGTAGATATGGAATGAGTGTATCATGGGAGCTAAAGGCATAAGGAACAGGCAATGATATTTTGATAGTGATGTAACAGGACAGCTTGTAGCTACACTTGTGGTGAACATAACATAATGTATAAACCTGTCAAATCACTGAGTTGTACACCTGAAATTAATGCAACACTATGTATCATCTGTACTCAGAAAAAATCATAACCAATTTTATGGATTCTGAAGACCATCCTGTTCCTTTTTTTTTCCCACTTGAATAATTAGGATTTTTTTTTCTTTAATTTAATATGAAAGCATCTAAAGTTTCAAATTTGTCCCCAGTCAGTTTTGACCAAAGCCCAGAGACTTTAATATTTCCACTTTTTATTGTTTACTATATAATTTGTATTTAATTATATAGGTGCTAACCCAATAGATTATTTTAAAGAAAATGTATTTGATTTGCTAATTTAATTTGTTGCGTTTTACAACAATTTTTAATTACATTCTCTATGTTAATATGCTGGTTTAGAGAATGTAAACATCATAAATTTTGTATTTTATATCTGATTGTGATTTTGTGTCAGTAAATGATCATTTTGTTGCAAGTTTTGTTACCTATTGGTAGTATAAGCAAAAATGTGTGTATTTATATATGCATATGTACAAATTAATTCAATTTCAAATCTTCAAAATCTTTTTTAAACTTAATCTATCAGATAGATTAATATTATGTAAGAGTTCCCTCTGTACATGTTTCTATCAATTTCTGTCAAAACTTTTAACATATGCAGTATATGAGTTTTTCTTTTTATTTTAAAATATGTTCTCTGAAATATAAAATTGTGATTGTGTTTATTATGGAATATGGTATTTATTATCATAGATTCAACTAACATTTGATCATTTTGTTTTGATTACTATCTTATGAGACAATAGCATTGTTATTTTTTTTTTCACCTCTACCTGTTTTCTGTTTCTTAACTCATCCTCTAAAAAACATATGGGAGAGAATTGAAATATTGGTGTATATATATGTGTGTGTATATATATATATATATACATATATGTATAACATATATATATGTATAACACACATATGTTTTTTCTGTTTTAATGTTTAAAACAATTTGAGCACTTGTGTTAACAGAAGTATTTCATCATTCTCCTTTGAAATGTTTCCTTCCTCTCCTGTGTGGTTCAGTCAGTTAAATGTCTACCTTCAGCTCAGGTCATCCCAGGGTCCTGGGATTGAGTCTCCCATTGGACTCCCTGCTCAGCAGGAGGTCTGCTTCTCCCTCTGCCTGTAGCTCCTCCTGCTTGTGCTTGCTCTCTCTCTCTCAAATGAATAAATAAATAAAAAATAAAGTGTTTCCTTCTTGCCTGTCTACAACTTCTATAAGTACTGTAATTTTTATAGCACAACATTCTTTGGAGGCTGGGATACAAAATTCAGTGTCTTTGAGAAATAACAACATTTATATAGGCTGAAAACATTGATTTCTGCTAACTTGAGAAGACTGGAGTTAGATCAAACCTTAAATCCACATTGCCAAGGGCACAGTGGTCCATAGTGGGCTGGATCAGACCTAAAGAAATGTATCTGAGGAATGTCACCAAACCTTCTCCAAAACAACGAATTTCTTTTCACTAGAAAAGATTAGTGTTCTCTCCACTCCTTCTCTTCTCTAAAATCTATTCTCAGGATGTGGTGCTATGAGATGTGATGTGACATGTACATTGTGAAGCTTAGTAAAGCTTCAGTTCTTCACAAGAGCAGATGGTTTTGCCTCACTTGTGCATAGACAGGAACATGTTAGGTTCTGCCTGGACACAGATCCTTGAAAGTATTCTGCAAATTCACAAAAGCTTTGGAAAGCTAGTTCCAAATGACTTTTGAAATCAGTTTCAAACTCTTTTGAGTTTATTTCTATCGTTTCAGAACACAAGAGGAAGTTGCTCTTAGATGCAGTGAAGAAAGATGTAAATTTGTCCACATTCCAGAGAAAACAGAGAGTCTAATTGTTGTTGCAAAATACCCTCTGCAGACTCTGAACCATCGGGAGATACTAAATGAGTCATGTGACCGCAAATGAACTTTTTTTTTTTTTAAACCACATAAAATGCCTCTTTTAGTACATCTGGAAATGTAGGTATCATATGATACTAAGGCTTCAACTACATTATCCCCAATTTCGGTGGGGGATGTAGTGATTTTAAAGTTCAGTATAGACTTATACATGTTGATAGCTAACAAATCTACATAACATTAAAGTAAAAATATAACTTGGAACATTTTCAGAACAATGGCTTATGAATTTTCATGTATCTGAGGAAAATATTTGTATCTTTTTAGAAAAAAAAGTGACTAAACATTTATCCATTGAAAAACTTGCATTATTTAGGTTAATGTTAATTTAGGTTAGGTTAATAATTTAGGTTAGTCTAACCTACTAGAATTACTTTAATTTAAAATATTTGGATTTAAAATGTATTAAGCTTTTTTGTCTGTTGTTAAAATATAATGCTAAATATTCTCATTACTACAATAAGAATTTAATGATTTCAAGTAACTCTTCATTCATTAGGATTTTCTCTACTGATGTGGTGTTCCTAGAATATCCCTTTGATAATAAATCCAAGGTAAAAGTCAAAGAGATATAGAAGAGACCATTCTCAAGTGATTATTCATTAAAGTGACAATAGAAGGGTGCATGTGAAAAAAAACATAGCTCAAATTTTGTTTCAAAACCTTTTAGGAAGTAATATATTTCTAGAAATTGAAGAACACATCACAGTAGTGGTTCTCTAATTTAAAGATAAAGAAAGATCATACATGTATTGCAGTGAAAAATATGCTATGTAGTCAAATTATTTTTGATAAAAGGAAGTAAAGCAGTCATCAATGGAAAATGCATTTATCTACTATCTATACAATACAATTCTTTGGGAATCTCAAGAAGTACACAAAACCTGACTTGCATCTTTGTCTCACAGTGGACCATACAAGAATATTCCTTTCAACTAAACAGAAATACTAGAAGGTGGAAGACTAATAACCTTTAAAACTAGTTTTTAGCTTTATGAAGCTGAAGTTAGTAGACTACCTCAATGCAATTTTAAATATGAAAAATAATCCTGTGAATTTCTGCTAGAAAACCTGGACCTAAGAATCCCCAAATATTTCTCTTTGTATACCAAAACATCCACACTAGAATTTTCCATTTCACATTTTCTAATTTTTCACTTGTGAAATCCAGTTCTTTACAAAATATGGGCACTTTAAAGACAGAGTTGATAAATCACTTACCAGATGCCTGTCTTGAGGAACTGGAGGTCCAGATTTTGTTTCTACAGGAATTGATTACTGAAAATTTCCCTCTGTATGTTGTTCAGTCAACCAAGACAATCCATCTAAGCATTAGGAAGGCAAACGATGAAGTCCGTAGAGCTGTATGAGGTTAATGATTAACTGTAGAAAGTCTATTATTGGCTTAAATATTAAATGCTTAAGGACGGCTTTTCGTTGTTACTTGTGGTGGTAGATAGAAACAAAGAGCCCATGGAAATCTCCTAAGCCTGACTTCCAGAATTAACTGCTATCCGATAATTACGTATAGTAAATGGGCCCTTTATTTTACTTTTGCTTCTGATTTCAACAGTAAAAGCCACACAAAACAGACACGTGCTGTTTCATGGCTCCAGTGCTCTTATTAGAAACCCTCACTTAAAGGTGATTTATCTGTGCCTCTAGAACTGCATGGGCAAGTTAGACCAGCAAGAACATGTTCCTTGTGTAGGAGCAAAGGAAAAGGCATGTGGAGCCAAGAAAATTTGTAGTATATTCTGTTCCTTAAATGATACCTGCACTATCCAGAGGCAGATCTGTAGATCACTTTTAAGCCGCCTGGTAATAGTGGTGACTGTGTAAAAACTCTGTTTCAAAAATAGAAAAAAACTGGTTTGAAACTTTTGCCATTTTCCATATGATTAAACTATGGTTCCTTTTGGCTCTAGGTCTTTATATTGTGCTGCTGACAAAGGGCAAAGTTATTTAAATCTGTGGGTTTTTCAATCTGTACAAAAACGGAATTTGAAGTTGAAACCTCTCATTGAACGAAGTATAAAGATGTAATTAAGTATAAAGATGCAAAGTATAAAGATATATTATCATCCTCTGTGAACATCCCAAACAGTATCTTTGACTCTAGTGGAAAAATCTTGAGATTTTATCTTGTAGTAGGTTTCAGGGAAGAAACTAAGAAACAACCTGAATGTCACACTGCTATGGAATTACAGGAAGGCAAAACAACTGGAGACAATTAGATACTTTTTACAGATTAGTCTGAAAAACAGGGGAAAATATTTCTAGTTTGCCTTCCACTAGGCTTTGCAGCTAGAAAATGATCCTCAGGTTCTTATCATGTCTCCAGTTATGTCCCTTGAAAGAGATTGGAGGTTTATGTTCTAGAAAAAGTGTAATTTAGGGATTCAGGATTTAGGGTCACTAGATGTTGCTGAGGAAAATTTGTCATTAATGAAAAGAAGGGAATTAAGTGATGAGACCCTTCAAGTTAATTTGATAAGAGGTATACAGACCATTTAATTTGATGTCATAGGAAAAACCCAGGGAAATAATCAAGCTTAAATCTCTGGTTTCTTATACCTATTTTAGTATGTATGTAGTACGTACTCTGGATGATCTTTAAGGTATGGAGCAAGGTATGTATGATAAGTTATGGTATGATAAGGTACGGTAAGGTATGGTACGGTTAAGGTATGGTATGGGCAAGTATAGTATCGGGAAGTTCACAGGCCTTTATGTGATGAAGTCAGCGTTAATGTGATGAATTCAGCATTTTCACCAGAAGAAAATAAATAACTGACTGAGCTTTAAGTGTGGCAGGGGGTTAAGAGCAAAACTGGGAAATGGTTGAACTCTTCACTATGAAATTCTTCCTGTAGGATATCAAATCAATGGCAACAGCTGTAGATTCTTTTTAGAAATTCTGGATCAAGTTGATGTAGTTCTCCTCTATTCCCAAACTGCTGAGAGTTTTTACCATCACCAGACATATGAACTGCATCAGATGCTTTTCCTACATCAATTGATATGATAATTCTTCTCTAGCTTATTAATATAGTGGGTTATACTGATTGATTTTCAAGTGTTGAAACAGCCTTACATATCTGACTAAAATTCCAATTTGGCACAGTGTGTAATTCCTTTTATACTATTAGATGCAGTTTGCTAACATTTTTGTTAAGGAATTTTGTATGTAAGCTCATGGAAGGGAGTGGTCTGTAGTTTTCTTTCTCTGTACTATCTTCATCTGGAATTTGTATCATGGTTATGCTGGTTTTATAATATGAGTTGGAAATTATTCTCTTCTCTTTTATATCCTGGACGAGCTTATGTAAAATTGATCTCAACTTTTCATTAAATCTTTGGTAAAATTCTGCACTGAACCATCTGAAAATGGGCATTTCTTTTTTGAGAGTATTTTAATTAAAAATTCAATTTTTAAAATGGTTGAGGACTATTCAGGTTATTTATTTCATGTTATGTGAGCTTTTATACTTTATGGGTTTTGAGTAATTTGTTCATTTTTTTCTATGTTGTGAAATTTATGAGCATAAAAAATTGTTTCTAGTGTTTCCTTATTATTCTTTCATTGGCTGTAAAATTTGTGATGATATTTCCTGTTTTCATTCTTGATATTGGTGATTTACATCTTGTATCTTTTCATCTTAGACATTCTTCCTAAAGGGATATCAGTGTTATCTATTTAAGATCTAGCTTTTGATTTCTTTAATTTTCTCTGTTATTTTCCTGGATTCAATTTCATTTAATTCTAATTTTAGTTTTTATTATTTCTTTTTCTCCACTTCTTTTGGGTTCATTTTACTTTGGTGAACTAATGATAAAATTTTAAAATGCTGGGCCAAAATAGGGAAGAAATAGAATCTACAGAATTAAACGCTGCTATTCTTATGGGCCTTTTTCTGATTTTCTAAAAGGTGACTGAGAAGCTGAACAGAACTTTTGAGAGCCTGTGGGTTTAGGAATATAAAAGTTGGATTCCAGGTCCCAGAAAAAGATGGGATTGGAGGGGAAGGCCTGTATAACCCTGTGTTTTAAATGAATCCTGAAAACCTTAGGCCACAAAAGTATGCAAATTCCTCATTTATTTCTTTCCCTTGAAAGTGGTAGCATTGCTAAAAGCTAAGAAGCTACTGGGGTCCAGCAGGCAACAGCATGCTTGGAGAATGAGAAAGTGACAGTGAGACCAGAGGTCATGTAGGGTGAAGGACAGAGAAGGTGGCCAGCATGATTATGGGGTTGGGGGAACTGAGCAAACAAACAAGTACATTAAAGATGGAACAAATATACAATTTTGGAAAATAAGAAGGCTAGACAATATCCTTGAGGTTTTGGATTGAAATTGTAGGTATCGATATAAACTTGTATTTTTTATAGTATATATACTAGACTTAGAAATAAATAAATATATATATTTATATAAATGCATATGTGTATGAATATGTATGTTCTTTGTAAATGCTTAGTCAAATAATTTAATGAAACATTCAGAAAAAGACGCAGCAGGAGAAGAGGAAAGTGAAATACTGGATACAGTGATAATAGATAATTCTCAAATGCTTCCAATGTAAAAGAGAACAGAAAAATGTAGGACTGTCTGGAGGATACTTGATGCAAATATTTGTTTTGTTTTAAGATATTCCAGCATTTTTGCTGATGGGAATTGATTATGCAGGAAGAGAAAATAATGAGGTTACAGAGGAGAAATATCAATTGCTAGAATAGATGACAGTTGAAGAATTCAGGGCACAAGTAGAGAGTTTGCATTATTCAGATACGAAAGACTGTTCATCCTTAGTAAAGGAAATTTAGATTTTTAAGGAAAGAGACATATTTGTTGTTGATGGTGGAGGATCTTTTTTTTTTTTTTTTAATTTGGGATTAGAAGGAATAGGAAAAATCTCTATAGTACCCTTTGTAATTCCAGTACTTGTACTTTTAAAAATGTGATGATTAATTTTGGTAGAGATTAACTCTAGATAAAGATTTTAACTTCCAACAGTTGTCTTAATATACCTGTATACTTAATATAAGCTAAAAGACACTTGCTTCTAGCAATGTGGTTATGAAGATATTTTGAGAGACAATCAACAAAGAGCAAGTAAGTTATGGATAAAATATACCATTTGGTGCATTCCTAAGCCTTCTAAAAATGGAAGGTGTCTCTACACTTCTAAAAATGGGAGAAAGAAAAATTGTTTTCTAGAGGAGAGCCTGGCAAACTATGGCCCTCAGGCCAAATCTGCATTTCCATTTGTTTTTGTAATGAAATTTTGTTTTAACAAAGTGACACACTCATTCGTTTATGTGTTGTTGTCTATGGCTGCCTTCAAGTTACAATGACAGAGTTGAAGAGTTGCAATGATGGCCATATAGTCAGCAAGTTGGAAATACTTACTATCTGGACTTTTACAAAAAAAAAAATAGTTGCAGAAAAAAAAGAACTCCAAGGAGTTTCTGTATGTTCAGCGTTGATTTTCCCTCTTACTAAACTCTTATGCTTCCATGGTACATTTGTTACATACTAATGAATCAAAGTTAAATCATTATTATTTACAAAAGGACATTCTTCAGTAGAATTTTATAAATGTTAGCCGAATCTATTTTCTTGTCCCAGGATCACATCTAGGGTACCAAGTTATACTTAGGAGTCATGTGTCTTTAGACTCCTCTTGACTATGACAAGATTCTCAGATTTTCTCTGTTCTTGATGACCTTGATAAAACTGAAGGGTCCTGGTCAGGTATTTTTTGTATTGTTCTTCCTTCAGTTTGGTTTTATCTAATGTTTTTTCTATGGTTATACAATGATGGTAGGTTTTTTGCAAAAAGATCAGCAAGGTTAAGAGACATTTTCATCATATACCAAGGCTATTTCTATGAATACGTCTTATCATTGAAAATGTTTCATTGTATCATTGAAAAGATTTCATCAACAATGTCTAGGTTTTGAACCAAATCTGCTAGAGCTTGGTAGAGGAGAAAAGGGTTTTAATTATTTTTCTCATTTTAGGTTCTTCCTTATGTTGAAAAGGAGCTATCAGGTTCAGAATGGAGTCACCTGTACTAAACACTTTGCTTGGAAGCAAACTAAGACTTACTACCTCAGCTAATTGCACTTTCCACCTCCCCACCCGCTGCCAGGAATGTAACTTTAACCAGTCAACCTGGAATTACCTTGTAGCACTAGTGAGGTTACCCACGCCATAGGGCCTCCATTCTTAGGAAGGCAACCTTGCCTGAAACAATTCATTCATTGCAACTAATGTCCTTTTTCTGCCCCTTTTGCACCTTTGAAAGTCTTTCCTTTTCTACAGCTCCGTTTTCTACAGCTCATTGCTAGATGGGACGCTGCTAGATTCATGAATTGTCGAATAAAGCGTATTTCATCTTCAAATTTAATCAGTTGAATTTTTGGTTTTTCACACTCAGAAAAGTTTTTTTTTTCTTTAGTCACAGTGTTCCTGCAACCTTTTCCATTAACCTCAAAAGTGTGTTTATCCATAAGAAGCTACTTCTTCCATAATCCTTATATTGAGACTGGTATTCTGTGCTGAACTTCAGATTAACTGGAAGAGATTCTGACATGTACTTCAATTCTTTCCCCTTGTGAAGGAGATAGACCCAGTGCTTTCCCTAGGCACTCGTATTAGTGGGAAAAATCCTTTTTCAAAAAAGGATAGACCTTGAACCCCAACACCCCACCTTCCCCCAGTTTACAAATATCATCAGTATTGGAGATCCCCACCTAAAACCCTCTTCCCCCACGGGTATGGATACTGCCCACAACCACCTGCCAGTTTGTGCCACTCCCCTGGACTGTGCCTTGATTTATGAACACTCATCCAGGAGGACAAACCTTGCACAGGATTCAGTTCCCTTAATCCTGTGGTTATTCTTCTATTCCTCCCGCCTCCCAGCCTGTTAGAACAGGAGTTAATGTGGACTGAATGGTAAGGAAAGCCTTCATAAAAGAGATAGCCTTGAACAGGATTTGAAAGGCCAACTCAGATCTCTTAAAAGGGCAAAGAGGAAAGTGAGAAATAGCATTCTAATGAGGGAGAAGAGCAGACACAAGACATCTAATGACTTAGTACTTAAAAATAATGATGTGTATCTGTTGAAGTAAATTTTTTCCGAGATATTCTTGAGCGACAAAAACTGGGGGAAAAACAATTCAGAGTATATTCTCCTTAATTTAAAATAAACAAAATATTACATATTTCTTAATATGTGCATATGTGTCTTCGTGTATGTATACTTACAAGCAAATGTTCGCAAATTGATCTTCAAGGACCACCAAAAATGATGTGAAATTGGGTGGCATCAAATAGTGACTTTGCTTTATCTGATTGCTTGAATTTATATATTGTGATAGAACAGAATTGTGGGCGTTGGGGTGTGTGTGCTAGTGTATTCCTTGGGAAATCAAGAACACCTTGTAGAGAAGAAAGAACAAACATTCGCAGTAGAAGAAAAGAGCATAGATAAAAAGATGACTGGATGGCAGGACGGTAGAGAAAATAGTTATATATTTTTGTGTGGTTAAGGCTTTCTGAACAAATAAATCTAGGACCTAGGTTAGCAAACAAGGCTTGGAAGTTAAAAAATGACTGAGTAGAGAGTGGGAACTAAGATTCACTCTCCCTTGGGTATATGTGTTTACATTTCAAAGGGGAATAAAATCTGGAATCAGAAACTTTCCAGGGTTTGCAAAACTACAGGACTTGGCCTATTTTCCCCCTGGAAATCCTTTACGTTCCAAAGGATAAGTACCTGGAAACCCTCTTATTCATGTCCCAGTTATCGTTTGTTTAGATTGGGGAAATTAAGCTTCCTTGTATCACTCAGCACCAGACAAGGATGACACACACACAAACTCCCAAATGTATCCTCTTTTGAGTTCTTCTCCTGTAGTGTGAAAATTGCCTTTGCACTTGTAGTCTGACCCCTTGTTTCAGGAGAAAGGCAGAGAGCGGGGGCCGAGGGGGACTGGTAAGATTGTCACCGTAAGAGAGCCTCTGATCTCTGCACCAAGAATTTCATGTGTACTTTCAGAACACAAACAAATATAGGTATTAAAGACTTACCACAGCACTAATATTCATTCTACTGAAGAGTGAAACTTCTACGGCAGGGTTGAAGGGGGCTGTCTCCCAGCTGGTTTTTTAAATTCCATCATTTTCAGTACAGAGATTAAAAGACACTATTTTCACTTGATTTATTTCATATGTATCTATTAAGGACCTCGTAAGCACCAAAAAACAGGCCTAGATCTAAATCTAAATCTTTTCGGATGAGGCAGACAATAGACAAACAAGTAAACATTTACAAAGTCAAATAGTGATTAGCTTTAATTTTTAAACTAAGGCAGGATAGTAGGGTGAGGAGTTTATTTCAAATATGGCGGCCAGGAAGGTCCTTTCTGAGGATGTCAAATTCCAACAGAGATCCGAATAAATAGAGTAAGCCCTAAAGGTATTTTGGGGAAGAGCATTTCAGAAAAAAGGTCACAGCTAAGGCTGTGCCAAGTCAAGGACGTGGCCAGTATGTTTGGGGAACAGCAGGGTTAGTATGGATGTGGGAGGAAAAGGGACAAAAAGGAGGACATGAGGTAGGAGAGATGGGAAGCCAAATGCAGAGTTTTGTAGCCCAGGGCAACTTTTTTGGCTATTCTGGAAGAACTCATCGCAGGGATCTAAGCAGAGGACTACGAGATCTAAATCCTACTTTAAAAGATTTACCCTCCCAACTGTGTCGAAAACAAAGATGAGCTTGGAGGTGGGATGAGAGCAGAGCAGAAAGAATAGTTGGAGCTTTTGCAACTATCCAGGCCATGGTCCATTTACTTGGACAAGAATTAAAGTGAGGAATTTGCTAAGAAGTGACCATAGGGCTAATGGGATTTGGGAATGGTAAGTGACTTGTCTGGAGGACCAGGCAATAGGCCCCCTGTAACCATGGCCTTGGGTTGTGACTTGGCAACGGCAGTTCCCTGTTGGCAGCAGCCCGGGCAACGGCTGACCCCCTCCCATGATGCCACTCCTGGCATTTTCTGCATTGTGAGCTGTTGCCCAAAAGGCAGGACCTGGCACCATATGAAGGGGATGAAGCAATTATGATTCTAATCTTTTCCTATAGCTCAATCCAGTTTCTGGTGTCCGAACATTATCAAACATTCACTACTACAAAGCTGGGGGTTTCTGGTTATGGGCACAGAATAACTGGACCCACCGAGATATGACACTTATCTTCTTGCCATGGTCAGGGTACCTAAAATCCAAGTGAAAGGGGAACATCCCAAATAGGAATGATCTGCTATGGTGTTGCTGGGGCAATGATAACACAGACAGTATCTTATGCCTTTGATGTAAACGTGGGCGAATGCAGTTAGGAACTGTTTGACCGAATCTGAAGTGTTTTACCATGAGAGAAACCAATGAACCATGTCTACGGAGATCATAGAATTCCAAAAAGATGATAACCTGCTTTATCTCTTAATGACATTCATGGCATTCCCTCATAAGCTTGGCTTTTACAGCATATGAACTTATGAAGCAGTTTTTTCACCATGACTAAAAACAATATCCTGTCTCCCAGCCCACACCCTGTTAATGAACTGTCAGAGAGAGAAATAAGATGTTACTTTATAAGATGTTATTTAGATGGAACATTTAGTTGGATATTTACCAGGTTGCAAGAACCACTGCTATTTTATGGGTTTTTTTCCTTTTTATTCTTCCTTTCTTTTTTCCTCACAAATCAAACTTATTTCCTATACTTTTTGGATTCCAAAAGTTGCAGTTTAGGATATTGAAAAATCCTTAAGGCGATGCCAGGTAATTAGGCGTTTTTCTTTGTTTGTTTAAGAAAAGAGTTTTAAAGTGCTATGTGGAAGTAGAATTTCAAAGTGTGGCCATTAGCAGATAATGTTATTCCAAGATATTCATTGTAGTCACAATTCTTTAAAAATTCTAATGTTGTCTGTTAATATGAAAATAAATAGGTTTGGTTATGTTGCCGCAGAAATATGAGAGCTGAACAACAAAAAAATGTGAGAGCTGAATTTTTAAGTTCAGGAAAACATAGTTTAGAAACCACCATTGAAATACTGTTCTTAGTTTTCATAATTGTACTTCACTAGATAAAAGAACACCTTTTTTAAAAAAAAAGTATTTTTAACATTTTTAACGAAAGTAAATGTTGCTTTAAAAGGTAGGCAAGATCTCCTTCAAAAGGTGACTAGATAAACAAACTGTGGCACATTCATACCACTAAATATCATTCAGCAATATGAAGAAATGAGCTTTCAGTCCATGAAATGACATGGAGGAAACTTGAATTCCTGTTGCTAATTGAAAGAGGCCAGTCTAAAATGGATGCAGCTTGTATGATTTCAATTATATGAGGATTTATTGGAACTCTGTGTAGTTTCTGTGCAATTTTTCTGGAAACCTAGGAATTCTCTTTGAAAAGTTGTCCATTATAGCTTTGTAGAGATTCAACCACAAGTGATAAATTTTTGAGTATTACTCAAATCTATTACCAGTTACTACAGGTGATTTACATATGTTTTTGAAAGTCAATGTATTTTCCAAAGGCAGTAATAATAAATACTAAATGCCTTTGCTCTCAAGATAGAGATTAACATTGTCAAATTTGTCCTTGTTATTGGAAAGTTTGGTATATGCTAGAAGACATAAGGGAATTTTTAAATATCCATAACACAGTTGTATGAATGCTAAAGAATGTTTCTTAGGCATACTACCACCATGATAGAACTAGTCTTTCATGTAAAATCATTTTAATGCAATATTAACTTAAGTAGAAACGTAATAGGATTAAATTATGCTTTAAGAAAATGGTTTAACTGTAACAAATCTATTTATCATATTCAGAGCCATTTCTTACTATTGACATGACTGGTTGGAAGGGGAATAATGTGATTTGTAGAGTTGATGTTATTTTAAGACATTAGAAATCTAAGTTGAAAGTAGTTTTTCTCCTTCAGTTTTTATTCTTCCATAAATTCTTTCTTGCCATTATGTTATTAAAAATGTCATGAACTGATTCCATTGAAGATATGTATCTCATATGATCTATAAATATACTAGTGGGTAGAAATACATGTATTCCTAAAACTATTTTTATTTTCATTTCTGGGATGCATTATAACAAAATAGTAGCAGATCACAAGAAGACTTGATTATATAAAATAAGTATTCCAACCATGTTACCAGTGACAGAGAACTCAGAGTATTTTTAAGGAAAATTTGTATTCTATGTAATAAAACACATAGAACAATTAAAAATAATTTTCCATGTTTCAATAACAGTGATGAAAGTAGTTGATACTGTTCTAGATAAAAAAAAAAAAAGACCCGAGAAAAAAAAGAGTGAGATACTAAAAATGGAACATATTTGAATCCTGATTTGAAAAATAGATTCAAAAAATGACTTTTTAAAGGTTATCAGAAACATTTGAATAAGTACTTGACATTAAATGATACTAATAAAATATTGTTAACTTTCTTGAGTGTAAAAATGGCATTGTGGTTGTCTTAGTCCATTTTGGCTGCTATCACACACTTCCATAGACTGGGTGGCTTATAAACAACAGAAATTTATTTCTCACAGCTCTAGAGGTTGGGAAGTCCAAGATCAGGGTGCTGGCAGATTCGGTGTCTGGCGAGAGCTCTCTTCCTTATCACAGATAGCTGTCTTCTTGCTGTGTTCTCATGTGGCAGAAGGAGCAAGAAAGCTCTCTGGGGCCTCTTTTATAAAGCACTAATCCCATTCTCCAGGGCTTCTTCCTCCTGATCTAATCAATTCCCAAAGGCCCCACCTCCAAATGCCATCAAGTTAGGAATGAAAATTTCAACATATAAATATAAACATTCAGTCTATAGAAGTGGTTATATTTTTTGAAAATACTTTTTAGAGATGCACACTGCAGTGTGTAGTGGCAAAATGGTATGATATCTGAGATTTGCTTTAAAATACTCAAAGAAAAATTGGGGCATCTGGGTGATTCAGTCAGTTAAGTGTCCAACTCTTGATTTCATCTCAGATCATGATCTCAGGTCATGAGATCGAGCCCCACATCAAATCCCACAACCTGTTCCAGGCTAAGCAGGGAGGCTGCTTGGATTCTCTCTCTTTATCTCCCTTTGCCCCTCTCCCTGCTCTCTCACTCTCTCGCTCTCTCTCTCTCTCTAAAATAAATAAGTGAATCTTTAAAAAAATAAAATTCTGCAAGAAAAATCAAACTGAGGTTGGGATAAGTGAAACAAACTTTGAAAAATGTTGATGCTGAGTCTGGGTGCTGGGTAGATGGATCTTGTTGTATCTTTACTTTTGAGTATGATTTAAATTTTTCATATTAAATACTTCAAAAAATCTTTGGTGTTTAATTCTTTCTGTAATATGTTTCAGTCATTACTTCAGTCATTACTTCAGCTTTACTTCCAATGCACTTTCCAAAAATCTTACCTCCATTTGATTTGGTATGCTCTTAATTTTGCACAACTCTTGTTGTTTTCCTGATTCTACACCTATGTTTGAGATTTTTATATGTTTTAGAACACCTTCTTAGGTCTTGTTTAGGCTTGTGTTGGAGCCTCCGGAGTCAACTGCACTGACAGTTATCTGTTAACAAAGTTATTAATTCAGAAGGTGTAATTGAACCTCCTTAAACATTTTCCCCAGAACTCTGAACTCAACTTGATATGTAAGCTTACTCTTCCCAGTCCTAAATTTGTCTAGAAAGTCATCTCAGATGCTTGAATCAGGGAGTCTTTGCCCTTCGGTAGAAATAATGGTAAAAAGACCACATCCTTTACATTCTGAATCACAATAGATTATCTACAAGTATCAAGAAAAAAAGCCCTTGAGGAAATGCTATTATATATTCGGTCCCAAATGAAAAAATTTGCAACCAATGGGAGACTGCTTCTCAAGACTGATACTGAGACTATATTTTATACTCAATGTGAAGCACTTGTAATTTTATTTATTTCCAAGTATGAATGTAGAAGAAGAAAAATACTATAAGTTGTTTTGTTTTGTTTTGTTTTGTTTGTTTTATTTTGTTTAGGGGAGACTGAGGAACAGAGGGTAGAATCAGTTAGAATGTATAAAAGCATGGTCAAAGCATTAAAATAACATGAGATTTGAAATGGAAAGGAGGAAGGACATGAACATATATATGATGACTTGTGGTGTGGTGTGGTGGTGTGTAAGTGGGAAAAAGTCTCATGTTTTAAAAAGAGAAAAGGAGTCTGGAAAACAGTATGGAGTTTCCTTAAGATGTTAAGAATAGAGCTACCCCACGACCCAGCAATTGCACTACTAGGTATTTACCCCAAAGATACAGATTTAGTGAAAAAAAGGGGCACCAACAACCCAATGTTCATAGCAGCAGTGTCCACAACAGCCAAACTGTGGAAGGAGCTGAGATGTCCTTCAACAGATGAATGGTTAAAGAAGATGTGGTCCATATATACAATGGAATATCAGCCATCAGAAAGGATGAATACCCACCATTTGCATCGACATGGATGGAACTGGACGGGATTATGCTAAGTGAAATAAGTCAAGCAGAAAAAGACAATTATCATATGGTTCCACTTACATGTGGAACATAAGGAATAGGATAGAGGACATTAGGAGAAGAAAGGGAAAAATGAAGGGGGAGAAATCAGAGGGAGAGATGAACCATGAGAGATTATGGACTCTGGGAAACAAACTGAGGGTTTCAGAGGGGAGGGGGATGGAGGATTGGGATAGGCCGGTGATGGATACTAAGGAGGGCACATATTGCATGGAGCACTGGGTGTTATAAGCAAACAATGAGTAATGGAACATTACATCAAAAACTAATGATGTACTGTATGGTGACTAACATAACATAATAAAAAGAGAGAGAGAGAGAGAGAAACGGAACACAATATTTAGCTAGATAGTAATAAAATTGTTTGTTAAATGGTGAAACAACTGACCTCTAGATTAAGCTGTCTAAGATTACCTGGAAGCCAAATCCTTTTAGAAATAAAATTGGGTGATTACTATTACAGCCCAATTATTTTATAGTAGTTCCAGTTGGCAAGGGGCATGCATTATGTCCCAAAGCATTGAACAGTGTATTTAAGCAGAATGAAAAAATCAGTCCCATCAGCCTTTGTATGTCTTATGTCCAGAATGTTAAAATATTTAAACATCTGGAAAAGAATGAACATTTTTTGGGTCAAGAAGCCTGATTGAAAATGTATCTTCACGTATTCACTTTCCTTGAATAATATTGAAATCATAGAAAACCTATAAGCACACATCCCACCCCACCCCCCAAATTCTGATAAGCACCAAGTGACCAAAATAGGGACAACTATCTGGAATATATAAAACAAGTGAGGTTACATTGTCAGTAGAATTACAATCCCCTGGAGACAAGAAAGAGTCTTCAAAGACACTGAGTTATCTCAGCAGAACAGGACAACCTCAAGATCAAGACGGCAGAAGCCAGCAGAAAGAGATCATCTGTGGAGGCAGCTGTGCACTTAACCTGTGGGTAGCCAAATAGATGTCTAATGCTTCTGATTCTGGAGATTTCTCCTGGACAAAAACTGGGAGTGAAGCTATCTAAAATGGGATTTTCTAACACAAATTTCAATTGGCAACAGAATTTACAATAACCAAATTTTAGTTGGAAACAGAAATTTCCAGAACAAATACTATAGATGGAGAAGTTCAACCCTGGCAACTTAAGACCACTGAGGAAAGCAAACTGACTTTGTCAAACAGAAGTTAGATGTACACCATCAAGAAAAGCACACTGAATACATGTCTTGCTCTTTCTAGCTAATAATTGTGCAACATACCTCAAGAATACTGTTAAATATACTTTAGAGATTGATGATATCTAATCTAGGGAATCATGCTCTGGTATAAACAAACACCCAAAAGCATGATAGAGAGGCACCCAAGTTACAAAAAGAAGCATAATACTTGAAGAAACTGGTTTATGCAGAAAACTCAAAAAAAACTTTAGAAAATGAGTAATTGGCATACCCATCATTATTCAATAGGATATTATATCTATTTTAAAATCGACAGTTTTGAAAAAGGAAAAATTATTACTTTAGAACTTAATAACTTGATTATTGAAATAAATTTTCTGGATATTAAAATATCAAATCAGCCACCTAGGAGATGAAAGAGAAATGTTTTTGAACAGATTAGTGCAAAGGCCAAGAAGACATAAACTGTAGGAGAAGAATTAAACTGAGTATGTATCTAGATATTCAAAAGCCTATTTAATAAGTATTCCAAAAAATAGACATGAGAAAATGCAATGCAAAGAAAATAGAAAAATAAACTGAGGCAAAACAAGTTTTTTTAAAAAGAGTCATTCAAGTGACAAGCAGTAAAAATGAAAAAAACAAGCAGAACGAAACAACTTATCCACATCTTGCTAAGCAAGAAACGTCCATTAATATATAGAGAAACAAACGCTTAGATTGTTCACAAGGACGTTCACCTCTCTTTTTGCTGATGAGTAAGCATCTTCTGTTAAGTCTGACCTTTGTCTCCATGGGAGACAAAGATATATAGAAATCAGAATGGCAAAGTATAAATCACGTTGTAGACTCTGTGACATCCAAATACAGAGGTCTGTTAAACTGCCTTTAACGGCTAGCTAGAAAGTTAATTGCTCTCTGCATAAGCACTTTTAGCACACCCACAGAAATGTTTTTTCCATTGTGAAATTTAAAAAAAAATAGCAATGCATATAGAAGAATTATAAACATGGACACAGATGTAGGGCATCTGAAGGGAATCAAGGAGAAAATTCAGAGCAGAGAGCCTTGAGGGCATCAGGGTAAAGGGTAGAGCCCAGTGTACAACATTGTAACTTAAGACTTGGCGCTGGGATAACTTAACTACACTTTGGTGAATGGTGGTGTTGGAATTCTTCCTCAGGTCGAATGACTTACAGATCTGCAAGAGCTCAGCCCAGGAGAGGTAAGTGATTCTAGAATTCAGTCTGCCGAAGGATCCAGGCTGGAAGAACAAGAAAAGAGATTCTCCCAGCTCAGCTTCATTTTTGGCATTTGGAGAAAAAAACAAAAAACAAAGAAATTCAACATATTCAAAGTCGCATAAATACTCAAGTGGTAAGATACGCAGGCTCACAAAATTGTAAATGCGGACAAATATGTGTTTATTTTCTGAAAGAAGTCCTCTTTGCAGCTGTTACCTGATGTTCATTTCCTTTCAGAAGAGATATTCAGACATGTACACAGGTAAATTAGTGTTAGAGATTTAAGATCGAACCATGCACAAGGTCGGGTGATTTCTACCTGGCGAACTGAGAGTCATGCAGTAGGTGAGGTCCGAGCCAAGAATCGGCATCGAAGGCTCTCACCAATCGCATGGAGAATGGGAGAGAAACAGCATCCCAGACCGTGAAGTAGGGTGAGTAAGGAGCCGTGAGGAAAATAGACCAGGGCATAAAGGGAACTTCACACAACTTGGATCAGTATAATGCAAGACAAGGCTAGTGAGTCTTAGGGGCAAAGACAAAAATGTGAAGTTGTCTGTGTGTATCTTGCAGGCAGGAGATTCAGGAGAGTTTTATGATTTTTAAACAAGAAGTTGAATGTTCAGATTGACATTTTAAGTGGCTCTAGGACCAATTTCTGGATAGAATAGACAAGTTGGAAGTAGGAGCCAAAAGGCTTGACCCTTACTCATTTGTGATGTGATTGTGGGTTCAGGGAAAGAGCTGAGATCACTGGGCACCTTTGACAGAGGGCTTTCTCTGGAGCAATGGCGAGAGCAAAGCTTGAAGAGTGAGTGAGAATACAGAGAACACACCCATTACAGTAACAACATGTCAGGATGGTTACCTTGCAGTGTTTCTCCCAGAAGGTCATGGAAACGGGTGAATACGATAAGTCTTTACAACACTCTGATATGGCATTTTATTCAAAGACTCCATACCTTAAAAGGTATCCATGAATTGTTAAAGGATTGTAGGATGCCACAGGTTTCTCATAGTCTTCCCACATAGTCTTAACCAAAGGGTTCTCAAAACATGATAACCCTGGACCAGAACCATCAATATCATTGACTGATTGATTTGAGAAATGCAAATTCTCAGACCCTGCCCCCAAACCCAATGAATCATATACTCTGAAAGTGGGGTCCATAACTTGTGTTTTAACTAGCCCTTGAGGTGAATTAATTCCTCAAGATGATTCTAAAACATGTTAACTTTGAAAACCACCAGTCTAACTCATTCGAAAGATCACATCAACAGGTAAATTATTAGAGGAACTAATTGAGGCCTAGTATCAATCCATTCAAGGCATGACCATAATATCTTTTCAGCAATGTCACAATTGGTGTTATTCGTAAATGTCTATATCGTATATCAAGTCAAATTATATGACATCACACAGCTCTGTAAGGACAAGCTTGAGTAAAACTTACCATTTGCAATTTCAGGCATAATCAATTCCATGAATAGAACTTGGTTATAAATAGAAATCTTATTTACATTTTTTTCCACATCTATTTTATGAAGAGTAAAACCATGATTAGTAATCTGGTTTATCATTTTATTTACCCTGGTTGTCTTTGAAAAATAAAAAGAAATCAAATTTATTCTTTTTCTGGGATTTACTAGGAAAACATACTCACCTAATAGCTTTCCCTTTCATTTTAATGAGACATTACCACTATATTATATTACTATCTAACATAGATTGAATGTTACCATGTGCCAAGTACTATTTCGATCTTCAGAAAACTCTATAAAGTCAAGAGAATTATCATCTACATTTTGTATATAAGGAAATAGTGGCACAAAAGTGATAAAAAACGCATGCAACATTCTTCACCTAGAAGGTAAGAGAGCCAGGATGATTGTTCCAGAATCCATAGTAGTGGTTTTTCTAAATGATATTTAAAATTCTTTTTTGTTTGTTTTGTTTGTTTAAATCAGGTTTATTGAGGCATAGTGTCTAGAAAGTGAAATTCACCATCTTTTATGGTCCAATCACTGCCCATAATTCATTCTTTTCCTTTACAGCAGTGGTTCTCAAAGTGTGGTCCCCAAACTAGCAGTGTCAGCACCACTTGGAAACTTGTTAGTCTACCCCAGTCTTACTGAATCAGAAACTCAGGAGGCGATGAGAGCCAAAGCACAAAGCATGTGTCATATTTGCTAAACTTAGTATCTACAGTGACAAATCATGGTAATAGTGTATGTCCTTGATATGCTGAAATGAAAATAGCAGTTAACCGGTACGGTGCTCCTCCCCAAAACTCACGGCTCCAGTCTAATGATGAGAAAGCGTCAGACAAATCCCACATTCTACCTTCTACCTGACAATTATTCCTCAAAATTATCAAGGTCATCAAAAACAAGAAAAACGGTTACAGCCAAGAGGAGCCTGCGAGACATAAGAGCTAAATGTCATCTGGTATCCTAGATGGGATCCTGGAACAAAAAAAGACACTGAGGAAAACTAAGAATATCTGAATCAAATACGAACTTCAGTAAATAATAAGGTATCAGTACTAGTGTATTAACTGTAACAAATGCACAACAGTCATGCAAGCTGTTACTAGAAGAGAAAATTGGGTCGGGCTATGTGAGAAATCTACTATCTTCACAATTGTTCTATAACTATGAAACTGTTCTAAAATTAAAAGACTATTAAAATAAACAACTAATGAGATAATTCAACTTAAAAGTTAGAAAAAAGAATAGTATATCAGTAAATTTCAAGTATGCAGAACTCAATTACAAACAAGAGTAGAAAATGAAAGACTACTTAGAGAAGAAAAACAAAGGCATACAATCTTTCTCTTTAAGATAAAGATTAAAATGGAAGAAATCAAAGCAAAATGAACAAAGATAAAAATATCACACGTATGAACAATATTGGAAATGCGAACAAGTGATTTATAACACGGAACTGACAAAAACATCTGTGAACAGCTTTGTTTTTGTCAGTAAATTTAAGAAGCAGATGAAATGGAGACATCCCTGACAAAATGATTCTAATCAGCAACAAATACAAAGAAAACATCAAAACATTGTTTTTATTCCATTTCTTGATGATTCTTGAATACTGTGTTACCGCGACCTTAAGAAATTTCATAATTTAATAACCAGTTAAATAATACTATAGCCTTTGAAGAAACTTAAAAAGTTATTTAGTACTTTACAGAGAATAAGCATCAGATTTGACAGTTTCACAGGAGAGGTCTATTAAATATTTAAATTAAAAATAATTGTTGCTATTTCCATTTCTGATGGTGTTGAAAGTGATATTCTCTTTAGTTCCAGTAGGAGGAGGTAAAACCTAAGGATTTTAATCGGAAGCAGCAGAGAAGACACATTGAAAGCTAAGGGCAAATCCAGACTTCAAGATTTAATTCCACACACCTTTGTGAAACATACTACAGGTGTTGAGGCGGGGCCAAGTTTTGCGTTCTAGGTTAGGTGTTTCCTGACCCTTCTAAATGAAGATGTTTGAATTTTGTGTCTGGGGAAGAGTTGTGGTGGCAAAACAATGTTAAATGAATGGACTAAGGGAAACTGCAAAGGATTACCTCTCCTCCCTTCCACTTCCTTCTCCTTACCTTCTCTCTCTCTCTCTCTCTCACACACACACACACACACACACATATGCGCGCACACGCATGCGCACACACACACAACCAAGGGAGACTTTCCCTCTCACCCTCTAGACTTGAGAAGGGGCAATAGATCTATTTTTATTTTGATTCCCTTCTTTTCAGGAAAGAGGTACCCCCTTTGGGGCACCTGGGTGGCTCAGTCCTTAAACATCTGCCTTTGGCTCAGGGCGTGATCCTGGCGTCAAGGGATCAAGCCCCACATCAGTCTCCTCCCCTAGGAGCCTGCTTCTTCCTCTCCCACTCCCCCTGCTTGTGTTCCCTCTCTCGCTGGCTGTCTCTATCTCTGTCAAATAAATAAATAAAATCTTTAAAAAAAAAAATCTTTCCCAGAAGTGGAATTGCTAGATAATATGGTAGTTCCATAAAAAAAAAAAAAAAAAAAGAAGTACCCCCTTGATCATTAGGTGGCACCAAAGAGCAATATAATATGCTCAGATAAATGTAAAAGAAAAGCTGAGCATGTTCAGCAATAAATCATCTCTAATTAGGCAGGCAGGACTGGACTGAAATAATATTGAACAGATTTATTAAAATTTTCTGAAGGATAACCTCTCAATCACTAAAGATCATAGCAAAATACTTCAGTTAAAAATTCTACAAAGCCTATATGACTATCACGTGAATTATTTTACCTTTGCTAAAAAAAAATAGGCATCGCTAATTGGAATTTGCCTAGATATTTCTATTATCAATGGATCGGGTACTTGATATTTAAAATCATTAGTTACTAGACATCAAAATGCACAAATGAATTCGTTACCTTCATGCATGTCCTTATTCGTTGTCCTGAGTTTATGTCAAGGCTATGGGGTTAGGGATGGATAGCTAATTCAATTTCAGTTCAATTTCTATTTCAAGTGCTAAAGTTGCTGAGGAAACAGTGATGTCTGTCCTTGCCCTCCAAGATTTCACAAATAAGAAGGGAAGACAAAAGTACAAGCAAGCAACTGGTGCTGATAGATTACAATGCTGACCACATGGAAATTAAACACTGTCCAAAGACCTCAGGGATGGGTCACTTAAGCAGTGCAGGGGAAGTGGTAACGAGGCAGCGCCAGCCAGGAAGAGCAGGGAAGCAGTGCTGTCATAGAACATGGAAACATTCCACGGGAGGAAATAACGTGCGGAATCGGAGGAGTAAGAGCTTCATGCACTCTTGAAAGCACAAGAAGATTGTTGTGGCTGTGTCCTTCAGAAAAGAGCGGTGTGTGTTGGTGAAGTGGCGCTGAAGAAGTCAGCAGTGCTCATATCAGCAGGATTTATGGTGAGTTTAGGAGATGACGATTATCCTATAAGCAATGGGGAGCCAGTGGAAAACAGGTACCATGGTCAGCTTTGCATTTTGAGAGACTCGTTGTTCTCAGGTGTGGAACACAGATCAGATAGGAACAATATTAGACACAGTAGGAGGAGTGAAGAGACAACCGCTCCAGAGAGTTGATGGTGGCTTACTGTAGAGAGCAAAATGGAGTCTCTCATGTCAAGTAGGCTCCTGAGTCAAGCAATGGCTCTGCAGCTACAAGATATTGCTGGGGCCAGCATCAGCTGACACCCAAGCAGACGAGCAGGTCTGTAGAGGCCTGAGACCAGTTAAATCGCTTTTAAGGGGAGGAATTTTGGCAGCTAACTGTCAGACATGACCTCTCTATGTCTGAGCACTTAAAAGGCAGCTGCCACCCAAGGCTCTGAACACTTGCTCTCTGAAAGAACAAAGATCCTTCACTGCTTGAACATAAGAAGCAGTAAGTCCAAGAGCTGACCCGGACCAGATCACAGAGCCCTTATCTCAACTGCGTGCCCACAGACTGACTCCGCCTTGGTTCCTTAACCTGCTGCATCCTGCTGTGCCTCCTTTGTTGCGTGGTTTGTCTATGCCCTGCTCTGTGTGCCATGCAATATGCCAAGTTTCACTACGTGGTAAAATGTCATTGAGTTTGGAATCCTGAACCTGCTTGATAATTGTGATTAACTTTGCTTCGATTGAATAAAACTGACATTGTGGAAAGACACAATTCCTGTGTGCGCCTTCACAACGGCTCATGACGCTTCACCGAGACGGGGACATTTGGTAGGTAGCCTCAAGTCCATTACAGCTAGATTGGCAGTTGGGGAAAGAGATAGAGGTGTCTGACCTGAGCAATCGAGGGAATGATCTAGAGAAACAAGAGCCAGGCTCAGGCAGAGGTGGTGTGTTCCTTCTAGACACCGAGTTTGATGTGCCTATAAGGCCTTCCTCATCTTTTCCTGAGTTGGCTATGTCAGTGGAAGGCTCTAACATCCACGGCGTGTGATATTTCCTTACCCTCCTTATCATTGCTGCAAAGTTCAATCCACATATTCCTCTCGGAGGTCTCTTTAACCTGTCCAGTTCTTTCCATTCCCACCAACCTTCTTATTTAAATATTATCATCTCTTATTTGGATCACTTCAAAAGGCTCTGAACTGGTCTACCTGCTTTCACTCCTCTCTGAAGCCAGAGTGAGCTTTTTTAGTACATAAATCTGATCTTCCTCCCACCATAATCCTACTTAAAACCTTGCAGTAGCTTCCTGTTGTTCTCAGGATTAAGGCCAAATCCTTAAATTGGCCTACTCCTGAATGCAGAAGCTCACATATCACACATCCCCTTTCTGCTTCCCATCCCCCAGTCCCTCCACCCCAACAAACAGCCAGTCTGTCAGTCCTCAGCTGCATCTTGATCTTCCCTCAACAGGCTTCAGCTCCTCAGGCTCTATTTTTGCCAGAAATGCTCTTCAATACTCATTTCAACTCTCTCATTCTATTGACTAGCTTTAGCCAGTTCCTCAAGAACTGACCTGTCTAGATCAAGCACCTCTGTCACGGCACCCAGGCGCCATGCACCTCTGCTTTGTGAACTTGTCAAAACTGCACTTTTGCATGTGTTTACACTGATCCTGTCTCCTGACCCACTAAGGGTCAGCGTTCATGAGTCTGATTTCAGCTAATCTTTGGGTTTCTAGAACTTGTCTGATGTTGGCAGACGGTGAACACATGCTTCTTACTTGTTAAGTGGAGAGATGAACCAGCGGGTACAGAGCATACTTTATATACAGATGTGAAGATTAAGAAACACATCTGCATGGGTCATATAATTTAGGTGTCTTTAGAATAAAAATAAATCACAGTCATGGAAATGAATCAGATCACTGAGAAGTGCATGCAGAGTGGAAAAGAAGAAAGATAGGAAGGGAAGGAAGAAGGAGGAAAATCAAGGCTGTATTGATCACTGTTCTCAGTTGCTGACATAAAACCCTATTCTGTGCTTCAGCAGGAAAGGAATGTATTGAAAGATTTTTAGGAGTTTACAAAGTTTGGTTCAGAGATCCAGGTCTAGCACTAGATAGGATCAGTGCTAACCTAAAACATGGCATTTCTAGGGAAAACACAAGCTCACACAGCGTATGCCAGTACCCTGGGGATTTATAGTTCATATAGACGATACTGGAGAATAAACACCAGAAGGTCTGCCACTCCAGCCAGCAAAGAGCTAGAGTCCTCAGCCATCATCCTCACTAAGAGGTTAATTTCCCAGATACCTGCTTCTTCGTGTTCACTGGATTTCCAACTGTAGGACCTCGACAGTGAATCTGATGGGCAACCTAGGTCACATGCCTGGCAGTAGTAGTTGGGGGACTCACAAAGTAAATTTTTAGGTTTCCATCATGAGAAGATGAGGATGCATAAGATGAGAAATTAGCAAAATATAGAGATGGCATTCCAACGAAGTTAAATATCACTCACACATAAAAAGTACTACCTACAATGGCTCCTTAAAAAAAAAAAAAATCCTGAAAATATCAAAATATAAGAGATTGGTTAAGGAAATAGAGGAGAAATCAGAAGGATGTGTTCTTAGGGATGACATATGAAGAGAGTGTTCTTTGAAATAGGGAGAATCAGTGACCAAATATGCAAGAAATTTAGGCACGATAGTCTAGGAGTACCCATTCTGAACCAACCAGAGAGGAAGTCATTATTGGCCCTAGAGGAAGCAGCTCCCGGGGATAATGAGGCAAAGGCAAATTTATGGTACATAAGGAATGGGAAGTAAGAATGTAAGCAGGGTATGTGTAGGACATTATTCCAAGAAACTTTTGGAGCCCTAGCAGTAGAATATGGTATTAAAGATGCCTTTGTTGTTGTTGTGTCTTCCAAAGAAATTCACAGTCCCAGAAAATAAGTAAATAGACAATATAGCGAGATAATGTTGTGATAAGGATAAGCATGAGAGGTTAAGAGTACAGAGGAGAGGCACCTAAATAGCCTTAGGGATTATGGAAAGTTTAGGGGTTTAGGCGTAGAGTGAGCGTTTTCATATTTAAGCCCTAGAAACATCACCAAAGCTGCAGGATGAAAAGTGAGGTCCAGTCAGGAGGTGCTCCAACCAACCAAGAGATGGAGCCTGCGTGAAGGTGGGATGATTATATTGAAGGGAATGGAGAGGACTGATTTGCAATAGACTGAAAGGGTAGCTCTGATATATTTGTATTTAATTGGAATGTAGGGGTTACTGAAAAGTGACAAATCAAAGATCCCTTGGCCTCCTGAGAACATTCATTGTTAAGAATAGTATCATAAAAAGGGTGCCTGGCTGGCTCAGTTGGAGGAGCATGTGATTCTTGATCTCGGATACATGAGTTCAAGTCCCACATTGGGTGTAAAGATTACTCAAAATAAATAAATACAATTAAAAAAAAAGAATAGTATCATAAAAGAATACAGTTTTACTAAACCCAGCTGATTAATATAATACATGATTTTCTTCCTTACATTTCCATTTATTTAATATGTTATGTTGTATTAAGATGTAATTCCTCTTATTTCAAGTGAATAATTTAATGTTCCACAGAAGAGGTTCCAGAATATTCAAACTCTTGTATGTTTTGTTTGTTTGTTTGTTTGTTTGTTTGTTTGTTTTTATCACCGTCAGCTGAGAATTCAGGGGAGTGGGAGGGTGCTATTCATTTCTAAGAAGAGGGCTCAAGAGATGCTAACAAACCAGATGAGAAAAGTATAAGTCCTTGAGTTGTTGAGTTGTGATGGACTTGTATTTGAATGCTTTCTCTTTTACACAGATAAAAGAACTTGCTATGGAAAATACAGTCAGTATATATCATGGTAGTGTTAGCTCTGAGGCTGCATATCTAGGTTCAAATCCGCTCTCCACTTTCTATCTTGCTGTGGACATGTTTCAACCTCTCAGACCCAGACTGAACAACTTAACTAGACATAATTTCATAGGTTGTTGTAAGGATTCAAAGGCATAACTAATGTAAAATACTTGGAACTTTAATTATTAAATGAACATGTATTACTATTTTAATAAAAATTTAATGGTGTTTTTTTTTTTTAGGTGCTGGAAGAGAGTACAATATAATCATTAAAACCTTGGAGGTTTTCCAATAAAATTTCAATACACACACACACACACAAGCACAAGTGATTAATATCAATATAACCTATCTATATCTATAACACACACATGTAAATTACATTGGCATATACATATATATTATCATATAAATAAACCTAAATTACTTTCATCTAATGCCTACACTGACAGTCTTCAGAGACATAACAAGATTTACCTTCTCAACGTAATTCAATAATATCTACCTACCATTACTCCAAGTTTCTGTTCTGTTCTATCCTGTTCATCAAGCTTCTTGAATATCCTAACTGGAAATACATTCTCTCATTCTCTATGCTGATAAGATTTCTTGAATTGCTATCTTCCTCTACATTATAGCTAATGCTGTGCTCATTTACCTCCTTCTCATACTCTAGTCTCCACAAAAATAAGGCCCATATTTAAAGTGATCTTTGTATAATTTGTACAATAATTTGCACAGTCCTAGATCATTAAGCACGTATTTTTGAATATATAAGTAAATAAATAGCTTAGTGGGGCTTTGTGCAGACTCAAACTTCTTGGGGCTAGGCAGTTAACAGCAAAAGGAAATGAATGAAGCAGACTAGTATAATAAGGGTCTAGTGGTAAGTGTATTAAATGAAAGTGCATACCTGCATGAGCACAGTCCCAACCACTTTTCTGTCAATTTAGCCCTGTGCAGGAATGATGGAGCCAGAAGTTCTGTCAAGTTTGCTATATCAAGAGAGAGGCAACAACTATTGAATTATGTATGAGGTTTTTTAATGTTGCAAACATTTAATGTTTCAAGTGAAAGAAAATATTCAGCCTTGGGGATACTACGTAGCCATCTCCAGATCACTAAACTATGCTGAGTAAGCCAGAGCTCACAAATTTATCTTCCCTTTCCTCTCCTTCTGCTCTCCCCACTTGACTCCTATTCCTGATACTCTTTCTTCTGAATCCCTTACATCCTCTCACATATTAAATTCCCTTCTATCCCCATCCTTGATTTATTTTGGTGACCAAGGCCGGGTAAGCCTAATGAGGATCGGTATATTTTAGCCTCACAAAATCCACCTCACCTACGAAAGGATTATTCAAGAGGAGAATTTGAGGGAGCGTCTCAGGGGATCAAGGAAGACTTGGGATCATCAGCTGAACTGGGGGGGATGAAGCATAGTACAAATTTCATCTGGTCAGTAATGGGAAAGGATGCGTTTTGAACCCCATGGACCCAACAATGGAATCAGGACAAAATACATTTTAAGAGCGAAGAACTAACTGACGCCTGGGTGACTCAGTCAGTTAAGTATCTGCCTTTGCTCTCAGGTCATGATCCCAGGGTCCTGGATGGAGTCCTCTGCTGAGCGGGGGAGTCTGCTTCTCCCTCTCCGTCAACCCCTCCCCCTGCTTGTACTCTGTCTCTCTCTCAAATAAATAAATTAAATCAGAAAAAAAAAAAGAAAGAAAAAGAAAGAAAGAAAGAAAGAAAGAAAAGAAAGAAAGAAAGAAAGAAAGAAAGAAAGAAAGAAAGAAAGAAAGAAAGAAAGCTAAAGTCCAACGAGTAGACTCGTGAAGCATTTTGGCTGGGACGACCAAGGACAAGACAACCAGCTGCTGTGGTTCCAGCTAGTTTTTACTGGTTTGATTTTACTGGTTAGATATTGATCTATGGTTGCTAATTAGAAATTTCAACCATATTTAACAGCACATTTGTCTTATGAATATTAAATATCAATATCACTTTTAGAATTATATTTTCAAAATACAAGTGTCTTTTTCCCCACTACCTAAGCCATTGATCAGTGCCCACATTCATATCATGAGGCATAATAGTATTCTCTATTATGATCAACATTTTCTGTGCCTCTATTTCTTTTTCCAAAATAAAAGACTTAAATACAGATTTTTCTGAAACCAATATGGCTTCAAATCCTGAGAAGGATAAGTATTTATAAAGTTTGCCAAATTATATTTTCCTTTGAGAACTGATATATCAATATTAGCAGAGCAGTAGCAGAACTGAATTCCATTACACTATATCATTCAATTAGATAATAATTTTCTAGTCCTTTCCTCTCCAACATCCTGATATTCCAAGTTTAAAGAGCACCTGTGAAATGATTACAGTCTGCCTTTAGATTATAATTTAATTAGCCTGTGTTATAGAGTCAAAGACGAGTGTATTATCATGTTTACACATTAATCTTGGCTGAAGAAAGATATTTAGCCGTGAACCTCATGTTTCTGAAATATGCTTTAGCAAAGATTGCCCCTGGTTCTAAGTCTATCTTTATTTAAATAGTTGCCAGTTAGT
>NW_024426996.1:28486433-28492899 GCF_017311325.1 Ursus maritimus | reverse complement strand
TTCCACTTCCCCTTACCTTCTCTCTCTCTCTCTCTCACACACACACACACACACACACACATACATTTAGGAGAAGAAAGGGGGGAAAAATGAAGGGGAGAAATCAGAGAGGAGAGATGAACCATGAGAGATTATGGACTCTGGGAAACAAACTGAGGTTTCAGAGGGAGGGGATGGAGGATTGGGATAGGCCGGATTTGGATGGATACTAAGGAGGCACATATTGCATGGAGCACTGGGTGTTATAAGCAAACAATGAGTACGGGGATTACATCAAAAACTAATGATGTACTGTATGGTGACTAACTATAACATAATAAAAGAGAGAGGAAGAGAGGCGAACACAATATTTAGCTAGATAGTAATAAAATTGTTTGTTAAATGGGTGAAACAACTGACCTCTAGATTAGCTTTCTAATACCTGGGAAGCCAAATCCTTTTTAGAAACAAAATTGGGTGATTACTATTACAGCCCAATTATTTTATAGTAGTTCCAGTTGGCAAGGGGCATGCATTATGTCCCAAAGCATTGAACAGGATGTAGCAGAATGAAAAATAGTCCCTCTTGTGATGTCTTGTCAGAATGTTAAAATTTTAAACATCTGGAAAAGAATGAACATTTTTTTGGGTCAAAGAAGCCTGATTGAAAATGTATCTTCCACGTATTCTACTCTTGAATAATATTGGAAATCATAGAAAACCTATAAGCACATCCCACCCCCACCACCAAGTAAATCTGATAAGCACCAAGTGACCAAAATAGGGGACAACTATCTGGGAATATATATAAAACAAGTGGAGGTTACATTGTCGAGTAGAATTACAATCCCTGAGACAAGAAGAAAAGAGTCTTCAAAGACACGAAGCTATCTCAGCAGAACAGGACAATCTCAAGATCAAGACGGCAGAAGCCAGCAGAAAGAGATCATCTGTGGGAGGCAGCTGTGCATTAACCTGTGGGTAGCCAAATAGATGTCTAATGCTTCTGATTCTGGAGATTTCTCCTGGACAAAAACTGGGAGCTAAGTATACAAAAATGGGATTTTCTAACACAAATTTCAATTGGCAACAGAATTTACAATAACCAAATTTTGTTTGGAAACAGAAATTTCCCAGAACAAATACTATAGATGGAGAAGTTCAACCTGGCAACTCAAGACCACTGAGAAAGCAAACTGACTTTGTCAAACAGAAGTTAGATGTACACCATCAAAGAAAAGCACACTGAATACATGTCTTGCTCTTTTTCTAGCTATCAATAGTGTGAACATACCTCAAGAATACTCGTTAAATATACTTTAGAGATTGATGATATCTATTAGGGAATCATCTCTGGTATAAACAAACACCCAAAAGCATGATGAGAGGCACCCAAGTTACAAAAAGAAGCATAATACTTGAAGAAACTGGTTTATGCAGAAAAACTCAAAAAAACTTTAGAAATGAGTAATTGGCATACCATCATTATTCAATAGGATATATCTATTTTAAAATCGACAGTTTTGAAAAAGGAAAAAATTATTACTTTGTAGAACTTAATAACTTGATTATTGAAAAATAATTTTCTGGATATTAAAATATCAAATCAGCCACCTGAATTGAAAGAGAAAATGTTTTTAGACAGATTAGGTGCAAAGGCCAAGAAGACATAAACCTGTAGGAGAAGAATTAAACTGAGTATGTATCTAGATATTCAAACAGCCTATTTTAATGAAGTGGTTCAAAAATAGACATGAGAAAATGCAATGCAAAGAAAATAGAGAAAATAAACTGAGGCAAACAAGTTTTTTTTTTAAAAAGAGTCATTCAGTACAAAGCAGTAAAAAGAAAAACAAGCAGAACGAAACAACTAATCCACATCTGCTAAGAAAGAAACGTCCAGATTAATATAGTAAAGCTAAACGCTTAGATTGTTCACAAGGATCGTTCAATTCCTTTTTTGCTGATGAGTAAGCATCTTCTATTAGAGTTGACCTTGTCTCCATGGGACAAAGATATATAGAAGCTCAGATGGCAAAGTATAAAATCACGTGCGTGTAGATCGTCACATCCAAACGTAAGCCAGATCTGGTTTTAAGTGCCTAACGGAGCTAGAAAGGTACTTGTCTTGTGCATTTAGCATTATTACTTCCCAGCAAATGTTTTCCATGTGAAATGAAGCTAATGCACAATGAAGATATTATAAGCATGGACACAGATGAGGGTATTCAAGGGAATCAAGGAGAAATTCATGAAGAGAGCCTCCTGAGGGCATCAGGCGTAGGGTAGAGCCCAGTGTACAACATTTAGCAAACTAAGCTAGGCGCTTGGGATACTTAACTACACTTGGTGAATGGTGGTGTTGGAATTCTTCCTCAGGTGTCGTAATGACTTCCAGCAATCTGCAAGAGCTCAGCCAGGAGAGGTAAGTGATTCTGAGTAATCAGTGCTGCCAAGTATCCAGGCTTGGAAGAGAAAACAAGAGCATATTCTCCCAGCTCAGAGCTCTTTTTGGCATTTGGAGAAAAATAAAAAAAAAAGAAATTCAATCATTATTCTAAGTCGCATAAATATGGTCAAGTGGTAAGATACATGGGCTCACAAAATTGTAAATGCGGACAAATATGTGTTTATTTTCTGAAAGAAGTCCTCTTGCAGCTGTTACCTGATGTTCATTTCCTTTCAAGAAGAGATATTCAGACATGTACACAGGTAAATTAGTGTTAGAGATTTGAGATCGAACATGCTTTACGTTGGTCGGTATTCACCTGGCGAATTGAGAGTCATGCAGGTAGGTGAGGTCCGAGCCAAGGAGATCGGCATCGAAGGCTCTCACCAACCAGCCGAGAGAATGGGGAGAAACAGCAACCGCAGACCGTGAAGTAGGATTGTAATAAAGGAGCCGGAGGAAAATAGACTCAGGGCATAAAGGGGAACTTCACACAACTTGGATCAGTATAATGCAAGACAAGCTGGAGTCTAGGAGCGCAAAGACAAAAATGTGAAGTTGTCTGTGTGTATCTTGCAGGCAGAGATTCAGGAGAGTTTTGATTTTTTAAACAAGAAGCTTGAATGTTCAGATTGACATTTTAAGTGGCTCTAGTCACCCAATTTCGGATAAATATGCGTGAGAGAGCCAAAAGGCTTGACCCTTACTCATTTGTGATGTGATTAGGGGCTTGCAGTGAAGAGCTGAGATCACTGGGCACCTTTTGACAGAGGAGCTTTCTTGGAGCAAATGGAGAGCAAAGAACTTGAAGAGTGAGTGAGAATTACAGAAGAGACACACCCATTACAGTAACAACATATCAGGATGGTTACCTTTGCAGTGTTTCTCCTCAGAAGGTCATGAAAGGGCATTGAATACGATAAGTCTTTACAACACTCTGATATGGCATTTTATTCAAAAGACTCCATGTACCTTAAAAGGTATCCATGAATTGTTAAATGTATGTAGATGGCCAAAGCGTTCTCAAGTCTTCCCACATAGTCTTAACCAAGGGTTCCAAAACATGATAACCCTGGACCAGAACCATCAATATCTTGACTGATTGATTTGAGAAATGCAAATTCTCGACCCTGCCCCCAAACCCAATGAATCATATAATTACTCCTGAGAAAGTGAGGTCCATAACTTGTGTTTTTAACTAGCCCTGAGGTGAATTATTCCTCAAGATGATTTCTAAAACATGTTAACTTTGAAAACCACCAGTCTTCACTCATTCGAAAGATCACATCAACAGGTAAATTATTAGAGGAACTAAGTGGGCTATCAATCCATTCAAGGCATGACCATAATATCTTTTCAGCAATGTCACAACCTTAGTGTTATTCGTAAATGTCTATATGCATATCGTCAAATTATATGACATCACACAGCTCTGTAAGGACAAGCTTGAGTAAACTTACATTTGCAATATTAGGGCATAATCGGGATTCCTATGGAATTAGAACTTGGTTATAAATAGAAATCTTATTTTAGCACTTTTTTTTTCCAAATCTATTTTTATGAAGTACAACCATATTAGTAGAGTCTGTTTATTCATTTCTATTACCCCTGGTTGTCTTTTGAAAAATAAAAAGAAATCAAATTTATTCTTTTTCTGAGGATTTACTAGGAAAACATACTCACCTAATAGCTTTCCCTTTCATTTTAATGAGACATTACTCACTATATTATATTACTATCTAACATAGATTGAATGTTACATGTGCCAAGTACTATTTCTCGAATCTTCAGAAAACTCTAGTAGCTCTAGAGAATTATCATCTACATTTCGGGATTGCGAAATAATGGCACAAAAGTGATACAAACGCATGAACGATTTCGTTCGACTGAAGGTAGAGAGCTTAGGATGATTGTTCCAGAATCCATAGTAGTGGTTTTTCTAAATGATATTTAAAATTTTTTTTTGTTTTGTTTTGTTTGTTTTAAATCAGGTTTATTGAGGCATAGTGTCTAGAAAGTGAAATTCACCATCTTTTTATGGTCCAATCACTGCCCATAATTGGGCATCTTTTCCTGTACGCATTTCTAAGTAGTGTCCCCACAAACTAAGCAAGTGTCAAGCACCACTTTGGAAACTTACGTTAGTCTACCTCAGTCTTACTGAATCAGAAACTCAGGAGCGATGAGAGCCAAGCACAGAGGCAGTGCCATTTCTAAACGGTTAGCTAGTCTACAGTGACAAATCATGGTAATAGTGTATGTCCTGATATGCTGAAATGAAAATAGCAGTTAACCCGATACGGTGCTCCTCCCCAAAACTCACGACCAGTCTACATGATGAAAGCGTCAGACAAATCCCACATTCTACCTTCTACCTGACAATTATTCCTCAAATTATCAAGGTCATCAAAAACAAGAGAAAAACGGTTACAGCCAAGAGGAGCCTACTACGAGACATAAGAGCTAAATGTCATCTGGTATCCTAGATAGGATCCTGGAAGCAAAAAAAGACACTGAGGAAAACTAAGAATATCTGAATCCAAATACGAACTCAGTAAATAATAAGGTACTCAGTACTAAAGTATATTAACTGTAACAAATGCACAACAAGTCATAGAAAGCTGTTACTAGAAGAAAGAAAAATGGGTGAGATATGGGAAATCTACTATCTTCACGAATTGTTCTATAACTATGAAACTGTTCTAAAATTAAAAGACTATTAAATAAACAACTAATGAGATAATTCAACTTAAAAGTTAGAAAAGAATAGTATATCAGTAATTTCAAGTATGCAGAACTCAATTTACAAACAAGAGTAGAAAATGAAAGACTACTTAGAGAGAAAAACAAAAGAGGCATAAATCTTTTCTTTAAGATAAAGATTAAAATGGGAAATCAAAGCAAAATGAACAAAGATAAAAATATCACACGTGTGAACAATATTGGAAATGCCGAACAAAGTGATTTATAACATGAACTGACAAAAGCATCTGTGAACAGCTTTGTTTTTGTCAGTAAATTAAAGCAGATGAAATGGAGACATCCTGACAAAAGATTCCTAATCAGCAACAAATACAAAAGAAAACATCAAAACATTGTTTTTATTCCATTTCTTGATGATTCTGGAATACTGTGTTACCAGCGACCTTAAGAAATTTCATAATTTAATAAGTTAAGCAAATACTATAGCCTTTGAAGAAACTTAAAAGTTATTTAGTACTTTACAGAAAATAAGCATCAGATTTGACAGTTTCACAGGAGAGGTCTATTAAATATTTAAATTAAAAATAATTGTTGCTATTTCCATTTCTGATGGTGTTGAAAGTGATTTCTCTTTGGATTCAGTAGGAGGAGGTAAAACCTAAGGATTTTTCGGAAGCAGCAGAGAAGCACATTGAAAGCTAAGGGCAAATCCAGACTTCAAGATTTAATTCCACACACCTTTGTGAAACCCTACAGGTGTAGGCGGGGCCAAGTTTTTGCGTTCTAGGTTGGTGTTTCCTGACCCTTCTAAATGAAGATGTTTGAATTTTGTGTCTGGGGAAGAGAGTTGTGGTGGCAAAACAATGTTAAATGAATGGACTAAGGAAACTGCAAAGGATTACCTCTCCTCCCTTCACTGTTCCTTCTCCTACCTTCTCTCTCTCTCTCTCACACACACACACACACACACACATATGCGCACACAGCATGCGCACACACACAACCAAGGGAGACTTGTCCCTCTCTACCCTCTAGACTTGAGAAGGGCAATAGATCTATTTTTTATTTTGATTCCCTTCTTTTCAGGAAAGGGTACCCCCTTTGGGGACCTGGGTGAGCTCAGTCCTTAAACATCTGCCTTTGGCTCAGGGCGTGATCCTGGCGTCAAGGATCAAAGCCCCACATCAGTCTCTACTACAGCCTGCTTTCTTCCCTCTCCCACTCCCCTGCTTGTGTTCCCTCTCTCGCTGGCTGTCTCTATCTCTGTCAAATAAATAAATAAAATCTTTAAAAAAAAAAATCTTTCCCAGAAGTGGAATTGCTAGATAATATGGT
>NW_024426996.1:28472959-28486408 GCF_017311325.1 Ursus maritimus | reverse complement strand
AGTTCCAAAAAAAAAAAAAAAAAAAAAGAAGTACCCCCTTGATCATTAGGTGGCACCAAAGAGCAATATAATATGCTCAGATAAATGTAAAAGAAAAGCTGAGCATGTTCAGCAATAAATCATCTCTAATTAGGCAGGCAGGACTGGACTGAAATAATATTGAACAGATTTATTAAAATTTTCTGAAGGATAACCTCTCAATCACTAAAGATCATAGCAAAATACTTCAGTTAAAAATTCTACAAAGCCTATATGACTATCACGTGAATTATTTTACCTTTGCTAAAAAAAAATAGGCATCGCTAATTGGAATTTGCCTAGATATTTCTATTATCAATGGATCGGGTACTTGATATTTAAAATCATTAGTTACTAGACATCAAAATGCACAAATGAATTCGTTACCTTCATGCATGTCCTTATTCGTTGTCCTGAGTTTATGTCAAGGCTATGGGGTTAGGGATGGATAGCTAATTCAATTTCAGTTCAATTTCTATTTCAAGTGCTAAAGTTGCTGAGGAAACAGTGATGTCTGTCCTTGCCCTCCAAGATTTCACAAATAAGAAGGGAAGACAAAAGTACAAGCAAGCAACTGGTGCTGATAGATTACAATGCTGACCACATGGAAATTAAACACTGTCCAAAAGACCTCAAGGATGGGTCACTTAAACAGTGCAGGGGAAGTGGTAACGAGGCAGCGCTCAGCCAGGAAGAGCAGGGAAGCAGTGCTGTCATAGAACATGGAAACATTCCACGGGGAGGAAATAACGTGCATAGGGTCGGAGGAGTAAGAGCTTCATGCACTCTTGAAAGCACAAGAAGATTGTTGTGGCTGTGTCCTTCAGAAAAGACGAGTGTGCTGGTTGGTGAGAGGTGGCGCTGAAGAAGTCAGCAGTGCTCATATCATGCACGGATTTATAGGTGAGTTTAGGAGATGAACGATTATCCTATAAGCAATGGGGAGCCAGTGGAAAAACAGGTACCATGGTCAGCTTTGCATTTTGAGAGACTCGTTGTTGCTCAGGTGCGGAACACAGATCAGATAGGAACAATATTAGACACAGTGAGAGGAGTGAAGAGACAACCGCTCCAGAGAGTTGATGGTGGCTTACTGTAGAGAGCAAAATGGAGTCTCTCATGTCAAGTAGGCTCCTGAGTCAAGCAATGGCTCTGCAGCTACAAGATATTGCTGGGGCCAGCATCAGCTGACACCCAAGCAGAACCAGAGCAGGTCTGTAGAGGCCTGAGACCAGTTAAATCGCTTTTAAGAGGGGAGGATTTTGGCAGCTAACTGTCAGACATGACCTCTCTATGTCTGAGCACTTAAAAAAGGCAGCTGCCACCCAAGGCTCTGAACACTTGCTCTCTGAAAAGAACAAAGATCCTTCACTGCTTGAACATAAGAAGCAGTAAGTGCCAAGAGCTGACCCGGACCAGATCACAGAGCCCTTATCTCAACTGCGTGCCCACAGACTGACTCCGCCTTGGTTCCTTAACCTGCTGCATCCTGCTGTGCTCTCCTTTGTTGCGTGGTTTGTCTATGCCCTGCTCTGTGTGCCATGCAATATGCCAAGTTTCACTACGTGGTAAAATGTCATTGAGTTTGGAATCCTGAACCTGCTTGATAATTGTGATTAACTTTGCTTTACGATTGAATAAAACTGACATTGTGGAAAGACACAATTCCTGTGTGCGCCTTCACAACGTGCTCATGACGTTCACCGAGACGGGGGACATTTGGTAGGTAGCCTCAAGTCCATTACAGCTAGATTGGCAGTTGGGGAAAGAGATAGAGGTGTCTGACCTGAGCAATCGAGGGAATGATCTAGAGAAACAAGAGCCAGGCTCAGGCAGAGGTGGTGTGTTCCTTCTAGACACCGAGTTTGATGTGCCTATAAGGCCTTCCTCATCTTTTCCTGAGTTGGCTATGTCAGTGGAAGGCTCTAACATCCACGCGTGTGATATTTCCCTTACCCTCCTTATCATTGCTGCAAAGTTCAATCCACATATTCCTCTCGGAGGTCTCTTTAACCTGTCCAGTTCTTTCCATTCCCACCAACCTTCTTATTTAAATATTATCATCTCTTATTTGGATCACTTCAAAAGGCTCTGAACTGGTCTACCTGCTTTCACTCCTCTCTGAAGCCAGAGTGAGCTATTTTTAGTACATAAATCTGATCTTCCTCCCACCATAATCCTACTTAAAACCTTGCAGTAGCTTCCTGTTGTTCTCAGGATTAAGGCCAAATCCTTAAATTGGCCTACAAATCCCTGAATGGCCAAGCTCACATATCACACATCCCCTTTCTGCTTCCCATCCCCCCAGTCCCCTCCACCCCAACAAACAGCCAGTCTGTCAGTCCTCAGCTGCATCTTGATCTTCCCTCAACAGGCTTCGCTCCTCAGGCTCTATTTTTGCCAGAAATGCTCTTCAATACTCATTTCAGCTCTCTCATTCTATTGACTAAAGCTTTAAAAGCCAGTTCCTCAAGAACTGACCTGTCTAGATCAAGCACCTCTGTCACGGCACCCAGAGCGCCATGCACCTCTGCTTTGTGAACTTGTCAAAACTGCACTTTTGCATGTGTTTACACTGATCCTGTCTCCTGACCCACTAAGGGTCAGCGTTCATGAGTCTGATTTCAGCTAATCTTTGGGTTTCTAGAACTTAGTCTGATGTTGGCAGACGGTGAACACATGCTTCTTACTTGTTAAGTGGAGAGATGAACCAGCGAGGTACAGAGCATACTTTATATACAGATGTGAAGATTAAGAAACACATCTGCATGGGTCATATAATTTAGGTGTCTTTAGAATAAAAATAATAATCACAGTCATGGAAATGAATCAGATCACTCGAGAAGTGCATGCAGAGTGGAAAAGAAGAAAGATAGGAAGGGAAGGAAGAAGGAGGAAAATCAAGGCTGTATTGATCACTGTTCTCAGTTGCTGACATAAAACCCTATTCTGTGCTTCATCAAGGAAGGAATGACACTGTCCAAAAGACCTCAAGGATGGGTCACTTAAGCAGTGCAGGGGAAGTGGTAACGAGGCAGCGCTCAGCCAGGAAGAGCAGGGAAGCAGTGCTGTCATAGAACATGGAAACATTCCACGGGGAGGAAATAACGTGCATAGGGTCGGAGGAGTAAGAGCTTCATGCACTCTTGAAAGCACAAGAAGATTGTTGTGGCTGTGTCCTTCAGAAAAGACGAGTGTGCTGGTTGGTGAAAGGTGGCGCTGAAGAAGTCAGCAGTGCTCATATCACGCAGGGATTTATAGGTGAGTTTAGGAGATGAACGATTATCCTATAAGCAATGGGGAGCCAGTGGAAAAACAGGTACCATGGTCAGCTTTGCATTTTGAGAGACTCGTTGTTGCTCAGGTGTGGAACACAGATCAGATAGGAACAATATTAGACACAGTGAGAGGAGTGAAGAGACAACCGCTCCAGAGAGTTGATGGTGGCTTACTGTAGAGAGCAAAATGGAGTCTCTCATGTCAAGTAGGCTCCTGAGTCAAGCAATGGCTCTGCAGCTACAAGATATTGCTGGGGCCAGCATCAGCTGACACCCAAGCAGAACCAGAGCAGGTCTGTAGAGGCCTGAGACCAGTTAAATCGCTTTTAAGAGGGGAGGATTTTGGCAGCTAACTGTCAGACATGACCTCTCTATGTCTGAGCACTTAAAAAAGGCAGCTGCCACCCAAGGCTCTGAACACTTGCTCTCTGAAAAGAACAAAGATCCTTCACTGCTTGAACATAAGAAGCAGTAAGTGCCAAGAGCTGACCCGGACCAGATCACAGAGCCCTTATCTCAACTGCGTGCCCACAGACTGACTCCGCCTTGGTTCCTTAACCTGCTGCATCCTGCTGTGCTCTCCTTTGTTGCGTGGTTTGTCTATGCCCTGCTCTGTGTGCCATGCAATATGCCAAGTTTCACTACGTGGTAAAATGTCATTGAGTTTGGAATCCTGAACCTGCTTGATAATTGTGATTAACTTTGCTTTACGATTGAATAAAACTGACATTGTGGAAAGACACAATTCCTGTGTGCGCCTTCACAACGTGCTCATGACGTTCACCGAGACGGGGGACATTTGGTAGGTAGCCTCAAGTCCATTACAGCTAGATTGGCAGTTGGGGAAAGAGATAGAGGTGTCTGACCTGAGCAATCGAGGGAATGATCTAGAGAAACAAGAGCCAGGCTCAGGCAGAGGTGGTGTGTTCCTTCTAGACACCGAGTTTGATGTGCCTATAAGGCCTTCCTCATCTTTTCCTGAGTTGGCTATGTCAGTGGAAGGCTCTAACATCCACGCGTGTGATATTTCCCTTACCCTCCTTATCATTGCTGCAAAGTTCAATCCACATATTCCTCTCGGAGGTCTCTTTAACCTGTCCAGTTCTTTCCATTCCCACCAACCTTCTTATTTAAATATTATCATCTCTTATTTGGATCACTTCAAAAGGCTCTGAACTGGTCTACCTGCTTTCACTCCTCTCTGAAGCCAGAGTGAGCTATTTTTAGTACATAAATCTGATCTTCCTCCCACCATAATCCTACTTAAAACCTTGCAGTAGCTTCCTGTTGTTCTCAGGATTAAGGCCAAATCCTTAAATTGGCCTACAAATCCCTGAATGGCCAAGCTCACATATCACACATCCCCTTTCTGCTTCCCATCCCCCCAGTCCCCTCCACCCCAACAAACAGCCAGTCTGTCAGTCCTCAGCTGCATCTTGATCTTCCCTCAACAGGCTTCGCTCCTCAGGCTCTATTTTTGCCAGAAATGCTCTTCAATACTCATTTCAACTCTCTCATTCTATTGACTAAAGCTTTAAAAGCCAGTTCCTCAAGAACTGACCTGTCTAGATCAAGCACCTCTGTCACGGCACCCAGAGCGCCATGCACCTCTGCTTTGTGAACTTGTCAAAACTGCACTTTTGCATGTGTTTACACTGATCCTGTCTCCTGACCCACTAAGGGTCAGCGTTCATGAGTCTGATTTCAGCTAATCTTTGGGTTTCTAGAACTTAGTCTGATGTTGGCAGACGGTGAACACATGCTTCTTACTTGTTAAGTGGAGAGATGAACCAGCGAGGTACAGAGCATACTTTATATACAGATGTGAAGATTAAGAAACACATCTGCATGGGTCATATAATTTAGGTGTCTTTAGAATAAAAATAATAATCACAGTCATGGAAATGAATCAGATCACTCGAGAAGTGCATGCAGAGTGGAAAAGAAGAAAGATAGGAAGGGAAGGAAGAAGGAGGAAAATCAAGGCTGTATTGATCACTGTTCTCAGTTGCTGACATAAAACCCTATTCTGTGCTTCAGCAGGAAAGGAATGTATTGAAAGATTTTTAGGAGTTTACAAAGTTTGGTTCAGAGATCCAGGTCTAGCACTAGATAGGATCAGTGCTACAACCTAAAACATGGCATTTCTAGGGAAAACACAAGCTCACACAGCGTATGCCAGTACCCTGGGGATTTATAGTTCATATAGACGATACTGGAGAATAAACACCAGAAGGTCTGCCACTCCAGCCAGCAAAGAGCTAGAGTCCTCAGCCATCATCCTCACTAAGAGGTTAATTTCCCAGATACCTGCTTCTTCGTGTTCACTGGATTTCCAACTGTAGGACCTCGACAGTGAATCTGATGGGCCGAACCTAGGTCACATGCCTGGCAGTAGTAGTTGGGGGGACTCACAAAGTAAATTTTTAGGTTTCCATCATGAGAAGATGAGGATGCATAAGATGAGAAATTAGCAAAATATAGAGATGGCATTCCAACGAAGTTAAATATCACTCACACATAAAAAGTATCTCCTACAATGGCTCCTTAAAAAAAAAAAAAATCCTGAAAATATCAAAATATAAGAGATGGTTAAGGAAATAGAGCCAGAAGAGGAAATCAGAAGGATGTGTTCTTAGGGATGACATATGAAGAGAGTGTTCTTTGAAAATAGGAGAATCAGTGACACAAATATGCACAGAAATTTAGCACGATAGTCTAGGAGTACCCATTCTGAACCAACCAGAAGGAAGTCATTATGGCCCTAGAGGAAGCAGCTCCCGGGGATAATGAGGCAAAGGGCAAATTTATGGTACATAAGGAATGGGAAGTAAGAATGTAAGCAGGGTATGTGTAGGACATTATTCCAAGAAACTTTTGGAGCCCTAGCAGTAGAATATGGTATTAAAGATGCCTTTGTTGTTGTTGTGTCTTCCAAAGAAATTCACAGTCCCAGAAAAATAAGTAAATAGACAATATAGCGAGATAAGTGTTGTGATAAGGATAAGCATGAGAGGTTAAGAGTACAGAGGAGAGGCACCTAAATAGCCTTAGGGATTATGGAAAGTTTAGGGGTTTAGGCAGTAGAGTGACGTTTTCATATTTAAGCCCTAGAAACATCACCAAAGCTGCAGGATGAAAAGTGAGGTCCAGTCAGGAGGTCACTCCAACCAACCAAGAGAGATGGAGCCTGCGTGAAGGTGGGATGATTATATTGAAGGGAATGGAGAGGAGGCTGATTTGCAATAGACTGAAAGGGTAGCTCTGATATATTTGTATTTAATTGAATGTAGGGGTTACTGAAAAGTGACAAATCAAAGATCCCTTGGCCTCCTGAGAACATTCATTGTTAAGAATAGTATCATAAAAAGGGTGCCTGGCTGGCTCAGTTGGAGGAGCATGTGATTCTTGATCTCGGATACATGAGTTCAAGTCCCACATTGGGTGTAAAGATTACTCAAAATAAATAAATACAATTAAAAAAAAAAGAATAGTATCATAAAGAATACAGTTTTACTAACCCAGCTGATTAATATAATACATGATTTTCTTCCTTACATTTCCATTTATTTAATATGTTATGTTGTATTAAGATGTAATTCCTCTTATTTCAAGTGAATAATTTAATGTTCCACAGAAGAGGTTCCAGAATATTCAAACTCTTGTATGTTTTGTTTGTTTGTTTGTTTGTTTGTTTTTATCACCGTCAGCTGAGAATTCAGGGGAGTGGGAGGGTGCTATTCATTTCTAAGAAGAGGGCTCAAGAGATGCTAACAAACCAGATGAGAAAAGTATAAGTCCTTGAGTTGTTGAGTTGTGATGGACTTGTATTTGAATGCTTTCTCTTTTACACAGATAAAAGAACTTGCTATGGAAAATACAGTCATTATATATCATGGTAGTGTTAGCTCTGAGGCTGCATATCTAGGTTCAAATCCTGGCTCTGCCACTTTCTATCTTGCTGTGGACAAATTGTTCAACCTCTCTTAGACCCAGACTGAACAACTATAAACTAGACATAATTTCATAGGTTGTTGTAAGGATTCAAAGGCATAACTAATGTAAAATACTTGGAACTTTAATTATTCAATGAACATGTATTACTATTTTAATAAAAAATTTAATGGTGTTTTTTTTTAGGTGCGTGGAAGAGAGTACAATATAATCATTAAAAACCTTGGAGGTTTTCCAATAAAATTTCCAATACACACACACACACACACAAGCACAAGTGATTAATATCAATATAACCTATCTATATCTATAACACACACATGTAAATTACATACATTGGCATATACATATATAATTATCATATAAATAAACCTAAATTACTTTCATCTAATGCCTAACACTGACAGTCTTACAGAGACATAACAAGATTTACCTTCTCAACGTAATTCAATAATATCTACCTACCATTACTTGCCAAGTTTCTGTTCTGATTCTATCCTGTTCATCAAGCTTTCTTGAATATCCTAACTGGAAATACATTCTCTCTATTCTCTATGCTGATAAGATTTCTTGGAATTCTTACCTTCCTCTACTTTCATTATAGCTGATGCTGTGCTCATTTACCTCCCTTCCTATACTCTAGTCTCCACAAAAATAAGGCCCATATTTAAAGTATCTTTGTATAATTTGTACAATAATTTGCACAGTCTAGATCATTAACACGTATTTTTGAATATATAAGTAGATAAATAGCGCTTTAGTGGGGCTTTGTGCAGACTCAAACTTCTATGGGGCTAGGCAGTTAACAGCAAAAGGAAATGAATGAAGCAGACTGAGTATAACTTAAAAGGGTCTAGTGGTAAGTGTATTAAATGAAAGTGCATACCTGCTATAAAGAGCACACTCACAACCCACTTTCTGTCAATTTAGCCCTGTAGGAATGTAGACCCAGTTCTGTCAAGTTTGCTATATCAAGAGAGGCAACAACTATTGAATTATGTATGAGAGTTTTTTAATGTTGCAAACATTTCAATGTTTCAAGTGAAAGAAAATATCCAGCCTTGGGGATACTACGTAGCCATCTCAGATACTGTAAACTATGCTGAGTAAGCCAGAGGCTCACAAATTTATCTTCCCTATTTCCTCTCCTTCTGCTCTCCCCCCATGACTCCTATTCCTGATGCTCGTTTCCTCTAAATCCCCACGTCCTCTCACATTAAATTCCCCTCTATTCGCACCCTTGATATTTTCGAGTGTGAGCCCAAAGGCACGGGTAAGCCTAATGAGGATCGGTATGACCATTTTAGCCACTCACAAAATCAAATACCTCACCTGCAAAGGGGTAGTTACAAGAGGAGAATTTGAGGACGAAGTCTCAGGGGATCAAGGAAGACTTGGGATCATCAGCTGAACTGGGGGGATGAAGCATAGTACAAATTTCATCTGGTCAGTAATGGGAAAGGATACGTTTGAACCCCATGGACCCAACAATGAGATCAGGACAAAATACATTTTAAGAACGAAGAACTAACTGACGCCTGGGTGACTCAGTCAGTTAAGTATCTGCCTTTGGCTCAGGTCATGATCCCAGGGTCCTGGGATGGAGTCCTCTGCTGAGCGGGGAGTCTGCTTCTCCCTCTCCGTCAACCCCTCCCCCCTGCTTGTACTCTGTCTCTCTCTCAAATAAATAAATTAAATCAGAAAAAAAAAGGAGAAAGAAAGAAAGAAAGAAAGAAAGAAGGAAGGAAGGAAGGAAGGAAGGAAGGAAGGAAAGAAAGAAAGAAAGAAAGAAAGAAAGAAAGAAAGAAAGAAAGAAAGAAAGAAAGAAAGAAAGAAAGAAAGAAAGAAAGAAAGAAAGAAAGAAAGAAAGAAAGAAAAAGAAAGAAAGAAAGAAAGAAAGAAAGAAAGAAAGAAAGAAAGAAAGAAAGAAAGAAAGAAAGAAAACTAAGTCCAACAGTGAAAACTCGGTGAAACTGATTTCTGGCTGAGACAGCCAAGGACAAGACAACCAGCTGCTGTGGTTCCACGCTAGCCATTTACTGGTTTGATATTTACTGGTTAGATATGATCTATGGTTGCTAATTAGAAATTTCAACCATATTTAACAGCACATTTGTCTTATGAATATTAAATATCAATATCACTTTTAGAATTATATTTTCAAAATACAAGTGTCTTTTTCCCCACTACCTAAGCCATTGATCAGTGCCCACATTCATATCATGAGGCATAATAGTATTCTCTATTATGATCAACATTTTTCTGTGCCTCTATTTCTTTTCCAAATATTAAAGACTTAAATACAGATTTTTTTTCTGAGCTCAATATGGCTTCAAATCCTGAGAAGGATAAGTATTTATAAAGTTTGCCAAATTATATTTTTAACTGTGAGAACTGATATATCAATATTAGCAGAGCAGTAGCAGAACTGAATTCCATTACACTATATCATTCAATTAGATAATAATTTTCTAGTCCTTTCCTCTCCAACATCGTGACATTCCAAGTTTAAAGAGCACCTGTGAAATGATTACAGTCTGCCTTTAGATTATAATTTAATTAGCCTGTGTTATAGAGTCAAAGACGAGTGTATTATCACGTTTACACATTAATCTTGGCTGAAGAAAGATATTGACACCGTAGACCTCATGTTTCTGAAATATGCTTAGCAAAGAATTCCCTGGTTCTAAGTCTATCTTTATTTAAATAGTTGCCAGTTAGTTCAAAACATTTCTTGCGGGGCGCCTGGGTGGCTCAGTGGGTTAAGCATCTGCCTCCTGCTCAGGTCATGATCCTTGAGTCCCGGGATCGTCCCCACATCCAACTCCCTGCTCAACGGGGAGTCTGCTTCTCCCTCTGCCCCTCACCTCACTCATATGCGCTCTCTCTCTCAAATAAATAAATAAAATCTTAAAAAAAAAACCATTTCTCAGAATTTTCCGGTGTTTATTTCCAGGCACTTTATCTGTGGCATCTTAATTTCCCAGTGCCTTGTTTTAATCTTTTTTATTATTTCAAACTTATGAATGATTATGTGCCAAAAAACATACACTATTTTCTTCATCATTTATCTATATTTTAACCCTTTTTTATAAACTCATAATTTTATAAAGAAATAATCATAAACAACATATTTAGAGATCACAAAGCAATTAAGTGTATACCTGAAATGTACACATCTAAACACTAACTTTTTTTTTAAGTTTTCATATAAATTCCAGTTAGTTAACATACAGTATAATATTAGTTTCAGGTGTGCACTATAGTGATTCAACACTTCCATGCATTACGCAGTGCAAAACACTATTGAAATCAATAGCAGAAGTCAGAAAGAGAAAACTAAACTTGATTTCTTAGAATAAGAATAAGTTTATAAAGTATGGCATATCGGTAGAGGGCAAAATAACCTTTATATTATATAAAAATCTCTAAATTGCCATTTGGTAACGATGTTTTATTTTTTTTAATTATTGAAATTCTATGTATTGGCTATATACTGTGGGTCAGGCACTTTTTTAGGTAGTTAGGATATATTAGTGAACAACGCTGGCAAAAATGCCTATCTTGTAGTGCTTGAATTTTACAGGAATGTAGCAGAACATATGCTTTTAATAGACATAATACAAATTCTACATTATATTAGAATATGGTGCAGGCTGTTGGGGAAAAAAAGGACTTGGGATGCCTGGGTGGCTCAGTAGGTGAAGTGTCTGACTTGATTTTGGCTCAGGTCATGATCTCAGGGTTGTGAGATCCAGCCCCACCTTGAGCCTTATGTTGGGCTCTACACTCAGCTTGCTCAGCTCAGAGCCTGCTCGAGATTCTCTCTCTCCCTCACCACCACCCCCCAACTCCTGCACGTCTCTCACACGCGTGCGTACACATGCTCTCAAATTAATTAATTAATTAAATCTTTTTTTAAAAGAATAGGAAAGAACAAAGCAGGCTGGCGGGGATCAGTATGGTAAGATGGTCAGGGAAGAAGAAAGCTGCTAAGGCCTCTCGTGAGAATAAGGCACCTTGCACACAGAAGGCATTTGTCAAACAGCAAATGTAATTCCCTTTGCTACCAATTTATTTATGACTTCAGGTAACAGAGTATTTCTGTAAAATTAGGTTTATTTAACACCAGGGTAAACAACATTTTCTGAAAGAATAGATTTGATCACATGGACTCATACTTCAAAACACTTTTATTTCATTATTTCCAAGTTCTAAGATTACGTATATGCATGTGAAATAGTATCTGCTTCATGTTAAATACATACTAAAGGGCTGTTACTGTTTATCTACCACCCTAACCTAATTCTGAGTGGCAAATTTTTTGGCCAATAGCACAATTCAAATTTTAATTAAGGTATCATCAATTGGGTTCATCTCTGCAGTTCAACTTTTTAAAACAAAATAGATAGACGCTCTTCATGGNATGCTGACTAGAATTTTCAAAAGTCACCGTGGATTACTTCTCTCTTCTTCTTATTATTTTTTGTATCTCTTCTCACCTTATTTTCCTGTTCTGTCTCTTCACTGCCTAACACACATACCAGGTTTCAAGTTATTCATCATTAAATGATTGAATTATTGAATAATTCTGGTTGATAAAAATGACAGGCACTAAAAGGGGAAAATATGTGAATAGCTATTGTTTGCACAGTATCATCACATTCGCTTTACACCTACAAGCTCAAATCCATAATTACAGATTGGTAGTTGCTGTCTCTGAGACACAAAAATCATGGTATATCTCAACCCAGGAAATGTAATACTTCCAAGTTTTTAATATATTTATTTCCATATCTGTTTAGAAATATTGCATCTCTATTAGATGCAACATACTTTGAGGGTGACAAGAATAAATAATAATGTTTAAACCTTCAGGGAAAGAAAGAGAGAAGAGGAGAAGAAGGAGCAGGAGGAGGAGGAGAGGAAGGGAGGGAGGGAGGAGAGGAGAGAAGGGGAAGTTTGAAGAAAGGTTACACAAAACTTATCATTATAAATGTTACAGTTCTTTAAATACCTTAATAGAAGTTCAATGTACTATAAAAGTTGAAAGTGAGCATAAGCTGCTTCCTCCTGAAGCAATCAGGGAGATGAGAACACAGCATTCTTCAAGGGGAAAGGAGGAGTGAGGAACAATGAATCTAAAGTTATGGAGCCCTTGCACATTCACGATATAGTTGCAAATCTTTCATCTTATTTCCCATCATCTGTATAACAACATCATTATCCTCACCTCCATTTTTCAGTGAAGATTCATAAACTTTAACTTCCCAAAGTCACACAGTGACTTTTCTCTTTTTCAAAGACTATTATCTTCTCCAAATATCTTATGGAGACACCATAAAATCCCATCCTGTGTCACCATAGGAAATTGAGACCCCACCAGAATATTGCTGGTGGTTTTTCTAAACATTTTAAAATCCTCATTCTGAACTGTTGCTCTTGGCATCAACCCTGGTGATTGCATCAAAACTTCTTCATGTTGGATTCTTCTTACTGTATTACTTTCATCCAAGCATGAACACACACTTCCACCGCTCCCAGAGATGTAGCTTACACAAGGCTGTTGACTTTGTCAGAATTCCCTTACCACTTAATAATGTCAAAGGGGAAAACAGTGCAGAGGAAAGAAGAAACAAAAAAACAAACCAACTCTGAAACTAAATGATCATCAACGACCCTGACATCCATTAGCTAAACTCCAACAGAAAGTCTTTCGCAGGACTTCGTCTGTCTTGGCACCAACCAGCTGTCATAGGCTGTCATTTGCCTCATTTGAAATCAGAGTTACTCAAATGCTGTCATACTTAGCTAGATTCAGGGCCCCCGCAATCTGGTCCTAACGTGCCTAATGGAAGCCAAAAATGAACTAGCAGGTTACTGTTTTCCACCTTTACCAGATGTTCTTTTACATCATTTTACAAAACAGTTCCACACCTCTTGAACCTAAACTTTACCAGTCAAGATTTTGCTAAGATTTCACACAACTAAACGAAACTAAACACGTTTTTAGGAATGACAAAGGAAAGAAGAAAGGTCTGCACTTAATTTTATATGAAAAACAACTTTTCTGTTGGCCTAACTATGCCACACCATGGCGCTTGATGCTGAACTGAGGTCTATGTTGTTTCAGATCTCATTCTTTTTTCATGAAGTTACCTCTTTCACATAAAGGTAAGTATATTTCAGTAGTTTGGGA
>NW_024426996.1:28452272-28472953 GCF_017311325.1 Ursus maritimus | reverse complement strand
AGTCAAAGGCAGAGAGGTGGAAAAAACTAAGGGTAAGTTTGAGAAATAGCAATAGGCCAGTTGAATGACACCCAGGTTCTGTTTAAAACAATATTGTGAGAATTGGTTGGAAAGATAATTTCAGTTTCACTCCATATGTGAACAATTAAAACTAAGATATTTGAACATAATTCACCAGGTGCCATGTAGCCAACAAAACGGAAACTTGGGAAGATAGAAGAAGCTAGATGTCCAAGTTCCACTGCCTAATGTACAACATGGAGCTGTATCAGTTGTGTCCACACCACCAACTTGGAGCCATGTCTGCTCATCCGCGGCATCCGAGTGACTGCACACCGATCCCAGTGCCTTTGTTCCAACTTTTGAACCAGTAGTCTATGTATTGTCTAGACACTAGTGAAATGTGCTCTTTTGGGATTTAGTACCTATTCTATCCTTGCCAGGGTAGATTGGGGGATTCAGAGTGTCCTTTGCTTCCCAAGATTGCCCCGGACTACGGAGCCAGTAGCCTTGGACAGAAAATTGAATAACGAATGAAACAGTGTGCCTTCATTTTAGGAAAGTGATGTTAAATTAGTATGCTTCAATGTTCAGTTAAATTTTTTTTAAAAATTTTGTCTCTGAGAATTTTTTTTATCTCTTTAATTTTTTTCAACTATGGCTTCTAGTTTTCCTCAGGATGGCTCTGTGTGCTCTCTTGTTTCATTATATTCCTTATCCAGTTTCTTTACCTACTTTTTTTTTTTTTAAGATTTTATTTATTCATTTGACAGAGAAAGAGAAACAGTCAATGAGAGAGGGAACACAAGGAGGGGGAGTGGGAGAGAAAGAAGCAGGCTCCCAGCGGAAGGGCCTGACGTGGGGCTCGATCCCAGAACTCCAGGATCACACCCTGAGCCGAAGGCAGACGCCTAACGACTGAGCCACCCAGGCGCCCCTCTTTACCTACTTTAACTATAGAATGAACCGGGCTCAAGCACAGATATATATCCCTGTTTTTGTTTATAATTTTAAGTACTCCCCTTCATTGCTCTAGTTCTTTCAGACCTCTTACTTATAACACCAAAATTTGGAGATGAAATTGTATTCTTTTAATTCAGCATAACATACACAATAACGTAAAGAGCCAGGATTAACTTTTCTACTTTTCCCATCCCAGGATATATGCCAACAACACGATCTTCATCTTAATGCCATCCAAAACTTCAATAAAGCCTCTGCCATTGCTGCTTTGTTAGAAATAAACAAACAGGGGCGCCTGGGTGGCTCAGTCGTTAAGCGTCTGCCTTCGGCTCAGGGTGTGATCCCGGCGTTATGGGATCGAGCCCCACATCAGGCTCCTCCGCTGGGAGCCTGCTTCTTCCTCTCCCACTCCCCCTGCTTGTGTTCCCTCTCTCGCTGGCTGTCTCTCTCTGTCAAATAAATAAATAAAATCTTTAAAAAAATAAAATAAAAAAATAAAAGAGAATATATATGTGTGTGTCAGTGATTGGGGGTGTGTGTGTGTGTGCATAAACATATGTATTTTTTTTCTTAGTGTTCTTTGTGAAAAGGGGAGTATTACGGTCCTACCAGTAAGCTTAGACATTTATGTTCTTGATCCTTGTTTTTTGTAAGATTTGTAAGATTTCCCATTTCAAGACATTGGAAAGTTAATTACTAAATTCCACATTTAAAGAAATTAACTAACTCAATGGTGTAAAACCTAGCAATCTTGTCAATGTACCTTGGCAATCCAGGTACATCTGGTAGATCAGAAAATTTCTCCTAAGAAAAATATGATCATTATACAATGTTTTTTATTTGTGTGAGTTTATGGATATTACTTTTGAAAGGAAGATCAGCATTATCTCTGCAATATTTGCCAGAAAACTTTGTGGGTTTTTTTTTTAAGATTTTATTTGTTTATTTGAGAGAGAGAAAGCATGCAAGTGCACGAGCAGGGAGAGGGACAGAGGGAGGAGGAGAAGTAGACACCCCAACCAGCAGGGAGCCTGAGACAGGACTCAATCTCAGGACCCCAAGATCATGACCCTAGCTGAAGGCAGCTGCTTAACCAACTGACCACCCAGGTGCCCTGACTTTGATAGTCTTTAACCAACACTTACCAAATATATTTAATCACAGATATTTTTTTTCCCCTTTACCTGGTAACATTTTGCAAAGTGCTGTTTAGTTTACAAAATGCAGATTCAGAGTTATCAGCTGAATTCTGCAGAGAAATATATGTCAACTTCCTCAAGATTGCTGGAAAACCGTGAATTGTTCCACAACTTTATTTCAGGCAGGATCTTAAAGAGAAATAACCCTGACTACTAAGAAAGAAGGCCCTTCTTGTCTCAAACCTTGTAAATTTTTCAAGGGTTGTTAATCTTCTTGGAATTTGGAGAAAACCCCATCTTACAGTTATAAGGATAAAAAAAAACTTTCCATAATAAAAGCAATATATAAATACTGTGTTAGTGATCTCTTTTCATAGATTTGAAAAGCAGCCACATTTATGCAAATCAAAGCACTTCCTGAGCACTGTTTCTTACGGGATTGAAAGCCAGAAAGCCAGAAAATCATATATGATTTGTAGGGACTTCCAGTTTAATTAAAGTACTTAGAGTGAGAGTATTATTGCATTATATGAGAAGAACTCAGAATATGAAATTCAAAGAACTTATTATTTATTTCCTATCTATCTGAGGAGCTGCATGACCTCTGTATCTGGCACATACACATACCCTTCCGAGCATGTTGCTAGGTACTAAGATTAAGACATTCGAGTGGAGAATCCAGGAAACAAAAAGCAAATAAATGTATATCACGATTAACCGATATAAATAACATGCAGATATATGTTATCTATATTAAAATTTCCTTATGTGCTAGTTACTCGCTTTACCGATAAATGCAATTCTAGCTATAGCTTATGCATCCTGATTTGTTATAATGCATCAAATATAGATGATTCTAGAAATATAAAGCTACTTATTATTTGATTTATCCATACAATTGAGATCATTTCCATCCATGTTTAAGTAGGGTTTATAGTATGTAAATCTTCAAACGTCCACTTTTAAATAGTTCTCTGAATTCCTCTTGGAAATATTTCTTTCCTCAATTGTACGTAGTCTTAGTATGAGGGCATGTGCACATACCTGATTCTCACTATAGAAGCTCAAAGAACCAGATCCTAATTCTTTATGTTTTGTTATAGCCAACATGACCCAAGTGGGATAATCAGAACTCACCTAGAATTGTGAATCTTGATTGAATAACCCCAAAGGGAAGACAAGTTTATATATTTTGGTCCAGCTGCTGTATAGGGGTCAGACTATTCCAGCTAGATAGCCTTGCTGTTCTATCTTCTAGCCTTAGAGCTACCTGGATCACTTAATATTACTATTAAATTATCCTTTAATTCTGAATCCTCCTCTTCAGAAACTTTTTTTCTCAAAGTATCCAGAGTTGATTTCAGGGGTTTGCAACCAAGAACCGAATCCTCCTGGCATTTGAAAAATTCCTGACTCCCTAGTTTTAGAACAAATACAGGGAAATTAAGATGCAAAGAAAGAAATGATGACTAAGGTCCTGGAATTAGATAAAATGATGAAATTTCAAGTTAGACACATTTCTAGTCTTTCTCTGATCACATAGGTGACATTATTTCACCAATATCAGCAAACACGGAATAACTTCGTTACCCCAGGACCTCCCAGAGCAGTATACCCCCCACAAGTCCACACAATCCAGCCACTTCCTTCTACTGTTAACCTTTCAAAATCTTTTCCTGTCCACCACACTCCAGGTGTCCTAAGGCTCTCATTGGTATACCTCTAATTTCTTCTAAATTACCTAGTCTAAAAAATGAAACAAAACAAAGTTTACTGCATATAAAAAATTAATCTATATCTTAATAGATGTGATTAGTTGAAAGATACTACCTTTACCAAAATTCAGAATTTAAAACAGGTGAAGTTGTAAGGGGGGAGAGTCCATTATTATGCCACAATATTATAGCTATATAAAGCTTGCTTATTTATTATATGTCTTTTGTTTGTTTAATAAATTTGGTATTTACATATGCTTTCAGTACTAATCCTAACATTTCTATATTTATAGGTCCCTTCAACCAGAATTTTGGATGAAAGAGAGTAAAAAAATTAGAGTAACTGAAAATCATGCAAAAAAGCAAGGACTATGGGTTAACCATTGGAGAATAGAAGGGAAAAAAACACAACTAAAGAAGATAAAAAGAAGGAAAGCCTTTTCACAAATATAAATTCATAGCCCATTTAATCCTTTTAAAATTTCTCCTTTGGTTATTTTTATCCCTGTTTTCTTTCATTGCTTCTTTCTAGCCTTCATTTTAAGAATTTTCCTTTCTCATTTCTGTTCATATTAATGTACAAAACAGTTAAGCTCATGGGGTCCCTAAAACTTAATTCTGACTGACCAAAATGTGATATAATTATGTACAAAACTGAAAGCCTTGATTCACAACTTTCTGAAGAGTTCTGATAACTTTTTTGAGTAATTTCCTGTTTAAAAATTTTATTAAATATTAAATTGTCACATTTACCGTATTAGTTTCTAGATGCCAAGAGATTGACAATTTCTGGAGTCCTACTGAAAAACCCCTTTACTGGGTTTATTGATTTGGTGCTGTCATATCAATAATATTACAAAACACTCAGGGCAATTATTTATATGACAATTATCATTTTGCAAGGTAAATTGACTTTAGTCAATGACAAAGAGCGAGCTTTGGCATTCTAGTCAGGTGGACCCTTCAGTCTTGTGTTTTGCTCTCTCTCTCATTATTTTCCTTTTGTTTATTTTTTTTTCCAGAGTCATCCATCAGAGAAAAGCTTGACCTCTTTTTAATGGTCTTTCTGGTATTTGTCTCCTTCCTTAGTTTCTTCTTTTCCAAAATCAAGAGCCCAAAACAAGATCTGCAAACTTAGCTTGCTTAAAAAGATTCCCATTGAGTGGACTCTTAAGTACTTCAAAATGTCTCCAACTTCAGGTTCAGAAACTTCAAAGGATCTGTGATTTTTATCCTCCCTGTATGATAAGGAGATAGCCTGCCACAGAGATACCACAGAAGACACTAGAATCCTGAACACAAGACAAAAAACTTTATTACACACAGCAATCACCATAGAATCTCAACATCTGCCTGGTTCCTCCTCCCCATTTTCACCGTGCTTTGTGAAGAGGGGCGGGGATACCTGAGTACACAGCAGGTTGTGTTACAGGGAAGCAACTCTGCAAACTTCAGGAACGCAATTTTTTCAAAATGAGCAAGTAACCTTACCTGACATTTATTCCGGAGAGAGCCATTACTTTATTAGAACAGCAAACAAGCCTGCCTTTTATTCTGAAGGAAGACTATCTTCCTAGGATGTTTGCTACAAAAACATTCTTGAAAAGATTGTTCAGAACAAAGGCAGCCAGTATCTCTACTTGCAAGATATTCAGAAAACTAAGGGGTCCATGGGGGACTGTCCCTTAGTCTTCTAGGAAGATAGACTCGTTTCTGATTTTTCCTCTTTTTTTGTAGGGGGGGAGGGGCAGAGGGATGTGGGGCTCAATCTCACAGGGCACTGAGATCATGACCTGAGCCGAAATCAAGAGTTGCACCCTTCATCAACTGAGCCACCTAGGCGCTCCATGACTTTTCCTCATTTTTCTCCTTAAAAATTTATTTATTTATTTATTTATTTATTTATTTATTTATTTGAAAGAGAGTTTAGGGGAGGGGGCGAGGGGGGAAGAGCAGAGGGAGAGGGACATAATACAGAAAAAAAGAAACACCAAACGACAAAAATTTGATTTGTTTATCTAAACATTGAAAACTCCTTGACATCAAACCCATCATAACACAAAAAGGCAAACTGCATCTGTGAAAACATGTCCACAAAATTAATGACAAAAGAAAAATATATTTATGATTAAGTTAATATCTACAAAAATATAAAAGCATTCCCCAAGGGAAGAACAAATGATAAGAAATAATTCAAATGAGTAGACGTGGTATACATGTTACAACCATATGTACATATAATAGCAGAAAACAAAAACTAAACTCTGAAAATATAAACGCCCCTTCGAGGGTAGCTAAATGAATTGTAATGTGTCAATAAGATGAAATATTGTGGAGCCATCATAGAAGATTACATAGAACTATGGTTTTTCTATCTGTGGTCCATAGAGCCTTAAAAGAGTCCCAGGGAAAGAAAAGGAGAATATTCCATCAGGTGGGGAACTATTCCTACCAAGTAAATTCACATTTATCTAATTTAGGTTTTGAATTTTGAAGAACAGGATCAACTGCTTAAAATGTGTTCAATATTATAATGTCATCTATAAATCTAAGGCAGTGTGGGGAAATGATGAGATAACAAAAGGTGGAAAAAACAGTTTATAAAATCAATGGAATTTACTATACACAACACTCATACATATAGCCAGAAACAAACTCCACATTCTTTTTTTTTTTACTAATGATTGGTTATTTGGGCTGTGGTTAATGGATTTTCGTTTTTCTTATTGATTTTTTAAAATTTTGTAAATATTTAAATAGCCACTAAACTTGAATCTGCAACTGTCCTACAAAAGCGAAAGTTGTCACTCAAAACTCTGTATCTCACCTTACAAGCTGAATGTCAGAAACCTGTAAAACTGACTTCAGTGTTTCATTAATCTACTTGATTATAAAAATTTAAATAATAAAACACAGAATATGATAAGGTCATTTGTTGGATTCTTAGCTAGAGACCAGAAAGTCTTGGGGGCAAATTTTTAACAATAAAGCACAGTACTGTAAGAGGGGGCAATTTGGAGTAAAATAGCCCTTTCAAGCAGGGTTAGCCATTTTTGTCTTAACCCAAGAAAGTTGTGTAACTATTGGAAGCCTTAGTTTCTCCATCTCTAAAATTGAAATAAAAATAATATTCACTTTCTCAGATTGTCATGTGAAAAATCTTCATAATGAGCAAATCTTTAAAAAGTGCTAACACACACTATACATTAACTAACTGGAATTTAAATAAAAACTTAAAAACATTTTTTAAGAAGTGCTAGGGCAGTGCCTGAGTGCCTGGCTTATTAAAAGTGCTCAAGAAATGTCAGGTTGTATTACTGTTGGAAGAATCTGCATGCATTAGAAGACCGGCTCTATAATCAACAGTACAGGGTAGTGAATGTCCTTCCTTGTCTCCTCAGCAAAGTGCTTAGAAAGGAGAGAACCTGAAGGCCAGAAACCAAGCATGTGATTGTTGGACCAGGGCAGGACAGAACTCCTCTACCCTTCTCAGAGAGCTTGCAGGCAGAGGAAGAGGAAGGCCCTGGAGGTACTTGGGCTGGGACAAGCCATGACCATCCTGATCTGAAACAACAAGAGGAAGTTCATGACATCCTGGAAAGAGCTGGGGTGGGAAGGGCAGGGCAAAGGTGAAGAACACTGCAGAGCTTCACCGGGGAGAGAGTGCCAGCCTTTCAGGCTTCTGCCTTCCTCCTAAGAAGGAGAGATTCTGATTCTCAATATCAAGTCCAAATTCCTGTTGGTACTGTGTAGTCTTCCGTGTCCTGCTTGCAGTGGACACGGGTCACTTCCAGCCATGGCTATTAACATACTTTCCGGCCTCCCCTCTTCCCTCACCTCCTCAGCTAACACACTTCTACTCATCTTCCAAGTTTCCTTTCCTGATCTTTTCATGTCAAAGAGAACGCATCCTCTTTTGTGCCTTCAATGTTCTTGTATTCCTCAACAACTATGGCACTTTTCAATACATACAATTTAATAATTTATAAGTTTGTTTCCCCACAGCGTTATTTTAGAGTTTTAATTCCTCCATCCACGTGTCATTAGCACCGCCCTCATCTGTCAGCCTCTCTCACTTCTCAGTTTTCCAAATCTTACGCAGATATTAGTAGTCGTTTTAAATTTTTGACCACTTCATCCCATCATATGCCATCAGTCTTCTGGACTTCTGTTGTACTTCCCATATTGTGTCAGCCGTCTAGAAATTAGATCCTAAAATAACTTCTACTTGCTGTTCCACACTGGTATACCCCTCACGGCTATAACTTATTCACTGACCATGTTAAAAATCCCCCACTTGCTCTCTGCTCCTCCTGACTTACCTCAGAACTATCTCTCTTCTGAAATACTCCAGCTCCACAGCCTCCTCAGGGTCCCTTTCACTGAGTCTACAAGAATTCAGTTATATTCTTAGAAACTCCTTCATCTCCTTTGCTTCCAGGACAGAAATTTGAACCTGAATCTTCCCAGATAAAAATACCCTATAACTCTCAAGGCAGAGAAGGTGCCCCTTCCTGTTTGCCACCTCTATCTGGAGGTAGGAAAGAGGAGAAGGAATCGTCATTCCTCCACCACTTCCACTTCCTGAGGACTTTCTGCACTGACTGTATACCAGGGGCCTCGGGACCTTGAAGTCTGTTATGCTCTAGTTCAACCTCGTCCTTGTCTCACTGCTGCCATCTACTGTCCTTCCGGCTCCCTAGTGCTACCCTTACTCAGAGGTTGCGTGTCATTCCATCTTGAAACCTGTCACGATCCTGGGCTATGTAGTACCCACACAAATAGTCCAATCCAACTCCTGACCTCTTTAACTTAAAAGACTTTCACCTGGAAATAAGTCAGACACAGGAAGACAAAGACCTTATGACTCCACTTATATGGGGAATCTAAAAAACAAAACAAAAGAACAAACCAACAAAAACCAAATAGACTCTTACCTATAGAGAGCAAACTGGTGGTTGCCAGCAGGGAGGGGAGTGGAGTGGAGGGAGTGGTGAAAGAGATGAAGGGGATTAAGAGGTACAAACTTTTAGTTATAAAGTAAAGTGATGGAGATGAAAAGTACAGCATAGGGAATGTAGTCAAAAATATCGTAATAATGTTGTACGGTGACAGATGGTGATACACTCTTTGTGGTGAGCTTGGGAAAGGTATAGACTTGTCAAAACACTATGTTGTACACCTGAAACGAATATAACATCATATGTCAACTATATTTCAATAACAAACGATAAAAAATACCTTCACCTCACTTCACCAGTTAGCTTCTTACTGCCATTAGCAAGAATTTCTTTAAAATTTTTCGATTCTAAAATTTTCCTCTCTGCTCTAATTTTTACCTTTAGGCACTTCTGTACTTCCATATGAGTGACATTCTTACCAACTATTAAAGGCTAGCTAATCGATGAAGAAACATTAATACTGATAAAGGTGTAGTTATTAAAAGGAAAAAGGATCAGAACAATGTGGTTGGATAATGTTAGAGTTAGGAAGTTGCATATCTGACGGTCTGCAGACTTCTCCTGAAGTAATGTGAAGTTTGTCTTTAGCATGACTGTGACATTTTGTTTATTCTGCTAGTTCCTCTTACTCACACTGTCCTCTGACGGCTTAAATCAGTTCATCTTACATGCATGCTATGCATTCCTCTCTTGCTAGGATTTCACTTTCTCTATCGCCTATCTAAAGATAAAATACCTTGTATACATCAAGTGCTCCTGTTGAGTGGTATATTAGTAAGACACAGGCTCACATGTTGGAAGATCTGAGCCACCGTTTACGCATTAATTGATGTATGACCTTGTATGGGAATCAATTTACTTAACTTAGAGAAGGTTTGGCTTGCTTATCTTGCTTTCCCTACGTTGCATGGTTCTTGTGAGGGGCAAATAGAATAATAACTGTGAGACTTTAAGCATTGTTAAGAACCATATAAATTAATAAATTAATATATTCCATTCTATTGGTGGATGCCTTATTATTCTGTCTGGGAAACTACAGTTGTTTCTAGTAGGTAATACAGTCTGTCAAAGCCATTATACGTCTATAATAGCATTGTTAAACAAGGACATCTAATGATTAGACCCAGTAAAGCATATCAATAATGAAAACTATGTTCTGTCAAGTCAGAGGAAGATCTATTTCTGAAAGGCAAAACTCTCTTACACATCAAATTTCCCTGTCTTTTAGAAAGAACTCACTAGGTAGCATTTAGTTAAATTTTAGCTCAATTTTCCCAGATGTCTTGAGTATGTAAAAGCCTCATTAGTGGCAAAATGAATGAATTTTGGTTGGCTGTGGCAAGGAGGTGGTAGTATTGGTATTACACAGACAAACTTACTCATAGAACATCCTACCTACAAAAAGAATCTAGGGCTGAGTAAGAAAATGCTTTATTCTGGACATTGTTATGAATGTAAGCAATCTCATGGAAATACAATTCAGTGTTTTTTAACATCTGGTTTTGCTATGTATGTTACATGTTTTTACAATTTTACCATGCTGTTAAGTATTTTTTTATTTTTTTATATGCAAATTTTCACTGTTGGTAAGTTTAAAGGAGGACACTATACATTACATTTTCAAATCTCCTAGTTGCTTCCTACTCAAAGTGTGTCCCGTGGATCACAAGCAATGACATCACCCAAAAACTTGTTAAGAATGCAGGATCTCAGGACACACCTCAGACCCACTGAGCGTGAATCTGAAATTTAACACGATACTCTAGAGATTCATAAACACATTAAAATTTGAGAAGCACCTCGTAATTCACTGTTCTGTGAAAATTCATATAGGACAAGATTTCATTAGTAAAAACTCTAAACTCTCTTTTCGACTCCCTTGTCATACCCCATCCCAAACGTTCTTTAGCTGTGGTCACTATTAGAAATTTTGTCTCTACCTTTCTGCATATTTTCTATGCAGATACAAATATTAAAGTGTAATTTATAAATTCTCAAAAGTTTACAAATCTATGAGGTAGGAAGATAATTTGGGCACAAAATCATTAGTTGAGGGCTTTAAAAAATCATGTTCCAATAATGGATAATCTTAAATAAGCCCCTTGTTTCAGGTACTGCACACTTCGAAGTGTGTAATCTCATTTTTTTCCCCTTTCATGTAGGAAGTGAATGTTATTGAACAGATGGGAACATTGAGGCACAGTGATTTACTCCAGATAACAGCAAGTTATGAGAGCCGAGATTAAAACTTACAGTTTGACCCCTGAGCCTTGCCTTGCAACCATCACTTATCCCACTTTACTCAGATAAAGTGTGTTTTGTTTTATTTTAGCTCTCTGGAGACTATCGACAGGCCCCTGAAGAATTAAAAAGGAGATTTTTCTAAATACAAACACAAAAGTAAACATAGGTTCCATATTTCCACTGATATCATATATTCATAGTAAACAACAACTTCCTGAAAAGAACTCTATTTTATTTCCGGGTGCCAAGGTTCTGTTCCTACAATATCTGAGAGCAGATACTAAGCATCCTTTGTGAATCCTCTGGTACGTTCCAAGTGACGTGTGGGTTTCCAGAGAAAAGCAAAAGTATCTTTCACATTTCTCGGTAGATTTCCTTCTGGAAGTTTAGATGTTTGTCACATAGTTAAAGGACACTTTCCTAGAAGGCTCACCAGCCACGAAGCCAATGTTCCTGAGAGAATTAAGACAAACTAATTTAGGAACTTTTTGTTCTGAATTATTGACTGTCTCATACAAGTGAGTCCTCTAAAGGAGATGTGAGTCTGGACCAGAACAAGCTGCAACAATATACATAACCTCACATGGTAAAGTTTGCCACTTAGCAAGTTTTCAAAATCTATGTCTATTGCTATGATATTTCTTTTCATTTTGTGCTAATTACTTTTACTAATAAGTACGAATTCAAGAAAGAAATAATTTTTCCGACATCGAAAAACTGGAAAACAAGGAAGCTTTCTATTTAGTTGTCCCTTAACTAACCTGCTTAGGGACTCCTGGAATTTCAAAATCAATTGTATGGTATCTTTAGAGTGGCCATGCCATGGTGCGCCTAAAATAGTCCTAGTTTATGGCTGTTTTTGTATTATAATTACTAAAAGCAGACCATTTCATTATTATGAATGTTCGTTGTTGAATGACCCATTATATGTTCACCTTACATGTGACCCTATTATAACAGAAAATTGATATTCAGGTAATAATCTGAATATCTCATAGGGCAAAGCCTCATCAGACTATAAATGGTCTAAATATGTGTTTCAGATCTGAGCTTTGTTTTAGTGACTAGAACTGATCAAATTTAACTGATAGAGCAAACAAAAAATATCAATAAAAGCAAGTGAATTTAGACTAAAATTTTGCAGGACTTGGCATTATACAAATCTATAATGAACACATGAAACCATGTTTTCTCAAATTATAGTAAACAGTTATAATTTAAAATGATAAGAATGATTATTAAAAATTACAACCTAATTTACTATCTTCAATACCTAATTCAGACACAGTGGAGATTAATCTGTATCCATTGGGGATTATAGATAGAAAAATTTGAATTTTGAGTTCATGAGAAGTCCCATGGTAGATACACAAATTCACTGAGAGGTGCTTTGTCTTATGCACTTAGACACTTCTAAAAGTCTGATTGCTTCCTTTTGATGACAAGCCTTATTATTATCAAATATCCCCAAAAAGTATGGTCTCCAGACCGAACTGTTCATAGGTACTCTGGAGGTCTTGTTCAAATCTCTATTTTTGGACTATCCAAAAATAATAAAATTATTTGCTTTTTGCATGTTAATTACCCACCATAGTACTTGGCCAGTGATTTTGTCTTGCTCAGCTTTTATATCCCCAGTTTCTTGCCCAGTTTCTTCATCTCCGTGAATAAATAAGTGAATGAAAATAAATAAACAAATGAAGATACGGTAGCTTTTTATAAATTACAGTAGATTTTTGTATAGTGTGATTCTGAGTAAGGCATAAAATAAGTCAATCATTCTGTATACACTACGGAGAAAAGACCAAAATATATAATGCAGCTGAGACTGCTTGCCCTCACTCCCTAGAATCAGAGTACAGGCATACCTCATTTTATTGCATTTCACGTTATTGTGCTTTGTGGATATTGCATTTTTTACAAATTGAAGGTTTGTGGCAACCCCGAGTCGAGCAAGTCTATCAGGGCCATTTTTCCAACAGCATTTATTTGCTTCATGTCTCTCTGTTACATTTTGGTAATTCTCACAATAATTGAAAATTTTTCCTTATTACTATATTTGAATTGTTGCAATCTCATGATAAAATTTAAACAGATGAAGAGTTGCTTCTAATGGACAAGTGAAGAGAGTGGCTTCTTGAGATGGGATCTGCTCCTGGTGAGGATACTGTGAAGATTGTTGAAATGACAACAAAGGGTTTAGAATATTAATAAACGTAGGTGATAAAGCAGCAACAGGGTTTGAGAGGATTGGCTCTAATTTTGAAAGAAGTTCTCCTGTGGCTAAAATGCTATCAAGCAGCATTGCACAAGACAGAAAAAACATATGTGACAGAAGAGTCAACCGATGTGGCAAGACTGCTAAAGCCACTCGAACCCTTGACAGCCACCACCTTGACCTGTCGGCAGCCGTCAATATCAAGGCAAGACCCCTCACCGCCAAAGGATGATGACTCGCTGAAAGGTCTGATGATGGTTAGTATTTTTTAGCAATTAAGTATTTTTTAAATTAAGGTATATACATTAGTTTTTAGACCTAACGCTATTACGTACGTAACAGACAACGGCATCATGTAAACATAACTGCTATCTACATGTACTGGAAAACCCAAGTTTATTTGACTCGCTTTATTACAATATTCGCTTTATTGCAGTGGCCTGGAACCCAGCCTGTAGTATCTCCAAGGTACGCCTGTAAATAGAAAACACTAGTAGGTTGTTAAAATGGATACCATGTAGTCAGCAAGGAAGATACTATGTTAAGAGAGCTTCAGTATGGAAAACCACAGTCTCCTCTTACTCTTGTTATAGAATGAGACTGAACCACTCTGGTATTTCTTTTACCTCAGAATAATGTTCCTGTATTATGATTGTGACTAGCCTGTAAATATCGTTATAGTTTTTGTTTTTTAATTTTAAAATATATAGTATGTTCATTTAGCCAGCATATAGTACATCATTCGTTTTTTGGAAGTGTTCAATGATTCATTAATTTCATATAACACCCAGTGTTCATCACCACACATACCCCCAACAATAAAATTACTTCTCCAAGTAAAAAAATAAAATAAAATAAAATAAAATAAAATAAAATAAAATAAAAGACATGTAACACACATACATACACAAACACACACACAAAATATATATGATTCCTTTCTAGTAAAAATGCACTGATAATCAACAATATTCTCTTCAGCATACAAGATCTTTTCTAAAATGTATGATGCCAGTTCATTCTCAGAGTAGAATTGGGGATTAGAGAGAGGGGCTTTCATTTTTTTTCCTTTTATTTACTTTAAAGGATGGAGAAATCACAGATACGTTTTACTTTTTACAACATTTAAAAATTTAATTCTTGAATAATTATTACTTTTAATTAAACAATCTAATAACTAAATTAATGAATGCTATCACAACTAGTACTCCCAAAATAAAGCAAACAAAAAATTATGTAATGTACTTAAAATGCCACCGAAATTTATAGGATAATTTTATTTCTTTTTTGGAAGAAAAGATTTGAGCACATACAATGTAAGTTACCCCATAATGTGAATAATTAAAGTAAATATTATGTGACAAATTGAGTTTTAAAAGATGAAATAAATAATGAATTATTCTCATGATCTAGTATGTTGGTAAAAATTGAAAAATTTTGAGGACCTTAATTTGTCCTAAGAATTTTCTTTGTAAGTATTGGGTTTTTCAAAAGATAAAAAAGACAATTTTATTGATATATTCATCTTTCTGATTATCCATTTAACATAAAACCATGGTCCTATCATAACCGTAAATCTAGAAATTTTTGTATTTTAATTTCAAATCTGGTTATTCCATTTCCTGTATAATCTGCTATCATAGTACGAATCACTCCTTTGTTGGAAACTCTCCTCAGAATTTCTGGGGAGAGAAATTAGACTGAAAATTAATTTCCCTTTTGAGAGAATTCTTAGAATTTAAATAAACCTATTGGTTGAACTGAAACCACAAAATTAGCATTTTACTTATCACTAGGTTTAAATAGCTGTGGAACAAAAACATCTGCCATCACCTTGATCATCAACCAAGGTTGCTTCTTCTTCCCAGTCTTGGGTTCAAGGTATTGTCTTTACATTTGGCAAAATTACTATGATTCCACATTGTCTAATCTTTCTTTCACTCTTCATTTAGATGCATTTGTAACTTTTCTATGTGTTTGCAAACATTGATACCTTTTTAAGGTATACTGGTAGGTTAAAGATGCATTTGCAAATTTTGTCACTATCCATCTCAGATCTTTAGGTGAAAAATTCATATAGTGTTATAAAGACCAAATTATTTTTTGATGACTTAGTAACTGAAATCTCACATATTGAAAAAGTAGATCCATCCTTTCAGTAGAGACTTGTGGGGAAGTAGTTTAAATTATTTTGCCCAATCCCATTGAAACTCATTATGCAAAATAATTTCTGCTTTTTAATTACTGTAACAAAGACCATTTCTGGTAGAGTATTTCAAGGTCAGTTTTATTTCATGTCATTTGGCTAATTGAATTAATTCTATAAAAGGTATGTCAATGATAGATATAAAAGACTACTTTTTGTAAAGATGGTTTAATTTGGATATTTGGAAGGATGCAAATGGATAAAGATAGTAAATTCATTTTAGGTTTATAAATATGCCTTCTTTACTAATGTGTTTAGATTGTACAGTTTGTAAACCGAAGCAGTATATATAAAAAATCAGTATTAGTTTGTTGACTGAGGCATAAAAAATTGCATGTATAACATGATTTATTTTAAAAAATTCTCTGTAAGCCCTTTTCCTACCACATTTAAATATCAGTAGTTATAGATCATTGCAATTTGATGGAACTCTGGAAATCAAACATAACAAGATATCTGATTCTTATGATTCCGTCCAATCATCTTCATACAGTCATGTCATGGATATACATTGCAGCAAAACATGAAGTGATAGCTAGATTCTTTTAAAAAAATAACTGATGGAGGTTAATAGTTTCTACATAATGCACTGATATCATTTCTCATGAAGATTCTGAAAGAGCAGGATGGTCTGAAATAGATTTAAAGGAGGAAGACATTTTCTGAAATTTTCAGATAAAATTAAATACTAGCTCTTAATGGATTTCAGTTTATTACTCCCCAGCAAATCTGATGATCTAGAAGGAAAAGTTCGAGGTTTTTAAAATTGTATTTAAATATTGATTATTCTCTGTTCCTCTGACAAAATCATATAACCATATTCAAGAATCAAATGTTTTGTTTTAGAATGTTAGTGGATAAAAATATTGGTAAGAAAATTGTATTTCTTAAAATAAGCACTGAGCAAGATAACTGGAATCAGAAACTAAACTTATATTGAATAGCAAAATTTTAAAAATCACATTAATTAAAATACCACCCCTCAAATGAATGTATTTTAGCATAAATTTTCCTTTGTTGGAAAATCGAGGATTTCTTTTTCATTTCATTAGATCTAACTCCTTTTTATTTCTCTTACATAGGCCTTGACAACCATGAAGGTTCTCATCCTTACCTGCCTTGTGGCTGTTGCTCTTGCCAGGCCTGTGAGTATAGCAGAGAATTTAGAAGATTGTAGATTCTTGTTAGAAATGACCTGATATCCTATCAAACACAAAATATAGAGAATAATGATCTTAAAGCATGGGATGATCTCTAATTAAAGTCTAGATATTAAAAATGTGGTAATGTTTAACTCTAAATAAAATGTCTGACTTGAAATATAAACACCAGTCAATAAAAAAAAAATAAAAATGAAAAGTGAAAAAGAAAAGAAAAAAGAAGGTATTGCACAACATGATAAGATCAAAGAATGGAATTGGGCTCTTTCCCTGGGTCCATCACAGAAGTAGCATATTTGTAGACATATAATAGGCCTCAGTATTTCCTTACCAAATATAACATAAAGACACATGTTCCAGTGTATTTTACTTTTGGAACCAAAGTCAACCCTCATTTGAGACAGCCCGGTCAACAAGTTTTTTCCCAACATATAAAAAATGAGGCTGATTCTGCTGATTCAGAGCTATTGTGGTCACTGCAGACCATGAAACTAGATAATATAAATGAAAAGAACTTTTCTTCTCAAAAATAAGTAAAAAAGAAGGAGAAAGAAAGAAAGAAAGAAAGAAAGAAAGAAAGAAAGGAAGAAAGAAGAAAGAAAGAAAAGAAAGAAAGAAGAAAGAAAAGAAAGAAAGCTATTCCATTAGTTCCATGAAGCAACATGTTATTCTGTTCCCTTGTGATGTGGAGCTGATGAAGGAGGGAGGAATAAACAAGGATCACCTGACGAGAAAACAACTCATAAAATAATGATCTGGGGTATTTGGACATTGCAACTATCAAATACAGAAGCAAAGTTTCTGAAGTGCTGACCCATGATTCTACTGATGAGACTCTCACTCTCTAAAACCCTATTAGGATAATGACGAATCACCAGTAACTCGACTTCTCACCCAGCAGAATTTTGTTTATGCTACACTCTAAGCACCAATAGAAAGAAATCTTTGACTTAAAGTTAGGGAAAAAAATCCACATCCTCAGAAATGTGTCTTTGGAGTAGTTCTTCTCTTGTCCTTTCATAAATGAAATGAATAAAAGTTCCTCAGAAAACAGGTTCTATCCCCCTATTCCAAAGAAAACATCAAGATTGTTTTATGCTATCATTTAATCAACCTAAGCCTTGTCTCCAGAGTCAGAGTGCAGATTGAGAAAAAATTGTTAATAATGTAGTTGATGATAAAAATAATATCCAAACAACATTTAATTAGGAAAATGTACATTTTGCTCCACAAATTTATAATGGTTTAAATTACCTTTGGAGCTATCATGTAATATAAGTAATTCAGAAAACTAAATCGCTTATTTATCACTCTGGATTAATTTAAACTAAGAATTTTTTTTAGTCTTTTTACATAGTTTTCTCAATTTTCTGCCATATTTTAAGGAGAAAATAATTAACCTATTTTGCTTTGATGTTTGTTAATAAAATAGTTATGGTTCCTTTTTTTTCCCTTTTTGTTCCCAGGGAAACTTGGTTTCAGATAAATTTAGCTATTAAAATATGAACCTTTCTTAAATAGCGATATTTAAATTCATAGTATATGTGTATTGTGATATTGTTATTTCTGTATTTTGATTGCTTTTTCTGTTTTGTTTTCCTTTACAATTCTCTATTGTTTTTCACAGAAACTTCCTCCTAGACACCCAGAACTCATTCAAGTGAGTATTCTGTTTTGTTCCAAGAACTCTCTCCAACTATTGAATTTAAGTGATGATGTATTGATAACACATTGACTCTAGAACTGTTCCTTTCTTCTTTGTAAAAACAGTTACACATTCACTGAGATACAATATCTTCAGTTCACGTGCTGACAAATTTTGATTTGTTTTCATAAACTTTGTTAGAGAAGAGGGCACATGGACTTAGATAAAAATTTATGGTTAATAAAAACCTTAATATTCAAGAGAAATAATTAAATAGAATATGTTAACATGATTTATTTTATTGTGTTCTTGCTTCTTTCCCTTCTGCTTGCACTCTAACGTGATTTATAATTTGATTTCATTTTGCACACTGGATCTTGAATTAGAAACTTCTACCACACGTTTCTGCAAGAGCCATTGAAACTCCACTGTGTCCACTGATTGAACTAATACCTTTTTATTAACTTTTTTATTCTTTGCAGAATGAACCAGACAGCAGAGAGGTAAGGTTCTTGCTTTACCCCCTCTTCTGGCCCCCAGCCCTTTCTGCTACCTGTGATGAATGGTGAATGTCTTCTTCACTCTAATTTTTATTTATCTTCAAATATATCCAAGTACTCAGCTACTTGGATTACTCTCTCAAATTTTTGTTTTGATTAAATCCTTATTCAATTCCTCCTTCAACATTTTGTTAAGCATAGACTTACTAAACTCTAGGCCTGGTAAAAAAGGAAACAAATAGGGTGTCTCTTTAGTTTTAAAAATTAGATCATAAAACTAAAACTAGTTATCTTTTCTTCTACCTAAGACCTATGCTGGCTTACCTAATTAAAATTGATAACACATTTAAATGTACAAACATGCTCCTTTTGGGGTATGTTTTTCATTTTTTGAATCATTCACAATTTAATTCTACAGGAAGTTCTCAAAGAAAGACAGTTTCCCGGGTTTGCTTTGGTGAGTAGTATCCTTTTATTCTTCTTAAAAAACAAATATGTTTTTCTGGGAAATTTACTTTAATTTTAGTTTATGAATGTTTTTTCACTTGGCTTGATCAAATCTTTCCTTCATTCAGTCACCCAGGCACCCGCAAAGAATATTAAAACCAGATATTCAAATATTAAAGAGCTGTTTTAAATTTTAATTTGTACAGTGCATTTGCCTCTTGGCAAACACTCATGCTTTCCTTTGCATAGACTAGTCAGAGCACATAATTTCCACACACATCCTCTATCTCTAAATAATACCCATTTACGTATTGTGTTTTCTATAGTTTTGTGACTTAATTGTCGAATAAAACACAAACAGAAATTTTACTTCAAGACCACTATTCTAAAAGTTTGATAGGCAACCCAACTTTGCCTGAGTGATTTTTAACATAACTTTTCTTTCCTTCTTTTTTCTTTCTTTTTCTTTCTTTCTCTTTCTTTCTTTCTTTCTTTCTTTCTTTCTTTCTTTCTCTTTCTTTCTTTCTTTTCTTTCTTTCTTTCCTCCCTCCCTCCTTCCTTCCCTCCCTCCCTCCTTTCTTTCTTTCTTTCTTTTTCTTTCTTTCTTTCTTTCTTTCTTTCTTTCCTCCCTCCCTCCTTCCTTCCCTCCCTCCTTTCTCTTTCTTTCTTTCTTTCTTTCTTTCTTTCTCTTTCTTTCTTTCTTTTCTTTCTTTCTTTCCTCCCTCCCTCCTTCCTTCCCTCCCTCCCTCCTTTCTTTCTTTCTTTCTTTTTCTTTCTTTCTTTCTTTCTTTTTCTTTTTCTTTCTCTCCTCCCCTGCCCCCCATATCTCTCTTTCTTTTCTTCTTTCTTTTTTTTTTTTTGTAGCCTACACCAAGAGAGCTAAGAGAGTTAAGGGAGTCTCACACAAGATACAGTGTCGAATTAACCCAGAGAAGCAAGGGTTGTGCTGTCCACTTCTTTATAGCCATTTTATGGAAATAGATGCTAGGCTTATTGAACCAGATAAACGAGATAGAGAGAACTCAGAACTCTGACTAAAACAAGATGAAAGATAACAATAAAATGTAGTGGAACAAATTTTTTTTATTAAGTTCATATTTACATACAGCTTAACAAAGAAAGCTTAGCAAAGAGAAACTAATGTTAGAAGTGATATAGCAAGAAATATTAGTACATTCATAAAAAACTTATTTTTTAAATTGCAGCAGCACAATGCAAGATACATTTTCTTATAGATGTTCATTCATTTATGTCCCTGCTCACAAATGTTGTTTCTCTTTTCTTTTCTATCCCTAAGCAATACCTCAGTGAACTGAGCAGGGTAAGGAACACCAATGATATTTAAATTATTTGAAAAGTTTGTCCTTTCAAAATAGATTTTATAAGCTATACTTTATTTGTTTCAGCAGAGAGAACTTCTGAAAGAAAAACAGAATGATGTACTCAAGGTACCAAAAATTTTATTTAAATAATGTGGCAAAAA
>NW_024426996.1:28390472-28447787 GCF_017311325.1 Ursus maritimus | reverse complement strand
CTTGCAGTAGGAAAACTGTTTTAATTTAGAAAAAAATTAGTTTTTCTCTGGCATTTATAGTTTTCTTGAATTTCAGTCAGACATTCAAAATACCTAATGAATTCTGCTGAGAATTCTAAAGAATGCTGATTTTATTGCTGTTACTTTATAGCTATGAGGAGACAAAACATTAGTGTGAATGAATCAATGGATGGATGAAGGAAGGAAGGAGGGAATGTGTGCGCGTATGGAGGCACTTCTGGCCTGGCCAGTGGTTTGTACTTGTTGCCTAAGCTGAAGAAATGCTTCATTGGGGCTATTACCTAAAGCAGTATATCTGCTCCAAGAATGTTTTACGTAGTCACAATTGATATTCACTTTATTTAAACATGATTTTTAAAATCTGGATTGTCTCCTAGATTTTTAATAGATTTGGTATTAAGAGACCACACAGGTGCTCAAACTTTATCCCCTATCCTTTATACCTGAATGATTAGCTTTTCTTGGCAGAATACTAAGAATAAATCAACTGAAGAGTGATCCTTTGTTTTGAAACTATTTGGTAATTATTATTTTACATTTGAATATTTATCATGAAACATAACATTAATTTTTTTTTTCCTTTCCCAAGGGACAGGCCGTGGAAGACCCTGAGGTAAGACACCTTGATGTTTATAAACACTGCACTTATCTATCATATGTAGGATATGCTGTATGCTTTATTTTAACAAAACTATCTTCTCAAAGTGAGCACGATTAAACTTCTCAAACAGTCCTATTATATCCAAGAATGTACAATCAAACTTCATTTTTATCACAAAAATCCATACACATTTTGCATCCTACTCCATCATATATCTGTGTTTATTTTAATAAAAACACTTTCAGCTATTGGGTAAGTTATTATCTTCTTCCCCCCATATATTTTAAATGAAATTGACATTCCAAAAAAATACAAAAGTTTTTCATACTGCTTTTTTCAAACCTGAAACCAAGAATTAGCAACCCAGGATGAAACTGTAAAATTAGTTTCCTTCTAATTGAAAAGTCCCCTGGTCAGTAACACTGGTTTTCTTTTTCTTAGCAAAGGCAATCTAGCAGCAGTTCATCAAGTGAGGTAAATGATTTCGATGTTAATTCAATATCCCAATTAGTTAGGAAACATTTATGAAAGCTTGTTGTACCATGAAGGTTACATATTTTATAAGGTCCCATTAGGTTCTATGTATGTGGCTTTATTCCAATTTTGACTCATATGAATATCAGCCCAACAGGGTTAAGAAAACGACTATTTATAGGAGACAAAATTACAGAATTGCTTTTGGGCAAACAATTATATTTGTGGTGTCTAAGCATTTTTTCCCTAGTTATTTTGCCCTTACCATATTTTGGTAGAACTCAATCTTGTCGTTAAAAATTACAATAATGACTAAGCTTCCAAGTCAATTATGGAAACATGTTACATCCTGTGTAAAAATCAACCAATTCTAGGTTAATTAATCACAAATTCTTTGCCCCTTGTTAATCTAAAGAAAAAAAAATGGCAGGCGTAGAAGGTGTTGAGTTCCTGCCATTAACTTTGGGACAATTTCATCTAAATCACAAAATAAAACCAACCCAATTACGTGGAGTTTCTGTGAATTCAGTAAAGGCGAATATTTTATATTCACCTTCAAATTCTGAATAACCTCCCTGGTGGAAGCAGGGAGAAGAGAGAAGGAAATCTTGATATAACATGTACCTCAAATTATTCATCTTGTCTCAGTAACACAGGAATTTGTGGCTAAAATCAGTTAACCACAGTTATTTAATAATAGTGTCTCATTAATTAGTATTCTTACCTTAGATATAAATTAATAAGTTATAAAATTAAAAGTGTGCCTGTTTCTATTTTTTTGAAGGAAGTTGTTCCCAGTACCACTGAGGTGAGATTTTAGCAGAAGCAAATTCCAAGAGAAGACATACTCAACCAACGCTATCTGGTAAAATTTCATTAAATGTACCAAGGAACAGGAATGTTATATTGCTAAATTATTTCTCCTTCTCATTATCTGCTAAAATTTAATCCATAACAGATAATCTGATGGACTCTAGATATTGGCTGATTCCTCTCTGAAAATAATACTAACAATTTTTTTTATCCCAAGTCTTTAATTCACACTTTCATTTGAATATTTGTATTGTATAGTCTGCTTTGGATCTGAATAGCCTAGTATTTAAATGACAGTCTATAGGTTTAGCCAGACTTGAATTTGCCCCTAAGTTTTACCCTTTCCCAACATGTGATGTTAGACAGTTTATCTGCTGTAAGTCTATAATCTAAATTCTAAAGTGACAATAATAATAAATATTAAATGATGTGAAAACAGTTAATACAATCCATAGTGTAAAGTAAATGATAAATGAATGTGGCTAATATCAGAAACATCATCATTTTTCCCCAGTTCATCTAATATTTTTATTTCATTTGACCAAGGTTAAATCTTTGGCCAGAAAGCAAAAATCTTTTTTAACTTTCTTAGTAATTCTGACACAAGATACTTTATAATAAAATTGCCTGAATACTTGCTTCTATCTGACTGTACTTTTATTTTAAATTTAAAATAAGTTAAGAAAGCAGTTTTTCTAATGTTTTAAAAAGAAATAATTGATTTAGTCCAAATTATTTGTGGTAGAAATAACACTGAAGTAGGATTAACAGTTCCTCATTCTTTACTTCTGGGAAAAGCTTTGTAGGATTCTAGCTTCATTACTTGAAAATGATGGGGTTGTACTGAATGGTATCCAAGCAACTGAGAATATTTTTTCTTTTAAATAGGAGCAGCTTCGTAGACTGAACAAATACAACCAACAACAGCAGGTAGTATTTTATTTATTATAACACAAAATCATATTCTGCAGAATTCAAATACATTAAATTTTAAGTTGGGTTCACTTCAAAAGATGTATCTGTTTTTCTCAAGAAATTATTCTAGCCTTGGTAGTTAATAATAATTGAAAAACTATTCATATGATTGCCTGTATATTTACCCTCAAGGCCATTTCTTTCTATTTATTCCTAGACTAATGCTGTCTATCGAATCCATAATTACTAACCGCGGAGAAATTTACTTTGACTAAATTACACATCAAATTCTTTTATAGTCTCTCTGATGATGCATTATATTCAGGACTTTATCATGTGTATATTTTCCCAAGTCCAGCCCTGGTTGGGAATTCCATAAACATTCCTGCTCATGAAAGCAAAGATGTGCCAAATAAACTTTCCATTTAAGGAAAGAGTATAGACTCTGTAGGAGGAACCAGGAGTCCTAGACATTCAAATTGTTTTTGTCAAAGCTTTCTCTAAGAAAGAATGGTCAAGTCGAACTTAATTGTCTCTGGACCTGTTTCCTTATGTATGTGAAATGGAAACATAGTTATTCTCTCTTCCTAGTGTTACCTTGAATGTTGTATTAGCAGTCTCCGACTCCACTAGCCCTGGGTTTGCTTGTAGCAAGTCCAATAAAATGTTCATTCCTTCTCCTCTTGCTCCCACTTCTCAGTCTATAAAATTTGTTGTGCTCATTAACTTCTTGACAACATTATGAAGGTCTTTTATTAAGATGTACATTTGAACTATAATGCCTTAAACTCTTTATGCTGATTGTATGACTAGATCAGAAACATACCTATCAGCACAACCATTTAGTTTTGATCCTTTTGATTACTATAAAGTCATTCACTTGGGAGGGGGAAATAATGTTTCTTTTAGGTACAGCAAATCAACTTAATTAGGACTTTAGGAGAAAAGGCCTATCCTAGTTTAGCAAAATTACGTTTTTCATTTTCTTCTGTTATCAGTATAGGAAGAGGAAAGCCAATAATGAATTTAATTTGGACCCCAATTGTTACTCTTTTATCAGTGTCTGAGTTGCTTGTGTTTAAAGTAAAGTCCAAATAAATTTAAATATATGAGTACCCCCACTGAAATTCACCATTACTGATCTAAGAAATTACCGGAATGATATATTTTATTGTTTTAGCTATGATATGGCTAAGCTGTAACCTTTGCAAGTATTATTACTGTATTGGTCTTGTTCATCGTATCGTCACATTTTCTGGTCGTGTCCTCAGAGCTTAGCATACTCATCCCTGAATGAATGAAAATACCTAGTAAGTGTTTGTTATTCATAAATGAACAAAATCAATATACTAAAATAAAATGTTTTCTCTTCCTTAGGAAACTACCCATGACCAGGTAAGACTATTTATTAACTCTAGAATATTTTAATATTTCCTTCATGTGTTATATTTTTATAATATGTGCTTTTCTTTTTTTAACAGAAATATATCCCAAGAGAGAAATTGTTCTACTAACCATACCTGATAATATTTTAAAATTTACCAAAGATCAAACTTAAATAAATGATTAATAAAGAGCCATGAATAGAAAACATGTAGTCTTAGAAAATTGGTAGGTTATTTTCCCCCAGTATATGAACCTTACAAATTCTTTACTTTTCCAAACGATAGTAAGCCTAGCTTTACTTTTTACCTTCCTTTTTTTCTAAAGTTGCAAAATAACAAGTGTTTTGATACTTCTTCATAATTCTGGCATAGAATACAGCTTATCCTAATTTCATGGATAATGTTATATTCTTGATGCATTGTAAAAGGAACGTGTTGTACCAGATGTCCAAGTAATTCAGAATGTACTTTATTTCCTTTTGTATAGCAACAACTTCCTGGAGTGAATGAAAACAACCTCCTCCAACTGGTAATATTTTGCTTAATAAATTACACAGTAATGATATACCGTCAAGTTTAAATGTGCTTGTTTTTAAATAGCCTCACACTTTGGAAGTGATTGTTTTCTTCTCCAGCAGTTATTTCTCACTCCCAACTTTGGTGGTAATTTACATTAATTGATCTGAGGGTTTAGAACTGCTTCTCACTATTCTTTGGAATGGGAGTTGTGCCAGTCTGTCTGTCTCAGCTGATGGGAACATTGTATTTATAGTCCTAAGCACTACGACGTGTTAATCTCCATGGTTACATTAATTTCTCTTTTAACATACTTCTTAATTTTCTATCTTTATGCCCATTATCTGTTTCTAAAATTCAGTTTAGAGGCACCTGGGTGGCTCAGTCAATTGAGTGACTGCCTTCAGCTCTGGTCGTGGTCCCAGGGTCCTGTGATGGAGCCCCACGTCGGGCTCCCTGCTGAGTGCAGGGTCTGTTTCTCCCTCTCTCCCTTCTCATGCTCTCTCTCTCTCTCTCTCTCAAATAAATAATTAGAATCTTTAAAACAAAATTAAGTAGAATAAAATTCAGTCTATATTTAGGAATCTCAAACTCTCAAACTGTTTGACATACTTTTCTCCTGAAGAAACCATCTGGAGAGATACTGAATGTCTCTGCCAAAATACTCTCTGATCTTGTTTTCTCATCTGTGAAATGAGATTGTCAGTAATACATAACAGATGTCAGTTTTTCCCCTGCCCTAAATTCCATTGATTCTGCAGTGTTCCTAGGGATTCTGATTTCATTTTTAAGGCAATAAGCAGATACTTTGAACTATGTGTTGCCATAGCAGTTCTGGGCCCTGTGAACGGTCAGGTCAATTCCATACCAGCCATGGAGCCCTCCAATCACTACTTGACATTTAGTGAATCTTATAATGATTGTTGAGGATGTTCCATATGTCTCAGGAGAAATTGACTCCGGGTAATATGATTGGCAAAATCAGTGTCGCTTCCCAAATCTCTAACATGAGAAGTATTTCAAATAGGTTGCTTCTTCCAACTTTGAAGCTTCATTCAGCCTTCGAAAGTAACTCTGATTCTTTTTCTTTCCAGGGATCTCACAGAGTAATCATCTCCTGTGTTGCTAATAGCCATGTCAGAAATGAATGAAATGATTCATTTTCAGAGTTTCAAAAGAGCAATTGTTCATACATTGTTGCTTTTCAATGGTCTTTCCTTCTAGCCTTTCCAACAGTTCTACCAACTTGATGCTTATCCTTTGGCTGCTTGGTATTATCTTCCACAAATCATGCAGTATATTGCTTACACACCATCCTACGACATCATTAAACCCATGGCCTCTGAGAACATTGAAAACGTTGATGTTGTGCCAGAGTGGTGGTAAGTTCATTTAAATTACTGCATATTGATGTTCTACCGAAAGACATAAAGAAAATCATTCATGGAGCATATCATAGAAACAGATGTAGAATCAACATGGCAAATCAGTTTAATGCCTCATACTGAAATGTTAAATTGATGATCTTCTGTGGCATCTATGGCTAATGTTAACCCAATAGGTCATGTGGAGCAGTGCTATCAATTCTGTAGTTGAAATTCATTCTTGATGAGGGTAGGAAAAGAAAGCTTTTTCTCCAAATGAAAAATATAAAGAATTCTTATATAGAACTCGATTTCATTCTCCTTACATTTTTATTAATCTTTGAATGCTTTTCTTTTGGTTATACCCATATATGTAAGAATAGAGCACAGATATGGGTATCCAGTAGTCCTAAATTCGAATCCTGACTTTTTTGCTTACTTAAAATAATATAATCATCTTTGCAAAGTATAGTGATGGGAAAAAAGACACAGAAAATAAGTAGCAGCCATTTTTTTGAGCTAATAAAATTTTATTGCTGACTACCTTGATCACATAATTTTAACAATTTTTGTTCTTTCAGAAAAATTAAGAATTCTCAGGAACTCCACAATTATGGCTATTGGTAAGTTTGGAAGTTGCCTGTCTAATCATTAATCCCATTTCCATTTGAAGACAAAGTACAAAGCTATGATTGTAGGCTATATTTTTTTTTTTTATTTTTGCTGAAGTCTAGCTACTTGTGAACACATTAGCACTTAAATAATTGCATTGGCTTAGAAATTTGCAAATTTTTGTTTCCTGATCATGCTATATTTGAACAGCAACTTAAAAATTACCTAATTTTAACTAATATAATTTATAATACTGAAATTCCTATACAAGTATAGGAGTATGGATGTTACTAATTTTCCATGACGATGTGACTGTGAGACTCAGGTGAACCCAACAATTGTATCCTGTTCTTTGTGATCACTGCAGTAGAAGTCCTTAGCAAGTCACACAGTGAAACCAAATGATTATCTCTCAACAGGCAAACAGACTGAAATGTCAACAGATTTTTTTTTTTAATTACCTTCATCCACTATATTGGAGCTGTGTGCATGTGTGGGTGTGTGTTTCCCTTCACAATGGTGGAAACTTCCTTTCAACAGATCAAACCAAAGAAAATGATAAAATTCTTACCCTTGTGAAAGCTTTTTCTTCTAATTGCCTTGCCATATCTTTTATATTACTGCAAAGGAAAATACTATCTAGTAAATTGTTTTCAAAACTTAAAAACAGGGGCACCTGGGTGGCTCAGTTGTTAAGCGTCTTCCTTCAGCTCAGGGCATGATCCCAGAGTCCTGGGATCGAGCCCCACATCAGGCTCCTCCACTATGAGCCTGCTTCTTCCTCTCCCACTCCCCCTGCTTGTGTTCCCTCTCTCGCTGGCTGTCTCTTTCTCTGTCAAGTAAATAAATAAAATCTTTAAAAAAAAAAGCTTAAAAACAGGAGCAATGGATATATTTGTCAGCAACATGAAAACACAAATAACATTGTGAACTTTATATTAAAATGAAGAGAAAATGACAATTAAAATATGCATATTATAAAAGTGTCTTTTCAACTCAAAATATGTAGTAAGCTAACCACATATTTCTTTTTCTATTTACAGATGTGACTGAAAATTCCATTCTCTAAATTTCTCCTGTCTACCATGTAAAACCATCCTATCCAAAGGCTTCGACTGTTTTTGTAGAATAGGACAATCCCAAATTGAGGGCAATCTTTCTTTTTCAGTTCTCTACTGTGTATTAGAATTATCATTATTTTCCTTAAGCTAAATTTTCCTAACAGTTTAGTGTCTAAATTCCAGTTGTATCATGCCAGTATGAAGGCCACTGAATCAGAGGGTATTGAAGTCTTTACTAAGTTTCTATTATGGAAATGTTGTTTAAAAAGTCTTTGAATTACTTCTCCTGTAAGTGCCATCATTCCATATAATTGTGTGCAGTGACAGATTTTTTTTCCTTTTCTTTTCAATAAATTAGAATTTTAAAGCACAATCCATATTTTGTCATTATTCCACTCACCAGCATTTATATAATCCGCTTAAGAGTATGTATTTAACATTTTGTTTTCACTAAATTTTTTTATGATACTTTCAATCACATTTTAATGAAAAAAAAGTTAAAATGTCACTTCTGACTGATGCTAGCAAATTATAAACATGGTTCAAGATCTTTCATTTGAAGTCAGTTGTCTACAGAATATTTCCCATAAGCACATAGGTGTGGCTGGAGAGAGGACAGCTGTGTGGCATTTGTGGGTACACTGGGAATTTGAACAACCTGGTTATACAATTTTTTATGCCATCAGGACCTATCTGGCCCAACCCCCCTGATTACAGCTGAGTTTATAAGTAGGCAGATTAGATCATAACCATTTAAAGAGTCCCCTCAGCACACGCAGTCACCCAGTAGCGACGGTGGGCTATTCAGTATCCTCCAGAGCCCAAGGAGGAGCTCTTTCTCAAAATGACAATTGTTACTTGCTCTGATATCCTAAAAGCCCCAGTGAGATGTACTTTCTGGGGTGTATTCTAGATTCCCAACAAACCCAACATAACATGGCCCTTTAAGAACCACTGTATGTACCAGGTGAGAACATGCAAGTGCGAGGCCTCCCGTAGCATGGCCTAAGCCATCAACTGCTCTGCATCCTAGCTATACTATATATTATATATGCATAACACCCAAACAGGATTTTTTTGCCTTGAAAACAAAAAGAAAGCCATTTAGCATTGGGTCTTCCCGCCTTCTCTCAGTGTTGAGAAGTACATGGTGAAACAACTTGTTTCGTTTTGTTTTTTTTATCTAGAGAAGGTTTGTCACATACTCCGACTACTGGACCTGCAAGAAATTAATGGAGAGTGTAGGCCCCTGTGTCTTCCTAAAATTTATCTACCAGCTTCTGTCATCGTATCACTTCCCAAGTCCTCAAGGATACTTGATATATCTTGCGTCATGAATCCTATAGAAATAAGGTCATCAAGGGCCCTTGGATGGCTCAGTCAGTTGAGTGTCTGACTCTTGTTTTCCACTCAGGTCATGATCCCAGGGTTTGTGAGACTGAATCCCACATCAGGCTCCGCGCTCGGCAGGGAGTCTGCTTGAATATTTCCCCCTTCTGCCCCTCCCCCTGGCTCTCACTCTCTCTCTTTCTCTCTCAAATAAATAAATAAATCTTTTTTAAAAAAAGAAATAAATCATCAATTTCATGCAGGCGCCATGAGCCATGGAATAGGATACTCATGTTTCTTGCAGGCTAAACTGTGGTGCAAGATTAGAGTAGACTTGTCCGTAAAACTGTTCCATGAGGTGTAAGCTTCTGTTTGAAAGATGAAAGCAAACTGTTTCTGATATTGTTTTCTTTTTCTTTAGTTTGAAAGGCAGGATGGAGGGAAAAAATGGGAGTATCAGGGATTTATGTGACACCATATTTAAAATACCACCTATAAGTTGGGTGGGCAGGATGGACAAAATGAGTGAAAGGAGGGGGAGATACAGGCTTCCAGCCACAGAATGAATGAATCAAGGGGACAAAAGCTGCAGCACAGAGAATATAGTCAATGGTACTATGATAGTGTTGTATGGTGCCAGGTGGTAGCTATACTTGTGATGACCATAGCATAATGTATACAGTTGTCCAATCACTATTTGTGTACCTGAAACTAATGTAACATTGTGTCAAATATACACCAATAAAAAATTATAAAAATTAAAAAATGAGTTGTTACTACCTCATTAAATTTGTAATAATCCATTGTTACTTTCCAAGAAACCATTGAAAAGGCCAAATGGAGGGATGCCTAGGTGGCTGAGTCTGATAAGCATCTGCCTTCGCCTCAGGTCATGATCCCAGGGTCCTGGGATCGAGTTCTGCATCAGGCTTCTTGCTCAGTGGGGAGCCTGCTTCTCCCTATTCTCCCTCTGCCTGCTGCTCTCCCTGCTTGCGCTTGCTCTCTCTCTGGCAAATAAATAAATGACATCTTAAAAAAAAAAAAAAAGGCCAAATGGGGAAATAGAATAATGATACAATTCACTTTCCTTACATCTTTTAGACTTTAACAGTTGCTGCAATTTCCTCAGAGATGCAAAATTATCATTTTTTATAGAAGGAGACATAAGAATGGTTTCTATTCAGTAATTTTTGAACTTTTTACTTCATACACAAGGGAAGTAATGTGGGGATCACACCAGTTTCTAAATGTATCTATTCCCACTCTAAGCAGAGGACTTAACATTAATGATTTGGACTAGGCTCGGAAGGAGGCTAACTTGGGAGCAACATCAATTATTACTTGACTCAAAGAAATCCCAGTATGAGCCACAAATCATCAGGACATTCCCCAACTAATGAGTGGTAAGACAGAGAATGGATCCCAGAGCCTGTAAGAAGATCAGCTAGTTTCTTTCTTTATGTAAATGCTCCATAACTCAGAGCATGAAGACAAGGATCAGGATTGGGAATATGATGTTATATAGTGGGATGCTTCCTACAGAAGTTTGACTTTTCCTACATTCAAGGGTTACAGATTCATAAATTAATTCTTATTCAGAAGTTGGGGTGGATCTTCACTCTCTGTTGGTAGCTTGAGCCAGAATTCTCTTTACCAGACATGTTGTATTCACCAAAATATTTTTATATTTACGTGTAAAAAATAACCCTGATGAAACTGCCATTAGATTTTTCTTAGGGATATGATTAGTTCCCACAGATGTCATTTCTGCTTTGACCATTTGTCATGTTATAATTACCACCACCACCCCTCCTCCACTAAATCTCTAAAAATTTTAATTATCGCCTTACTTCAGGAATTTACTTGCTATCACTTTGGTGACTGGACTCCTTCCATCTTCCCTGAGGTCAGAAATACAATTTTAATTATTGTGTGCCTCCTAATAGAGTTCTCAGTCAACAGTGGTTAGAGGAAAAAGACTTTTTATAAAAATCCATTCTTAATGGAAAAGGTTAAAGGACAATCATCTATGATTTGTCTGTAGACATGGGGGAAGTGGTGGGTCATTAGAATTAAGCATACCTATCTACAGATATTTTTTGAATGTTTCCCGTTTTATTATTATTACAAACCTTCTAGAACTCAGCAGATAACATGAATGAGTGGGAAAATGGGGGTGGGGGGAAGTGATGCTGACAGTGAACTGGAGTATATGCCTTCTCCTTCTGCTACTCCTTCCAATCTCTTGTTGCCATGCATAATACATAGATCAACTGTGACCAGATATTGGGACTCATAGGAGAAGCTAGAAATGTGAATTGGTGGGTAAAATTACCTGACTTTTAATATGGTCTAGTTTTTTTTAATATAAAATGCACAGTCCCCTTCTCTTTATTGCCCACACTCAGCCCCTAAGACACTAGTGCATATACTCTATTGTACATTAAGGAAAGAGCTTTCTAATTTTTTTCTATTCTTACTGCCGAGCCATATTAAGGTTGAAGAAAAGGGAGAAGTGGGAAATTAAGATAACCATTATCTATGGTAAACAAAGAAATCATGATTTCATCATGAAAAAGAGGCACAATGAGAGTTTCGGGAGCATTTGGGAGTTAGAGACGCTCAGAATCTTTCATATTTTCCAAAATATTTTATTGTTTCCTAATAATTGCTATCTCACTTTTCTAAATTTCACATGAAACCTACAAGCTTGTAAATTTGTGTTATTCTAGTTACTATAGATTGAATGTTTGTGTTTCCTCTACATTGATATGTTAAAACCCCTATCCCCAATGCGATGGTAGTTGCATGTGGGGACTTGGAAGGCAACTGGGTCATGAGGATGGAAATTTCATGAGTGAGATTAATGCCCTTAAAAGAAATGATTTGAGAGAGATGCCCTCTCTCTCTCTCCTTCTCTCTCTTTCTCTCTCTCTCTGCCATGTGAGTATCGAGCAAGAAGGTGGCTATCCGCAAGCCAGGAAGACAGCTTTCACCAGACACAGGATCTGCTGGTACCTTGAACTTGAGCTCCCAGCCTCCAAAATTGTATGAAATAAATGGTTGTTGTTTAAGCCATTCGGTGCATGGTATTTTGTTATGGAGACCTGAACTAGAGCATTCATTGTGTAATTAGAAAACTCAACCTTGAATTTTTTTTTTCTTCAAAAATTTAAGCTCTGTGGCCATGAGCAGTAGAAGATCCATTATCACAGAACTATGACATACAGAAATTTTATTCTATTCGGTCAGGAATATCATGGCGCCAAGTGACATAATTAAACCTTACCTCAAATTAATGGAAAAAAAAAAGAAGGGAATTTATTAGGGTGTGTAACTAAGAGTGAAGTACAGATGGATTTAGGAACTTGAAGGTGATCACCAACCCTTTTGTTCATCCTTCACTTTGGATTTCATCTTCTTTTGACTAACTTAATTTGCAGGAGATAAGAAAGATGGCTTGCCCACATCTCAGGGCTTCGTGGTTGTTCAGATCCTAAATCCCACAGGAAATGACTACACCGCAGGTTCCCTACGTGTTCATGCATCAGTAGAAAAATGTTAATTGGCTCTGCTTGGGGCAAGAACCTCTCCCTTTGGGTATTATGACACTCCCGGCTTGGAGTATATGCTCACTTTTTTATCTTGTTGAGGAAAAATAAGAATGAGACTGGTGAGAGACCAAGTGACATTCGGAGAAATAGGAGAACTCGGATTTATTTTATGCCAGCGGACCCAGATGAGCTTGTGCTCCAAATTCTGGGCCCCAGGCAACAGGGTTACAGGGCTTTTATAGGGGACTGCAGGCAGTCAGGTTCCAAGAGCTATGCTGACTGCTGGTAGGTGGGTTTAAACTGGGGGAGTGGGGGCTGCTTTAGGCAGGAACAGGAGTGCAGGGAGCCTGTGCAGGAAGCCTGTTTACAGAAGCAGAAACAGTTGGTTATCTCTTGCTCCCCGTAGGGCTTCTGGTTCTCTCTAGCTTATTGTTAGTAACGTTCCATCTTCTGGGGCCTCTTGGCCTGGGCCTGCTCTGGTCAATTTTCCTCTTTAATCTGAGAGTCATTAAAATCTTCTAAAATTACATGTTAAAATACACCAAATTGGAATTGTAGTTCAGAATTAAGTCATACACTATTCGAGCTTTCACCATTAAAGAATTTTTTCTCCCTTTGGGGACTAAATTTCAACATCTTCCCATGTACAAGCTTTGCTTTCAATAATTTCAGTAAGGCAGAAATTTTTCAGTTCTCCATTTTTAAAGTAACTTATCAAAGGTTTTCAAATGATTTGTAAACAAAATGTAACCCAAATCTGTATGCTTTGTTTTACTAGCTTCCTAACTGCTATAACCAAGTACCACAAATTGGGTGGCTTAAAATAACAGAAACTTATTCTCTTGTAGTCTGGAGGCTAGAGATCTGAAATCAATGTGTTGGTAGGGCCATGCTTCCTCTAAAGGCTCTAGAGATCCCTCCTTGGCTCTTCCTAGCTTCTGGTGGTGGTTGGCAGTCCTTGGCATTCCTTAACTTGTGGCTGCATCTTGTAGCTATAAAACTCCAATTTCTGCTTCCATCTTCACACGGCTATCTTTCCTCTGTGTATGTCCATGACCACATTTTCCTTTCTTATAAGGATAATAATCATTGGATTAAGAGCCCATCTAACCTAGATTACCTTATCTTACCGTAATTACATCTATAAACTCTATAACTCCCTATATCAAGTAAGGTTACATTCATAGGTACCTGGGTTCGGACTTAAATATAACTTTTGTGGGGATAAAATTATGCCCACTATACTCACTTCTGCAGAAAATTTAGTATTTTTGTAGTATACTTAAATTGGTTTTCAGATTGGTTCTCTCAAAAGTTTCCTAAGTCCAATTGATAATTGTTAAAGAGAGGAATACATTCTTATTGACATATTTTGTTAAAGTCGATATCAACTTTGTTGCATTATTTTACAGTTCATGACTTTGTATATATGTAAATATTTGTAATTTTCTACAACTTCAGCTTCTACTTAATTGAAGTTTACTTGGAAGCAATTATGAATTATGTAAATGTTTTACGCCCTAAGTAATTGGAAGTAAGGAAAGATGCAAAGCGAGGGGAGAACCACGTCACTACAAGTTGAAGGATATCAGCAAGTTTGCTTTCTCAGCACACAGGTTTTCTCCAGAACGGCTGTGCATACCATAGCATCAATCTCAGTTGGTCTGCATGACTGTGTGCTTATCTCTGGAGTCACTGACTCTTGGCCAACACCATGGTACTTAATAACTAAAGGCAAATGATTCTATAACCATATGCCTGTGTTTTGCTTTGGGCAGGATGTACCAGTTGTCAGGACCAGGTTTCAGCGGAATCTAGGAGTGGGGAGTGAAGCGGGGATGGTTTTCAACAGTTAAAGTCTGGTCCTGTAGCTAAAAGATGCCTGCATGACAAAGCTTTTGTGAGAGACCCTCCCAACAAGTGGTTTTGAGCTTCCTGGTAGGAGGTGTTCCATGCAGCCTCCGTGGGTGGCTTCAGCTACCCCGGGCTACCCAGCAGCTGGAGGACAAGCAAGTTGCTCTTGAGATCTTAGCACCTCTTTTACTGAGTATCCTTCCCTTGCTGTTGCTGTCTTCTGTTTGTTGCCCGTAATAAAGCTGTCTTTATTACAATATAACTGCTTGAGTCCTCGAATCCTTTCAGCGATAAAAAAAATGAAGATGATTGTTATGTAATGAACACAGGCTGCACAGAAAAACTGCACCTCTGGATAGTATACGGAGAGAAAAACGAAGCAGGAATCAATCTGTAAGTTCTCTCCCATCTCCTGTTTCCCATATTTGAAACGTCACCCCAGTAGGGGCTAAAACCATACATTTTACAGTAGCGTTATGCAGCCATTCCGTAGCTTCTGAGGATACTCGGTCCACTGGCCTAGTGTGGAATTATAGTTAAGTCCAGAGGTGGAGAGATGATTCCACACCGGGGAAGCTCCGCCTTTAGGGAAAAAGAAGGTAGGCAAGAAGGTGATGAAGAAACACTTGATTTTACAGGTAATACACATTTACATGTTTAAGCAACAAACAGTCAAATAGAAAAGCGCACACATTAAAATCTATTATCATAAAGTACCCATTCTCCAGGGTAAGGGAAAGAACATCACTAGCAACTGAAAGCAATACATGTTCCCTATCAAGTTCTACTTCCCCTCAGATAACCACTAGTCTAACTTAGGACTCTAGAAATTAATTTTCATAGATTCTAATATGTAATATTTATGGTGTGTACAATTTCGTATATTTGTGTCTGGCTACCTATCATTCAATCCTTTTTATGTAAAATTCATCCATGTGGTGCATGTGTGCCAGTTGCTCATTCACGTTAATTGCAGTGTAACATTCCACTCTATTGTATATCACAACTCATTTACACAAAATACTGTTGATTCACATTAGTGTTGATTTTAATTTGGGGTATTAAGAATAATGTTGCTAAGAACTTGGGTACTCATTTTTAGTGCACATACATGTGTTTTCTGTTGGCTATATTCTTTTTTTAAAGATTTTATTTATTTATTTGAGAAAGAGTGAGAGAAAGCAGGAGAGGCAGAAGCAGACCCCCTGCTGAAGAAGGAGCTTGACCCATCAGGGTTCAATCCCAGGACCCTGGGATCATGCCCTCAGCCAAAGGCAGATGCTTAACAAACTGAGCCACCCAGGTGCCCCTCTTGGCTGTATTCTTAAGAGTAAAACTAGTGATAAGACATGCAGATGCTGATCTTTGACAAAGACTGACACAGGTTTCCAAGGAGCTCCCGCCAGTTTACATTTACATCAGCATTGCTTAGCATTCCTATTGTTTGTTTTTGCCAACACTCCCTAAGGACATTTTTTTTTAAATTTTAATCATTCTGGTGATTGTGTCATAATATTGTGTGGTAGTTTTAATTAGCATTTTCCTGAGGACTGTTGGTGTTCAGTACCTTTTCATATGTTTATTGACCGTTAAGAAACTCTCTTTTGGTGAAGTGCTTATTCAAATAAGTCTATTGCCTCTGTATTATTGTATCATTTTATCCTCTTACTGAAACATGCCCAATTAAATTTGAGCAATTCACAGACTGGATCCAGATGAAGAGTTATGCTTGCTCATGACAGATTTGGGATGTTAATTAGATACTTGGGTGTGGAGGCCAAGAAGGCAAATTGAGTGTGTGAGTTTGGAGTTAGGAAAGAATGAGCTCAGAGATACACATTTAGAAGCTTTCAACCCATAAATAGCCTTAAAGCCATGGAACTAAGCACTGCCAGCCAGGGTAAGAGTAAAAACTCAGGGTGCTCCAACACTTAAAGGTTGGAAAAAGAAATGCCAGAAAGGAGACTGCAAAGAAATGGCTAATGAGCTAAGAGAGAAGCCAAGGGTTTTAGTGGGTTTAAGATTTCAAATGAAGAGAAGTACGGTATTTCCCAAAAAAGGGATGATCAACTCTACCAAATACCTCTGAAAGGCTGGGTAAAGTGAATACAGATTAGCAAGACAAAAGTTGTTGGTAACTTTGGAAAAAAGTGATTTCCACAGGGACAAAACTTTGATGGAAGCAGGTTAATGAAAGCATAATCTATTCAGTATGGATAGTTCTCTTAACAGTTGTATAGAGTAGCCTAAAGGACTGGGAGGGGTTTGGAAGTCTATTGTTACAAGATGGAATTTTCTTTAAAAATGAAAGCCATTATAGCATAAGTTGTCTCACACTTGATCCTTAGGCGAGGGAGTTACTGAGAATGGCAGGAAAGATGGCATAATTGCTAAGGATGAGTTGCCGTGTAAACTCAAGGGGATGAGATTGGGTGTACGGGTGTTGTAGTTGGTGGGGGATTATTCATTACAATGAAACAATTACTCTGCAATTAAAAAAAAATGGGTATTAGAGTCTCCTGTTAAGTCTTATTTCTTGGGCATTACCGGCCAAAACCACATAACCCAGTTCATTCTGATTGTGACACTGGCTCTTGCGGCTCTGGTGTACTGAAGTCAGTAATGCGGAACTCTAGGGAGCCATTGTCCTGCACCTGTGCAGTGCACTCCGCATATTAAAACTTCAGTAGAAATCTTTGAATTGCCTCTTGTATAGATGTGGAAATTGAAGCTCTGAAGGACTGAGTAACTCCCACAGCACCGCTTAGTTACACGTTGTTGAACTGTGAATCAGCTTTCACATTTGAAGCTTTTTTTTTTTTTCCATAGTGACCATAACATTTAACATCAAATACTGAGTACGTTTGAGAATGAAAGGCATAAGTGTACTAGTTTAACTGGGCAGTGGGTGTACACCAAGGCTTTCTAGAGCACACAGAGTGTATGATCACCCTACCTTTACCGCCACTTTTTGATAGTCTTTACCATTCAATTCAAAGCATTCTATGTAATTTCAATTCTTCCATGGCTATTTTTAACACCAACAATCTTAAATTGACAATAATCTTAAGGCCAACTCAGGTTTAAAAAAATTATAATAAAGACAGAAAAACGTAAATATGCCTAAAGGATTAATTTATTGAAATGACCGGTTAGGAAATAGATATTTAAATAATAACAAACACAATTCCAGAAATTATACATATTTTCCCATGTTTAGGATATTTCCAACTCAAAATTAAATTTCTATGGTATTATTGAATTAAAATTTGGAAAATGTAGAGTTTATGAGTCAAATTCAGATTAAGATGAATGTCATATAGTACATAAAATAAATAAAGGAACAGATTTTCATTTTTTCCACGTAGATTCATTTAAAAATTATTAATTTTTGCTATCAGGATGCCGAGTGAAAAGATGCCACATTTCCAGTCGCAGTCAATTCTGTAGAATATAAAGAACATATAGAATTAGTTATGTTATGTGCTGTGACTATTCATCCCTCCTCATTTGTAATTTTGGTGTGATTAATTTACAAGACAAATTTTGTTAAAAATGCAAAATGTGGAGCCCTACCTTGGAGACATATGACAATTCTTGTATGATTAAATATCAGCTCACCTGGTATTGTTTTAGTGAAATGTCTAGACTATCATGATCACAGAGTTGCATTTTATGAATCCCAAAGCTATATTCTCTCCTCTTTTTAAACCTCATACCTGGAATAATTAATTTTATCTTGACTCATGAATTAAAGAATAATATGTAAATTTTAAATGAGATAAAAACAACTGAAGTTATGAAGCTTAAGTTAGAAATGAGAATGAAAGTGATCTTTCAAAAAATCTCAAATACATTCACATAACAGTAGGAGAAATTATTTTCAGTTTTTCCTAAAACACGATGATAATCAAGCATCAGAGCATAGGCACTTGAATGCAAACCAGTGAAATCTGTCAATGGCACATAATTAAATTTTGATACATACTTTCAGGTCAGTAGATGTTAGTCAACCCTTGAGACATCCATGACACTTTGATCATTAATAAATAAGTTGGTATATTGATAAAGTTTGTCACTGTCTTGGACTTATCCAGGAGAATGAAATGTAAAAAGATATCATCTATAAAAATGATCAGTGTAATCTCCATACTCCCAAAACTTACCAAAGTGGGGAGGGGACATTAACTCTGAAATTCTCTTAAACCTTAAAAATGAAAAAAAATTTAAAAAGCAAAATAAATAAATATACAATTCACATTTTGGCAAAGACACAAAGACACTTTCCCTAACAATTCTTTGAGTAATAAAATAATCATCTCAATTGTTTACCATCATATGTGCATATGTCAAAAACAAGATGTGAAATAAGGCATCTGCCCAATAAACATGCACAAGAAAAACTTCGGAATTGTAGAAAATAAAAAACCTTCTTTATTCCAAGCCCAATCAGACTATCAAATTTAATTACAGCTTTAATAAGCCTTAATCCTCTTTATCCAAATTCTCAACAGATCAATTAAATCAGAATCTCCTGAAATAATTTTTTCCCAATAGTATCTTCTACATAGAAGATCAGAACAATTGTATCAGAATCTCTGCAGGTAGGCCCAGACATTGGGATTTTGGAAAGAAAAAGTTCTACAGGTTATTCTATTACATTGTTAGTACTGAGAATCACCGATCTAAAACAAAGAATGCATTTTAGATCCGTTCATTATTCATTTATTCTTTCATGCTAGAGTTCTCACTTACTTCCTTTATTGCCATATTCATGTCATAAGTGAGACAGCAGAATTAGTAAGTTTGGACTTACAACAACAGCAGAGCTGTAAACTGGGGCAAGTGGTTGAGTCACAGGGTGGGCCTCATGGCTAGGCTCCTGGTACAGCAGAAAGGCTTGTGGGGGCATGTCTATCTGGGGGAAGGGCATCACTTGCTGGGGAAAAGCCAGGACTTTGGACTGTGGGATGGACAGCAGTGGCTGAGGAGTAAGCACGGGAGTCTGAGGAAGAGGCTGGGGGATCTGGTGCATCAGGGGCTGGAGCAGAGACAGAGGCAGAGGCTGAGGCTGGGGCTGAGGCTGAGATTGAGGAAAGTGCGGATTTTCAAGATCAGTGAGGCTCTGGATTTGGCTGTTCAAAAGAGGCACTATTGGAGATTTAAGGAAGGGCATCACTTTGCTCCTAGGAAAGATGTTCTCCTTAACTTTGGGGACTTCCATTATTTCAGGCTGAGGGAAAGGCAGCACCACAACAGGCTGAGCAAGAGACAGGACATTCTGTGGAGGGATGGCATAAGGGATGGGATCAGCATTAGGATAGACTAGAGACTGTTGCTGGAATGGGGTGTGGATTTTATTCTGGCGTTCATTCTGGAAAGAAGGAAAAGAATCTTTGAGTCCATGATTCAGCCATAACAGTCACTTGTGATGAATTAACCTCCTGTCTTTTGAACAATCGTAATTGAGTGAAAAAAGAGAAGGAAAATCTTTTACTGATTTGATTAAGACATTATTTTCAATCAAATGAAGACTAATGAGTAAAATGCTCATTGAGGGATTTCTCATTAACTCACTCCCTTCATAGGTGAATTTACAGATCAAACAGAAATCAATGTTTGGAGATTTCAAGAGTTGTTTCAATTTTTTTCTGAATCTCCTAGATAGCTCTAGCTGTCCACTTTGGTCTTCATAGGCATGGACATGTCAACATAATGTTTTGATAATAGAGCAAATTGTGTTTATATCAAAGATCTATTTAGAAAGACTCAGAGGGATAACTCCAAGATTTATTTGTTGTTGCTGCTGTTATTTTAATGAAAATTACTCTTACTTTGCACCTTAAGTCAAGGACTTACTTCACACCAGCCCCCTTCTAGCACTACTTCCCTTGGGAGAAGGTAGTCTTTCGAGAGACACCAATTTGTAAATTCATTTTGATTTAGGAAATATTTCGTGTAAGTTCCAAATAATACAACTTCATCGATAAAATAGGGAAGTTGAAATATTACAATTAAATAAATATGTTACACATGTAGCTGGGTTAAATGAGGAATTTTATGTTGTCGAAGAAAATCCTCAATTTTAAGCAAGCTCTACAACTTAATAACTGTGATATTGTCAGACAATTGTGTACTCAATTGTTCTGTACCTCCCTTCTCTCATCGGTGTAATGGAAATTCTTTTAAGAACTTCATGTATTTGTAAATGTTAATATAAAACCTACAAAATGTTATATAAAATCATTGAATATTCACTGTGTGCCAGCTTATCAATACTCGGGGGTCAGGAATATTCTTGGTTTACAGAAAAGGAAATTAAGTACGGAGAAACTCGGGGCCAAAGGTATACAGCTAACGAATGTGCCATATTGCCTTATTCTCGTTCATCAGAATAACCACCTTGAGACTAAGGGGAACCTAGTTCCCCAGCTGGAAATGTGAGTAAATCAAGAATTATTCTTAGGTTTTGATTCTATACTCTGCAAATTGATTGAGTTTGAAAAATGCATTTATGTCTTAAAAATATTTTGACTTTGTCAAAACTTAATTTCTGCACTGGCATTTATTTTATTATCATTCTTTAGAGTGAAAATACACATATTTTGAATGTATTATGTTTCACAATAATTTTAGAAATGAACTTATCATGAGTAAGTTACCTCTCTTTGCTGCTGTTCCTCACTCTTAAAATTCTCAAGTTTCTGCTAAAAACCAAATCACATATAAAGAAATGTTACCACTTATAAAAATTAAATGTAGGAAATTTTGAAAATAAGTACATTTAAATATGAAGATGTTACCTTGTTGACCTGTGTAATGGATTCCTTCATAAAAATAAAAATAAAATTAGTTTTAGTTTTATGAATGTTCCTTATTTGTCAATACAAATCAGAAAATTAAGACACATAATAGGTAATGTGGACACCTTGTTTGATAATATTAAAAACTCAGGATAATTGCTGAAACTTAGATGTTGCATTGTTCTGCATAAGCTTGTTATATAAAAGAAAAATGAATGCAGTTACATAAGAGAAGAAAATCGGGGAACATCGTACAAAAAGAGGTATTTAGTAAATGCTAATTTCTCTCCATCACCATGCTCCTTTCCGAGGACAACAAATCATTGCTAATACCCTATCTGATACTAAAAGAATAATATTCATTGATAATATGAATTCTATCTTTTAATTCTTTTAATCATTTTAGGTTACTTATTATGTTAACACTTCAAATTAATTATAAGAAATAAATGCCTCCCTTAAGGGTCTGATAGCCTTGTAGAGAGACAAAGTATACTGATGTACAATTTAACAGGTTAACTAACATATCCAAAAAGAGTGGTGCCAGGGTAAATACCTACCTGATTCTCCTAGGCAGATTTAGGACTACACTACGTCTCACCATCTCTTACTTACTAAAGTGACTCTTGTAGTTGCAAAATGTGTCCATTTGCATGTCAGCTCTTTACTATAGGCATCCCTCTTTTCCCTTGTACCACAGCTCCTAGTCAGTGTCTGATCCACAGACAGCACTCAATAAATACCAGTATAGGGGATGAGGACAGGGTAAAGAGAACTCAAGACAGAAAGCAGGACTGTAGAGTTCATTAAAAAAAAGAGGGTGTCACAACACCATTTCAAGTAGCGAGCCAACTTAGAAAGTGCTAGAATACTGAATTCTCCAGATATTTATTCTGTCCTTACGCATATGCAATGGAAAAAAAGTATAATAGAAATTTACATAAAAACTTATGTCAGAACAGAGTTGCTTTGACCTAACTGTCCTAATGTAACACAATAGAAAGATAGTACAGCATTTTACTCTTCCAAAACTGGGAAATTTCCTCTGAAAACATTGTCTTACCTCACTGCTTGAAAGGCTTTCCACAGTCTGTAAAAGAAAAACAAAGCAATAAAACAATCAACAACCGGCTTTTCCTAGATCATTGCAGAATGTTAATATTTATGGCTGGAAATTTTTTTGTGAATAAAAATATCTTACCTCAGTGGATACAGTGAGTTCTTCCTTCTGTAGCAGGAAAAGACAAAAAAACAACACAAAACACCATTTTGGTTTCCATAGGTAACTCATTATTAAACATTTTTCCTATTTAAGTTTTACCTTCTTTATGCAGAGCTATTTCATAAATTTGAGAAACAAAAAATGCTTATTGAGAGTCTTGAAAGGTAGTTGTTTTTATGTCTTTTATATTTAGTAACTTTATTGATACATTTTTATCCTATGTGAATAAACAGTTTTTGATGGGTGACAAAGTTATTTAACTTTGTTTTATTTTATTTATTTATTATTTTTTATTTTTTTACTTTGTTTTTAACAGTTTATTATGATTACAAATATATTTATGATTATGATTATTGCCTGACACTCCATCCTCTCGATGTCTTTGGATAGACACAGGTAGAATTGGGCCCAGTGCCGTAAGGTAAGAGATACATATATTTGATCACTGGAAGAAGAATTATTTATCTAGGTTGCACATGCGTGCAATCATATCTGTGCAATATTATTATTGTCATTTTTCTATCTGTTTCTTTTGTTCTGTCTGTTTGCTTATCTGTCCATTTGCTTTTCCTTTAGGAACTGGTGGCACAGTGACATAGAAAGAATTTGACCCAGATTTATGCCCCTACAGCACACTGTTGAAAGTACATGAAAGTAAATGATTTTCTAAGAAATGCAAATGAATCTGTTGCAATTCTGCTTTATTTGTACTGTAACAATGTTGCTGATGTTCTTCTCTAATATAGGCAGATACTCCATTATATCTTAATTATTTAGACATTTGCTTACCTCTCTTGCAAGAGCAAGAGCCACCAGGCAGGCAAGGATGAGGACCTTCATGGCTATCAAGTCCTGTCAATGGGGAAATGAAAGAATGGTAATATATTGGTCTCTCTATTTTCTTATTTAGCTAGGATTACTTTCCTTTTAAAGAAACTAAAGATAATAAGTAATAAAAATAACTGCATTTTGGAAAAAATACTAATAGAGGCTTTATTTTATAGGCCGGGTCAGTGTCTACTATAGCTCCTTACTCTTACATATCATTTTCATACTTAAGAGTCAGCCATTCAGCTTTTTTCAGCCATCGCCTCTACCCTACCTCACTCTTTTTCATCTCATTCATAGCGCTATAGTTGGGTTTTTTTGTTTTTTTTTTTTTGAAAGACAGGAAAAAGTTATAAGTATTTACAGAAACATTTATTAATCAATTCATTCATTCAAAAATATTTATTTAACACCTTCTATTGCGAGACACGGTCTAGGTGCTGGGATGATAGTGCAAACAAAATATTAAGGTCTCAGCCCTGATAGAGTCTCAGTTCTATCTGGAGGAGACTGATCAAAGAAAATATATACAAAGAAGATCATATTTTCTTTTTCTTTTTTTTTTTTTTACTAAACCAAATTATTTCCATGAATATTGTTTTTTTGATTATTTCTCCTTATTTCCAATTAGACTGAGATTTTCATTGGAGCATTTCCTTTATTTCCTCCATTTATCCTGATGCTCACTGATTGGTTTGTCTCCTCTCCATTTATAACCATGACTCAGTCCACATCCCTACACATCTAATAATGTCTCCTCTCCTTTGTGCCACATCACTTTAGAGATCATACACTATATTTTTTTCTGTGATTTCTTGATGATTTACCCAACTGTCAGGTCCTCTTGCCCAATCCCCACTCCAGGCTTCTTGTAGTATAACATAATATACATGTTAACCTTTTTAATCAAAATGTGCTAAATGCTTGATTTTGTTTCATTTCTATTAATTTCTTATACAAAATGATGTTTGTGCCACTAATATCACTTGGCATACAATCTTCAATCTCAGATATTTAAACTAAATTTCTGAACTAAAAACATTTCATGAAAAAAGTCCCTAATTCATCTGCAAAATATCCTTTCCAATATTTGAAGCCTGAAGATTATGCTCTTTCTTCGGGAAAAGATATTTTTTTCTAGATCTTTCTCATGGGTACTATATAAATCTTAATTTTGCTTTGCCTAAGAGCTTCGTAAGTTTCCAAATAATTTCTTATTGTCAGGACTCAAAAAAAAAAAAAAAAAGAACTTGATATCCTATTAGAGATCATATGTAGGAAGGATCTTATTGCATTTTCTATATTTTATGATTAATTAGCATTTTATATACTAATTTTCTAGCCAGAACCTCATTTTGACCAGTGGATTCTAAAGTACTTTCTTTCTTTCAAATCTTCTCTTTCCTTTGCTTTTGTTTCCAAGTCATCTCTGTCCCATCTAGAATTTTCTTACAAAGTAAAACATTTTCTTTTTAACTTAATTCTTACTTCATATGTCTATTTTAATAATATTTTGAACTATTATAAGCCAAATGATAAAGTGGGACATTGGAGGCACTAAATAAGTTTGATGAATACATACTTCTGAAAAAATATTTATGAACATTTCAAGTAATGCACATCCCCAACACGTCCTGCGGTTTCTTGTCTCAATATGCTCCCTCTAAAACTACTGTGGGATAAAGGTTTCCAATTAATTATTCAGATCCTCAAACAATAATTTAAATATGTCTTCTTTTATTGTTGCTGTATGTTTAACCAAATTGGAAGACTTATGAATTCAAGAAATAGATTTTTTAAATATACCCTGTTAATTGGTCTTGTTACTACATTTTTTAAGCTCATGCAGTCATAATTTGTACCCAATCTCTATAGACATTTCTATTTTTTTAACCTAAGTGTTGAAAATAGTGTCGGTACTACTTTAAATACCCTTAATTCAAAGACTATATTTTAAGCAATTATTTTCTTCATGTATCTCAGCCTAGTTTGAAATAAAGGTGAAGAGAGAATACATCAAATTTAAATCTGAAATTCTTACCTGTTTTCCAAGGTGGAGGACAGGAAGTGAAGGCGAAGCTAAGTGGATGATGGTCTGTCTGCTTTTGTGGTGGTTTATATACTGTATTTGGTGGTATGCTAATACTGTGGTTTGAGATAAAATCAATAGTGAGCTTCAATTCCAAGAAGTCCACATGATTAGAATATGATTTCTGCCTATTATCTGTCCCCAGAAATTCTGGGGAGCATTTTAACAAGGAGCAATTCACAAGCCAGTAAAGGAAATCTGTCCAGGAAATGCAATTGTCTAATAACTTAAACAATAACTGGAAGACATTGAGACTCTGGCTCAATCCTCAACTTATTGTGGATGCAGTTAAGTCTCGTTAGCACTGGGTGGGTCCTCAGGATATTAAAGTGGGGGAGTTCTATATGAACATCAGAGATGCACAAGGGCTTCACAAAGGCCAGTTTCACGCTAACCTGAGCAGTTGTTAGTGTTCTAAGCTGCAGTGGAGAAACCGAAAAGATAACACGTCCATGATGGTAGTTTAGTCATGTAAGGCAAACTGCTTAGCTCCCAGGACCACTTGATTTGGGAAAAATAAATCGTTCACTTCAAACCAATTTTCTGTACACAAGAGGAATAAACCTTCCTCTGTAATGAAACATCTCAGAAAAAGAATCTATCTGGATAGCTGGTATAGTTAAAATCCTTGGTAAATCTGTTACAAAAATTTTATAAAGTGTCATGGAGACTTATTTACCTGATAAATATTGATTACCTTTTTCTATTTGAGGCATAATAATAACCTTTACTTTTTATACTTAGTATCACCCCTATTCCAAGCACTGTGCATTTTACAGACATTATCTTGTGTAATCTTTACAAAAACATCATGAGGTAGCTATCCTCTCCGTATTTTGGCTGAAGAAATTGAGACAACAAGAGATAAGCTCCCTCTAAAACTACTGTGGGATAAAGGTTTCCAATTAATTATTCAGATCCTCAGAACCTCATTTTGACCAGTGGATTCTAAAGTACTCTTTTTCTTTCAAATTTCTTTCAAAAGAAATGTTGCTCAAAATCATATTGCTTGTTAATGGCAAAGATACTATTTAAAACTTGATCTGTCTGACTACATGTGTGTCTGTTTGATCATATGCAGTATCCATGTTTTAACTCCCTTTATAAATTCTGTTATAAAATTTAGCTCTCAATGTAGCATTTGCGCTTAAATGTGTAGAATTAAATTATGCCTGAATTGGAGGAAGGGGGCATTGGTGCTGAGTGTGGGCAGGGGAACTGGTCATTCAAGAGCTATTATTTTGGTTAGAACTTAAAAGAAAAAGTAGAATTTTAAGAGATGATGAAATGTGAATAAAGTATTTTGGCTGAAGGAAAGACAGGAGCTTGAAGAGAAAAATACCAGGTTTGATGGGTTCTGTACTTCAGGATACACAGAAGGTATAGAGTGTAAGATACTACTGCAGGGGTTTGATGGAGTCAGATCATAATGCCTTTGAATTTCAAAGGGTGACATAATTCACTGGAAATAAGGGAAGATATTAGAGATTCAAAAGAAGGAAGGATTGTGAAATTTTCATAATTTTATGACTTTATGGCAATATCTCAGGGTAACCTAGTAAAGGAGGTTTTTATAGTAACATATAATAAACATGTTATTACAATAGTCGAAGACAGACATCATAATGACATCAACTAGAAAGATGGCACTGGGCATCTTAGGCAATGAGAAGACAAATGTGTCATTAAAATATAAGAAATGGGAGAAATCAGGGAAATGAATGAATAACATGCCTATGTGATTAAAAAGTTGGTTATATGGTAAAGAAAGATAAGAAACCAGGCTGAAATTAGGGTTAAACCTTGAGCATGGTAAGTTTGGTGTCCAGAAGGTATTGTCAGTTAAATGTAATGCTCAGAGAAGTCATAAGTATAACTGTAGAGATTTTTTTTCCAGACAAAGGAATAAATGAATTCCCTAGGGTAAGTTTGCAAGTGAGAAAAGAAATTGTCTAAAGATACAACTCTAGTGTTCCCTGTTATTCAGGGGCTGGTAGAGCAAAAGGAAATAGGAAAAATACACAGTATCAAGGAGAAGAGAATAAAAGGTCATGGAAGGAAATAGCTAGAAGAAACAAGTAGAGTTAAGAGTGAAAACGCAACATACACGGCGACTAAAGTGGAAACAAGGAGGAGGTTTTTGGACACAGGGAGTCATTATCACAAACCATTGGAATGCACTGAAAGTGGTTAAGAAACTAGTAATGGGGGGGAATTATAAGCAGCACTTCTGAGATTTTAGAAGAAGAAGTAAGGACACTCGTGGAATGGTATCTGTAACAATAGGGGCAACCAGAATCACAGAAAGGCCGTTTTAGGATAGAGATTTGTGGCTCAAAATAAAGAGGCCAATGGTGAGAAAGTTGAAAACCGCCAAAGGTGTGGGAATAAATTGATGAAGCAAATTCCAGTAGCATTGGAGTCACGGCCAAAAGAATTAGGACTGTACAAAGTGTACCAGTTTTCCTGAAACAGGAGAAGAGGAGAAGATGAGTTGATATAATACATACTTTGAAATACATGGCAGAGAACTTGAAATTAAATGATCTTAATTTTCCAGTGAGGTGGAAGATAGGATTCTCAACTGACAGTGAGGTAAATAGTTATGGGTTTGGGATATTTAAAAAGGGAGAAAATTCTGGCTAATGTGAAATAAAAATGAATAAAAGTATCCATAGCAGTAATACTCAGATGAGATTAGATATCAAATTTTTTTCTTTACCCAAGTAGATGTATGGCAAGATTGTTGCAACATAGTATCCATAGGTCAAGAGAAGTGTCAGGGTAAGGAGAGGAGGTTGACTGTGTTTGGGCCGAAATGACTAACTGTATTAGTTGAGCTAGGAGGCAGAGAAGCCAGTCGTTGAGGAATAAACCAGAACACTGAACGGGGTTTGAATGACCGTAAGTAGGAAAAAAGGCAAAAACCAGGCCTAACGAGAGTAAGCAATCTCTGGAAGTACAGGCAGGAACTTTCGACCAGATGGGAATTTCCGCAATTCTAGAGGGAGAAGCAGGCTTCCCGCCGAGCAGGGAGCCCGATGTGGGGCTCTATCCCAGAACCAAAGGCAGACAGTTAACGGCTGAGCCACGCAGGCACTCTTAGAGCAGAATTTCTGAGTGATGAGTACATTCAGAGGATAGTCATGCATGCAGAATGCTGAAGATAGATGGACATGTGGTTGCTGAAGGTAAAGAAAATGTATTCCGTATTAAATGTCTGTGTTTTGCCAGGCATTTTGCTAGTTTCCAAGAATGCAACAGTATATAAAAAGGTGTAATTCTCGTCCTGAAGGAGATCAGAGCTTTCGTGGGAAAACAAATATGGAAACCCACTTGTTATGAAATGTAGTAAATATTTTAATGGAGCTATCATAAGGTATAATAGGCACAAAGGAAATACCTAGTTCATTTTAGCTGATGAATGGGGGAAGGAAAGAGGTTGGAGCCGTGAGTCCTGAGCAGAATCTTGAAGCCAGATGAAGTGGAATTTGACCTGAGAGGGGAAGAAAGTTTTAGGCTAAAAGGAAAGGAAAAATGGATGTGAGAAATGAGTAATACAAGTTAATCAAGTAGTGAATTTGGGAAATGAAGTGCAAGGAAGGCGATAGATGGAGATGAGAACAGAGAAAGAGGAAGAGGTCAGGTAAGGAAGGGCAAAGCGTCCTGGGCTCCTAAGGAAAGCGAATTCTATTCTGTAGACAATGGGGATTTTTGAAGGGTTGTAGGATGGAGGGTAACATTTAGAGAGTAACTACTTCTGGAGAACGAATGCTAGCAGCACATATTTATTACAATGGGACTGCTCAGGTGTGGGCCCATTATCTTCTGCAGTAAGTCAAAGTTTATCAGTTAATGCTTGTGGAAGAACAGAAGATGGAAGGAAAAAAGGAAACTGAAGCTCAGAGTGGAGCAGGATTTGGTGGAAGTACTACGATGGAGTCTGAGACAGGCCTCAAAAGTACTTACTATGTACCTACTTACAAAAGCAGTCTTGAAATTTCTTTGCCTCTTTAGTGGTTGCTGTTCACACTGTAATTGTCTAACTGTGTATAACACTACTTATTTTTACAATGTTCTTTTTTATCATTAATAGATAGTAGATATATTCAGGACCTTAGCACGGATAGATGCCCTTTACAAGTAAACAAGGGGAGTACTAGCATAATGATGATATAACTTGCTTTCCTAACACACTACGTGTATGAGGGATGGGGACACTCCTGATTGTCGTATAAGTTTTATATGCTTAGAAAACTTAAGTCAATATCTACTGTATATTTGAATTATTTAGCTAATATACATTCTAAGAATATGTTCATACTGAACTAAGAGGAAGCTGTAAAAAGAAATGATGAAATGACCCCAGTGTCATAGGTCCAAGTAGAAAAGACCTTGGCTGCCCAGGGTACTCTTATGTATTAGCCCTCGATTGCCAAAGCCACTGGCAAGAAAGTGTAATTTCTAAGAAAAGGAATAAAAAAGCAAGCATGCCATACCCACTCAACATTTCCTCTTTATTTTCTTAGCAACATGCTGGACATATTGTGCAATAAATACAGCCTTTCCTTGTAACTCTCCCTCACCAATTTTGAATTATAGTAGTCAGTATACTTATGGACACAGTTGGGCCAGAAAAATAGGCAAGTGATCAAGGAAATCACTTAAAATACACTNNNNGGAAAGAGGCTTGTCCAAGGAAAAATGGAAAAGCCAGAGATGTAAGATAACAGCTGAAGCCACCATGCGGTGAGCATAAGAACACAAAGGCAAGTAAGGAGCAAAGCACCATGTGGGCAGCCCCAGCTTTCCCAATGTATAACTTAACAGTTGTCAATTACATAAAGTAAAATGAGAATTTCATCCATTGAAATTTTATGTGACAACCCTGGCCGAAGAGCAAGGTACAATCAAAGCAAGATGTGGGGTGCTTGGCTGGCTCAGTCCATAGACTATGCAATTCTTGATCTCAGGGTTATGAGTTCAAACCCCATGTTGGGCATGGAGCCTGCTTGAACAACACAAAACAAAACAAAACAAAAGCAAGATGGGAGATGTTCTAGGACTATTTGTCATAAACAGAATTTTTTCAGCTAAAGTTCTTTCCTATATTGGGTGATGAATCTGAAATATGCAAGCATGAGATTTGGGTGAGGCACAGAGATAAGCAGCTGAAACCATGTGAATAACATCCTGAAGAAGAAATACAGATAAAAAAATAAATCAAAACAGGATAAAGAGTACAATAAAGGAACAAAAAATGTTCAGAAAGTAAAAACTGGAAGAGACTCTAGATATCATTCATATGACATTTAAAATATAATTTACAGACAAGGAATCTTAGGACCTGAGAATTTGCATTATTTCCTCAGGATACTATAGCTATTTAGAGATAGAGCTGATCCTAAAAACCTTTTTCCTTAGTAATATTTGAGAACCTGTTTAACAACTTCCAAAAAACAGTTACAGTTGGGGGAAGGAAAATAAAATAACAGTGTGGGTTTGTAAAATGATCCAGGTTTATGAACCATATAACGTATAATTGATTAACTCTAACAAATCATTACATTAAAAATAGATATCTTAGCATTATTTATTTAGATGGAATATTTTAATTCTTTCCATGAGATTATTTGAATATAATAAAAAATTGTCTTTCTGTCATTGCTTAGGCTAAAAACGACTAGTCATCTTTGACTCCTTTCCTTTTATTTCACACCCACATTTGATCCACTAGCAGATACCTTTGGCTTTCTTTTCTTTTTCTTTTTTTCTTTTTAAAGATTTATTTATTTATTTTAGAGAGGGGAAGGGGCAGAGAGAGAGGGAGAGAAATTCAAGCAGACTCCTTGCTGAGCTCAGAGCCTGACATGGGGTTCCATCTCCTGACCCTGAGATCATTACCTGAGCTGAAACCAAGAATTGGGCACTTAACCTACTGGGTACCCCCTTTGGCTCTATTTTCAAATGGTATCCAGAATCTGACACTTTTCATACCTTTATTGTTACCACTATGGTCAAGCCACTATTATATCTTGCCTGAATTACAGAGATAGGCTTCCAAATTGTCTCACTGATTCTTCCCTTCAGGCTATTTTTAAAGGACAAGTCAGGATGATGCCCTTAAATGCAATTCATAGTATTTCACTCTATTACTATACATTTTTCCATTGATTTACTGTCACTCCCAGATTAAAATCCAAAATCATTAAAATTACCTAAAATAACTTACTTCATCAGGCCCCCTGATGCTTCTCCGACCTCATGTTCTATGTTCTGCATATACTTCCAGCTCTTGTCCTGCTGGCCTCTTTGCTATTCCTTGGGCTCTATAAGCGAGCTGCCACCTGAGACCTTTCTGCTTGCTATTTTCTCAATCTAGAATTCTTAACCCATTAACAGTCTCTCGACGGTTTGTTTCCCTCTTTTTTTTTTTCTTTTTCCCCCTTTCCTATACGTTCATCTGTTTTGTTTCTTAAATTCCACACGAGTAAATTACACGGTGATTGTCTTTTTCTGACTGACATTTTATTTAGCATAATACTCTCTAGCTCCAGCCACATTGTTGCAAATGGCAAGATTTCATTCTTTTAGTCGCTGAATAATATTCCATTGTATATATACCACATCTTCTTTATCCATTCATCAGTCCGTGGGCATTTGGGCTCTTTCCATAGTTTGGCTGTTGTTAATAATGCTGCTATAAACATTGGGGTGCATGTACCCCTTGAAATCAGTATTTTTTTATCCTTTGGGTAAATACCTAGTAGTGCAATTGCTAGATCATAAGAGAGTTCTATTTTTAACATTTTGAGGAACCTTCCCCATGCTGTTCTCCAGAATGGCTGCACCAGTTTGCATTCCCACCAACTGTGCAAAAGGATTCCCCTTTCTCCACCTCTTTGCCAGCATCTCTTGTTTTCTATGTTGTTAATTTTAGCCATTCTGACTGGTGTGAGGTGGTATCTCACTGTGGTTTTGATTTGTATTCCCTGATGATGAGTGGTATTGACCATCTGTTCATGTGTCTGTTGGCCATCTGGATGTTTTCTTCAGAAAAGTGTCTGTTCATGGCTTCTGCCCCTTTCTTAACTGGAGTATTTCTTTTTTGGGTGTTGAAATTGATGAGTTCTTTATAGATTTTGGATATCTAGTTCTATTTTATTAATTTAAATCACTTACCTGGCCTCTACAGTTCCTTGAATTTGTATTTTCTGATTTAGCATCTTTCATCTACAGAATAACATTTTATATTATAAACATTACTGCTAAACTTTGCAATAACATGTACACACATTATGTATATATTGCCATCATCTTATAGACATAAAAATTGAAGACCAAGATTATTTTTTCAATCTGCAGTGCTAATAAGTAGGGGATATGAGTCCTGTTATATTATGTGGCTTGTCATTCAGGCAGATATATTTTGTAATTGGCAGATGGCTACCAAGCTTCAGTTCTCCACTCGTGAAAATAATGAAGCACATTTATTTTTATAGGGATGCAATTTTATTATCTATCCAGATGATTTTCAGATACATGTTCAGAGAAAATTAGAAAATACATCTGGAACATTCTTTTTGCATACAGCCACCTAAATTTATACACATAAGAAGTTGAGGCCAAGAGAGAATTAAGAACTTCCTTAAGACACAGGACTAGATCATGGCAGAGGGGAGCCTATGTAAAAGCAGAATGCTAATAATCAATACACATACTAACATCTTAATTTCTTGTTACCATGTTCTGAATCATCCTGTATAAAACACTCCTTAGAATATGTGGGTACAAAAATTAGGCAGGAAAAATAATAGGTGATCATAGTAATTTTGTAGAATCCAAATGAGTTACTGGTATTTTAAACCACACAATGACCATATTATGGAGAAACAAGGTTTAAACAGTGTTGAGATTATCCACTGCCTGGACTTTTTGTCTTCCTTCTAGAAAAAAACTTTTTGTCTTCCTTTTATATTTTCATACATCTTTTCTCTTATACATTTTACCTATGAAAAATGTCTATACAGCCAAATAATATTACTTAGCAGAAAAATACAAACAATATTTTTTAAGTTACTAAAATTAGATATTTTTAAGAATATTTTTTCTATTTAATATTTTTTCTATTTTTAAGAATATTTTTCTATTTAAATAATACTCTTATTTGTCATTCTTTATCAGGCTTTTTTTTTTTTCTTAACGGAATTGACAAATAGAAACTGGAACCAGTATATTATGTTGGTTTTATTTTATTGTTATGTTCCAAGATCTTGCTTTTCAATGGCAGGGCATTAAAAATGAAGATTTTAGAAATTCATCTGTAAATTCTTCATCTGTAAAACAGTGGGAAAAAATCTACCTTACAATAGTCTCATGCAGATAATACACATAATATGTCTAGGACAGTGTCTAGAAGAATGGCAGATGCTCATGGATTAGTAGATCTTTTGTTTTATTTTTTAAACCAACATTTTAATAATATTTCCTTGTCATTTTTTCCTTTTTATTATTTATTTATTTGTTTATTTATTTAAAACTTTTATTTAAATTCCAGTTAGTTAACTGGATTTCAGGTGTACAATTAGTGATTCAACACATACATGCAATAGCCAGTGGTCAACACAACAATGTCACTTAATTTTTTATAACACAATTTATTTCATTAATACAAAGGAAATGCCTAACTACAGGCATACCTGGCAGATAATGCAGGTTCAGTTCCAGAGCAACACAATAAAGTGACTATTGCAATAATGAGAGTCAAATGAACTTGTTTGGCTTTCCAGTGCATACAAAAGTTACGTTTACACTATGCTGTAGACAATTAAGTGAACAATAGCATTATGTCTAAAAACCAATGTGCGTTCCTTTATTAAAAAGTACGTATTCCTAAAGATTGGTAACCATCATCTGAGCTTTCAGTGATTTGTCATCTTTTTGCTGGTGGAGGATTTTGCCTTGATGTTGATGGTTGCTGACCGATCCTGGTGACGGCTACTGAAAGCTGTGCTGGATGTGGCAATTTCTTAACATAAGATAACAATGAAGTTTGCCGCATTGACTGAATTTCCTTTCATGAATGATTTCTCTGTAACATGTGATGCTGTTTGGTAGCATTTTACCCATAGTAGAACTTCTTTCAAAATTGGAGTCAATCCTCTTAAAACCTGCTGCTGCTTTATCAATTAAGTTTATGTAATATTCTATGTTCTCTGCTGTCATCTCAACAATCTTCACCAAGAGCAGTTTTCATCTCAAGAAGCAAGAAACCACTTTCTTTGCTCATCCATAAGAAGCAGCTCTGCATTCTTTAAAGTTTTATCACAAGATGGCAGCAATTCAGTCTCATCTTCAGGCTCCACTTCTAATTCTAGTTCTCTTGCTATTTCAAGCACATCTGCAGTTACTGCCTCCACTGAAGTCTTGAACCCTCAAAGTCATCCATGAGGGTTGAAATCAACTTCTTCTAAACTCCTGTTCATGCTGATATTTTACCCTTTTTCCATGAATCACAAATGTTCTTAATGGCATTTAAAATGATGAATCCTTTCCAGAAGGTTTTCGATTTACTTTGCCCAGATCCATCAGAGAAATTACTATTTATGGCAGTGAGAGCCTTACAAAATGTATTTCTTGAATTATAAGACTTGAAAGTTGAAATTACTTCTTGATCCATGAACTACAGACTGGATGTTGTGTTAGCAGACATGGAAACAACATTAATATTATTGCACATCTTTATCAGAGCCCTTGGGTGACCTGTTGCTTTGCCAATGAGACCCAAGGAGAGGGAGAGAGATGTTGGAATGGCTGGTTGGTGGAGGAGTCAGAATGCACACATTTATTAAGTTCATATCATATACGGACGTGGTTCATGGTGCCCCAAAGCAATAACAAGAGTAACATCAGAGATCACTGATCACAAGTCACCATAACAAATAACATATAATGAAAAAGATTAAAATATTTCAAGAATTGCTAATATGTGACACAGAGACACGAAGTGAGTGAGCACTGTTGGAAAAATGGCACCAATTGACACTCGGTGCAGGGTTGCCACAAACCTTCAATTTGTAAAAAAAACACATAATATCTGTGAAGTGCAGTAAAATGAAGTATGCCTGTAGAACGTATTGGGAATAGTTACAGTGAATAAGCTTATTGCCCATCATTAAATGTCAGAGAATGCTAATGACGTTCTTATGAAAGTGTTCTTTGTTATGTGAAATATAACCCGAATGCATATCGTTAGGGAAAACACCATTTTAATTTGTGTACTTAAATTTGCCTATATAGGAGCACCTGAGTGGCTCAGTCACTTAAGCATCTGATTTCAGCTCAGGTAATGATCTCATGGTCCTGGGATCGAGCCCTGTGTCAGACTTGAGATTCTCTCTCCTCTCCCTCTGCCCCTCCCCCTGCTCTCACTCTCTCTCTCTAAAATAAATAAATAAATCTTTGAAAAAATGTGCATATATATAATCATGTCAAAACTATCTAATTAATACACTACTTAAGAAAGAGAAATTATGCAGCTTACCGCTTAGAAATTATTTTGCCGTGCCCATCTTAATTTAGACAATCGAATGCCTGTTCTTTCACAGCCTCCAGTTTGTCTTAAGTATGGGTAACAAACATTTCAATTCTTTTAAGGGGAAAAATCTTGTTCTTTCAAAATATGATTTTTTAAATGTTGATTATGAGTAATGAAATATCATTGCAAAAGATAAAGAGGTTAAGATGACTTGATTTTATATTTCACTCTTTTTTCCAATAAGTTGTCAAAGTTGAGTGGAACAAGGGAGAGAAAATACATACACACTCTTCTAGTGTCACTGTCTCTTCCTTGAAACTCATAAACCTTAGTAATAGTTACTCTTTGAGCCGGAAGAGATTTTAGAGATAGAATTAAATGTCTCATTTGCTCAGTTAAGTAACATGAGGCACGGTGATGTTCCCGGATTGTTCAAGCTTCTGTAGCCAGTGCAAGGTAGAGCTGGATAGAGGACTCCTGATGCCCTACCCAGCATTATTTCCACCTGCTATTTCTCCTGTGGTAAAGCCAGACCGCCTATTTTGGCTAACCTGAAATCTGACTTAAAAATGAATTTCTGGGGTGCTTGGGTGGCTCAGTCTAAGCCTTTGGCTCAGGATGTGATCCCACGATCCTGGGATCAAGCCCCACATCAGGGTCCCTGCTCTGCTGGAGCCTGCTTCTTCCTCTCCCACTCCCCCCTGCTTGTGTTCCCTCTCTTGCTGGCTGTCTCTCTCTGTCAAATAAATAAATAAAATCTTAAAATAAAATAAAAATAAAAATGAATTCTTGTTGTATTTTGAATTCTTACTTTATCATAGAGATTAAATTATTTATTTGTTTGTTTTCTGATTCCAACTTCTTATTTAAATTCTAGCTAGTTAACATACGTGGTAAAATTGGTTTGGGGTGTAGAATTCAGTGATTCACTCACATACAACATCCAGTGCTCATCACAACCAGTGCCCTCCTTAATCATCCCGCATTTAACCCATCCCCCAAGTAGTCACATCAAGAAAATTATTTCAGCTTTCAATTTTGACTTCTGTATGAGAGGAGATAGTCACTAAATATTATTACCTGACATGTAAATGATAGAACGAAATGAAACATGTTTTCCCCCGAAGAAGTTAATATTATATCTAAAGCATTTCAGAGTCTTATGGCACGTTTACACACATGCCATTCTCTATTCAAAATATGTGACAAGTCGATTGGCTTCATTAAAATCCCAAAGGCCCAAACTATTATAAAAAGTAAGAAATATATTAAGGAGAATAGGTTTTACTCCATTATAGACTTCTGAATATTTATATAACAGACGACTTTGTAAATGAACACACATCCATTAATGTTTCCCCTGGTAAAATATTGTGAAGGTCTTTCCCATTAAATAAAAACAAAACCAAACCCACAGACATTCAGTTTGGCTTTATGAATAAACTGAAAAATTAAATATTTTTCTTTTTTTATTTGTATCTAGAAAAACATAGAGGTCTTCTCCTCTACTGAGATAAAGAACTTCATTAGCAATACGATTTTCTGGCACTGAGTAACAAATATTACATTCTGTGGGATTCAAGGCTCAATTATCACAGAGTATAGCAAATTTGGGGAGGGGAGGCCAACAACGCATGCTTATCAATGTATCAGATCAGTTTGTGCATTGTCAGAATCCTCGAAATTTTCCCCTCGAATTCTTTGGGGTCATTTAATAGTAGTGATGTCTTCACTCAAGCCGTCATGTTAAATACATCTTGTAAACAGAGACAAAGTATAAAACAAGATTCCTGTCTTTCTGGTTTCATTAAAGAGTTAATCCCAATATCCTGAAGGATTTGTCTCATTTTTGTGCTTAAATGCATTATCTCTAAAATAGAGGAAATCAATTTGAGGAAAAATAAAAAATGTCCTCCCATAGTTCCTGCTGATNTTTGCCAACTGTGCTGTAATTATTTCCACTGTAGCTCAGCCCGAGAAGAGAGTGAGTCAGCTCTGCAGAATATAACAAGTTAGTTACCTAGAAAAAATTGGACTTAATACTATTAAAACATTGACTTTATAGTATGGCCAAGTTTACACAAAATAGGGAAAATGTTTTACCTGGAGTTTCCAGATAAGGATTGTGGTTCTGTGTTTCTTTTGAATGTATGGGAAATAATGAGAAAGTAAGTCATAAAAAGTTTTTTCCCTAAGGAATCTGCCAGCATCTTCCAGGAACTCATAACATATTTACATTACAAAAGTATTTAAAGTAGGTGGGGTTTTTTGTGGGGTTTTTTTTTTTTTTTTGGTAGTTTCAGAATTGTCGTACTAAACGTAATTGATTTTGCAGAAATATAAGTGGGTCAGGAATGTGAACATTTCTTCCCAGTCAGGTAAATTTAGTTTTCATTACTTTTAATTTTTGATTTGATGAGGTGTATTTTATTCCAGTAAACAGAAATGACTTTTTCACGCACCCAGAATGAGTGTTGGTTTTTGTACTTGAGTGTGAAAATGATTGTTTCATTGCCTTATGAACCACAGACCTATGTGGAGGGATCCTAGGCAAGAAAGCATGCTCTTGGCCATCTGAGAACCACCCCGTCACAGCAAAACTTCTCTAAAAGGTTGTTAAAGGTCCACCACCTTCGTTTGTTTTTCTCAATTCTGTACTCTTTTGGTCACAGTTCTGTGTTTTCCTACCTACTATTTTATACCAAAGAATACTACCGTGGCATTTCTGTATATGATAATTTGCTCTTAAATCAAGAGTTAGTCCAATAAAGTGGTTTTTCTTTCTTTTCTTTTCAGAAGGACATTCACTCCACATTCCGTGAGGTACAACACCTTGACTCATACCATCATAATATGAATTAAAAATATTACTCTCATTTTTAGCTGGTTTTAAATTAAGGTAAAGGGTAAAATGTATAAAAGACAAAGCAAATTCGAAACCAGGACCTTTTGTCACATTTAATTAATTTATTCTTTTTACCTTACTTTAGGTATTATTGTCTTTAATTTATTGTCAGAAAGGCTGAGCAACAATATTTTTCAGTCAAGGATGTTATGCATATTAGACAGAACATCTGTAGGCTGGGATAGGAATCTTGATTCTTCCAGGAAACAAATCTTTATTAATCATTTGGATAAAGGGTCAGGAAATGTATGTGTCCAGGGCATACAAATACATGGCCTTCATTCTTCTTTCCCCTTTTTTCTTCCCACCTGCTCCATAGATTTAGATTTTGTGTTTACTTCTCACACATTTGCCGTAAAATGTAAAGCATGGGTGGGTAGCTATAGCCTATTATTAGTTCTGACCCACAAAAATATGTTTGTTTAAAAACATTATTTAAATTGTTGAAAAATATCAAAAGATGATAAAGTTGTGTGAGACGTGAAAAGCACATGAAATTCAAATTTCAGTGTCTATAAACAAAGTTTTGTGGGCACATAGCCGTGCCTATTCTTTTATATGTTGTCTACAGTGGCTTGGCTTTTGTGGCTCTGAGAGCAGAATTGAGTACCTGACAGACACTGTATCTACAAAGGATGACCCATTTAGTATCTAGCCCTTTGTAGAAAAAGTTTGCTGACTCTTCTCTAAAACAAAGTCATATTTTTTATCTGATGATTTTCTAATTCTAATTCTGGACATGAATTCTACCCCAGATGAATGCCACTCCAGAACTAATAAAAGCCATTAAATACTTTACTCTTTTGTAAATATTTGCATTTTTCCTAAGGAATAGAAAAGCAGTGTGTTCATCAGAACTGCATAGAAGTCTGTGAACATATATAAGTTAAGAGCCTGTGATCTAAAACTACTCTTACAATTGGGAAGAACTAAGATGGTATACTTATTTTTGGTGATAGTACCAATGTATGTATTCACATAAATTATTGTATGTAGATGTGTGCATAATCTTTTTAAATATATACATACCAATTGAAAATTACGTTTTTTTTTTCTTTTATAGTATAGTCTGCCATCTAAATAATAGGGATAAACTTAAAACAGGTACATTTTTTTAGCTACAAGGACAACCCCGCCCCTCTTCTTTTGGTTTAATTCTTTGAATAATTCAATTAACAGAGGTTTATTCCTGCATAGCTCCGCTAATCATCTAACTCTCAAATTCTCTAAAGCAATGGAGATCTTGCCATTGAGTGGGCTGCATAACTGTAAGCTTCTGTTACCCCAGCTTGACATTTCAAATGTTTGCCATATGCATTCCTTGTCTGGGCTATAGTCAATGAATATTTTTTTTTTTAAAGATTTTTAAAATTTATTTGACAGAGATAGACACAGCCAGTGAGAGAGGGAACACAAGCAGGGGGAGTGGGAGAGGAAGAAGCAGGCTCCTAGCGGAGGATCCTGATGTGGGGCTCGATCCCAGAACGCCAGGATCACGCCCTGAGCCGAAGACAGACGCTTAACCACTGTGCCACCCAGGTGCCACCATTCAATGAATATTTTTAACTTAATATTCTTTAAATAGTTTATTTTAAATAGTAACTTTATATAATCCTACTGAGTCACAGGTTTACTATGTAGTTATGTGAATATTTTTCTAATACATACTAACATAAAATTTTTAAAAAAATCCTTTTACTCAAGTGCTACCTAAAATCATCTTGTAAATGTGTTTGCTCACATAACAAATATTTATAGAGCATATGCTGCATGCCAGACATTATTGTAATGCTCTGAAGATACAACGGTGTGCTAACTGATAAAATTTCTGCTATCACAAATAGTAATGAAGTTATTTTTAAAAAGAATTAATTTCTCTCTTTGTGATAAAAAGATGCACTCTATAAAAATGTTATAGGAATACTAGGCCTAGTTTTTCTTTTGTTTTTTTTAAGTGAACCCCAAAGAAGTTGGATGATATGGTAAGTCATTTCTGTTTGTGAAAATATTTTAGAAGGCTATAATAACTTATATTCTTAAAATCTATTTGTAATATTTATAGTATTGTTAATAAACTAGATTCCTAAATTGCCTTAAAAATGGAATTACTCCCTGCCTTTTCCCACCAAATACATCCCTTCTCAATTGTCCTGAATTCCTTCAGTTATAGCTCTTTCACTAAAAGTAATGTGTTTGTTATTTCTTCTCCCTTCCTTTCCAAAAACAATTAATAATCAAGAAATAAATAAAAGGATTGTGTTGACTTTCTGAGCTAAAAATATTAATTCAATCTTTCTTTTTGCTTTTTACACTAATGATTATGTTCATAACATGAGAAAAATTTCAAGTCCCATGATATTTAACAAATAATGCTAAGATTTCAATATCCCTTGGCACCTGATTTTAACTTCTAAAAAATTCTTAAAGGAAACTTCTAATAGCTCATCTACTGAGGTAAGACTTCTTCAAAGAACCAATAAATAGAGAGTACTTATTTCCTGTTATTGTGTGGTGCCATGTTGCTAATTTTCAGCTAAACCAAACTTGCAATCAGGACAAAGTAACACAGAAGCTATTTAAGCCACATACACAGAACCAGAGTTGAGTGGAGGGCTGAAATTGGGTATTGGAGTTCTATTCTCACTATTTCATATTCCATGTTTGTTTTATTCTCTGCTTTTTGGCAATAGGTGTCTAAACTATGACTTTGAGCTTGTGCCCTTCAATGGCAATTGCTTTCACTGGGACACTTTCTTGTTATTGAATGAGAGTGGGTTAGTAGTCAGGCCACCTACACAAACGCCTGGAGGAGAAGTAGCCAGGTGGTTCAACACCATTGTAAAGGGTGTTTCAGGACAGGCCCAAAATCTGTGGTCTGTGTCTAAGGGCTTCCTGTATAGAAATCAGTGAACACACTTTACCTTTCCTCTAATTTGGAGGCCTTAATCTGAGAGTCTGTGGCCATATATAACTGGCAGTTGTCATTTTGGAGAGGACATGCATTTCAGCTGCTCCACACCCCCTTTTGCTCATTTAATTCTCCTACCTGTCCCCTGTGACTATTAAACATTGTCTAAATAATGAAGAATTTCTTCTGACTTTAAAACAAAGTTCAGTGTCATTTTCTCAATCTAAAGTAAGGGTCATATAACGAAAATTTTAATATATTTAATTCTTAGTAAATGCCTCTCTTGGGTAAATTAGGCCTTAATTTCTGAGTGGGAATGGTTTCTGATCATTGACATGGTATTTTGGAAAAGTATTTTGTTGCAAATACTGGTACATCAATGAAGTAAAGTTGTTCCTTATCTTCTTTTCCTAAGGAATCTGAAGAAAAAGTCACTGAGATAATTATTTTTCATTCACTAAAATTAATTCAATCTTATATAATACCTTCTTGTGTGTTTTTATAACCTGTGTTTTTTTACTCTTAACAGAACATTGAGCTGACTGAGAAAAGACTACCTAAACCAGCTGGTTAAATTCAATTACACTTTGTAATTTCAGTTAAAAGATTTTACATCTGTTTCCAAATGACCAGTGACCTATCACTCACTTTTTCCTATATGACCTCTTCAATTTTCATAGTTTTCATTGTAACCAGTCATCAGAATATTCCTAAATCTTCAGCTCCATTCTAGACCTTTTCCACCCAAATTTAGAATACCCTATTAAACACTCTCTTGGACTCTTCCATCAGTGGTCATCTTTTACCTTGTCTGTTTTGCAAATGACAAGATGTCTCAGTCAACTAAAGCTGCTATAACCAAATGCCATAAACTGGGTGAAGCTTGGGAAGCTTGACAACAGGGTGCCAGCGTGGTTGGGTTCTTGATGCAGGCCCTCCTCCTGGCTGGCAAGTAGATGCCTTCTTCCTGTATTTTCACATGGTGAGCAGAAGAAGCTCTAGGGTCTATTTTTCTTCTTGTAAGAGTACTAATCCCATCATGGGGGCTTTCCCCCCATGAACACATGTAAACCTAATTACTTCCCAAGGTCCCAACTTCCTAATACAACATATTCAGGAGTACAGCTTCAACATAGGAATTTGGGGGAAAACAGACATTCATAACATAAGGTGAACCCCTAAGGGCAGGAATGGGAGATTACCGCTTTGTTTTCCCAATGCCCCAGAGGTTTGATGTCATCTAGTAAGCAGTCATATATTGTTCTATATTTGTCCATTGCAGTATTTTTTATTTTAGTAATTCACAAAGGAATACAACAACTTTTTTTAGTTAAATAAATAAACATTATTGATTATGTCATAGACTGTAAACCATGTTTTTATTGTAAGAGAAATGAAAAAGGAGGAGAAACAATAAGAGGAAAAGGAAGAGAAGGAGGAGGAAAATCCAGCAAAAATACCACCATAAATACCAATTCACAGGCTGCATCCTTATGCCACCAATTTAATGCCACACTTGTGATATAGCAATAGCTCTTTATTGATATTTCCCTTGTAAATGTAAACCCTGGCACTTCCAAGCAGTATGGTTGGTTATAGAGGAAATGGTATCTGTTTTACTTAACTATAAAATATCAGGACATGTTCTGGTCCATCAATATTCTAAAATGACCTACTGTCCCTGGAGGAAAGCAATATAACTACACAAGCAGGCTATTTCTGTGCTTATAGTCCACCTTCTTGTTTCTCACTGTCACACATAATCCCCATGCTTCCTATCATGTTGAAGCAGAAAGTCATGGGTGGAATAATGCCTACATTTTGGTTTCTAAACCTAAGATATGTTTTAACTGTAAGTTTTATTTATTTTTTTTTAAGTCGCCTCCATGCCCAGTGTGGAGCCAACATGGGGATTGAACTCATGACCCTGAGATCAACATCTGAGCTGAGTGAGATCAAAAATCACACACTTGACTAACTAAGCTGCCCAGGTGCCCCCTAATTGTAGGTTTTATATGTGTTTGTTTGTTTCTCTATTTTAAAGATTTTATTTCTTTATTTCAGAGAGAGACAGAGCATGAGTAGGGGGAGGAACAGAGGGAGAGGAACAAACACACTCCACACTGAGCTTGGAGACTGACCCGGGGCTTGATCCCACCACACTGAGATCATGACCTGAGCAGAAACCAAGAGTTGGATGCTTAACTGACTGAGCCACCCAGGCTCCCCTAAATATGTATATTTAAATGTGTATATTAACATCTATTTATTTTCATTACCTGGCAGTTTGTTTTGTTGCTGGTGTTGTTTGATAGCACCTTTGGAGCATTTGTTCACTTTTTGTTCATGAGGCTATGAATCTCATAGGTCTATTAAAATAGTGCCTAGTAACACTGCTTAAATGAATCCATAAATACATAAGTGTGGGAAGAAAGTAAATGAGAAATGGAGGGAGAGGGGAAAAAAGAAGACAAAAGGAAGGAAGTCATATGAAAATTCCAAAATGAGTAAGCAGGGCTTATTTTTAAAAATCAGACTTTCTATGTTAGTACCCTATATATCTTTTTCCAATTGGGAATATAGTAGAGATTGGATGTATTTGTAATTGAGAAGTGACTTTATATCTATGAGGCTTAGGAATCAATGAAAAATATAACAATGATTTAATTGAATTTCATTTTAATTCTTTTTTTGCCTTAATAAAATATACTTTGTATACTACCCAGAGAAGAACAATAGTTTCTAATGGAGTTAATCAAATATAGCTTAGAAGATCTACCTTAAACATAAATAAACATTTTCTTAAAACACCTGTTAAAAATGCAACCTTAAGTTTTTATTTATGGGGCCAAATCTATTGAAAAATAATACATTTATGAGTCTATCATGTGGGTTTTTAAAATTTGTGGTACACAAATAATCACCTGGAGATACTGTTAAGATGAGATTTCTAGCACATGTCTGAGATTCTGGTGCAATAAGTCTAGAAAGAGACCCTATAAATTTGTATTTCCAACAAGCTCTCAGGTGATACAGATTCTTACAGTCCCACATACCACATTTTGAGTAACAATGGACTAGCACATAAAATTTAGCAAAACTCTAATGATTTTCTGATATTCAATTCAATATTCTGAGTACATTGAATTAACCAACTGGTAGCAAAGAGGTACATTTTTATAAATTTTGACTGGGGATTAGTGAAAACAATTTTTCCTTCTAGGGTAATCAATCATATGAACACAAGGCTTCCCCTGGGGAACATGAGCCCCTAAAGAATCAAAGGAAGTATATTAAATTCCAAAACATATGCCTCCAACTACTATGTATAGTGCTGAGCTTCTAAGGTCATTTGATGTGAAAATAAGAAGTATTTTATCATACAATACTCGAAAGATTACAGAATTCTGGCCAACATGCATTAAGACTTACAATATCTCACAGTTGATAGAATAAAAGCACATTTTAATAATTTGTAGGAAACATATTTAAAATAAATGATGACTCCTATTTTATTATGTCAGTTATTACCACTTATTAAACACAGAGAAATTTTTAATAAGATGGTATCGTTTTTGGCATAGAGTTGTTCCATATTGGACATGCATTTGTTGAAATAGGATGAAGGGTGTTCTACAGAAACATTTTACCATTTACCATTTCAATTCATTTCTATGCTTGGTTTACTCTACCATACATTTCCCTTTGTCTTTTTCACATATGCCTAGACTAACACTGGGATTAATATTTGGTGGGTCCATTTGTTTCCTGGTCATCTGCTTTACAATCTTCTATTGTAAAATCACTGTGTTCAGTTTATCTTGGTTTCTGTGGGGACAGATTTTGGGCATTACTTTCAGTTCTATAATATGACCTCACATTTGACATGATTTGGAAAAACAAATGGAGGATTTCAGTGTATTTAAATACATCAGTACTCAGGAAAAGCACATCATATCCTAAGGCTTCAGAATCTTGAGTTCTCTGACTTTCGAGTCTCTTCTTGGATAAAAGGTAATATATTCACGTACAATCAAATATGATCTGATTCTAATCTTTGGCTTTCTAGAATAAGTCGAAAACCATTTATAAAATGTCTATTACTTATTGAAAATATCTCACAAAGAAACAATTTAAAGAAGTAACGACTTGATGGTTGGGATTTGAAGGTGAGTTCAGTATTTCAGTGCCTCTGAATTGACAGGATCATGTTACAAAGAGGATGATGTGCAAAATGGAGGAGATGTGCTCCATCTTCTCTGCTGGTGGGATTTTCTAAAAGCCTTTTTATTCCCTTGACTTATTATGTCACATTGATTTTATTTACTTTTACCTTTAACTTAAAGTTGGAGTTTAAATTTTATAAGAAAATGATCTCTTGAGTAGCATAAGCTCTCTGCTTGCAAATGTGTATATTATTTCAAAAATTAAAAAAAAAAAAACAGACTCTTAATTAGAGAGAACTAATTGATGGTACCCAGAGGGGAGATGGGTGGAGGTTGAGTGAAATAGGTGAAGGGAATTAAGAATACACTTATCATGATGAGCACCCATAATGTACACAATTGCTAAATCACTATATATTTTGTTTTTGTTATTGTTTTAATAATTCATCTTTTATGACATGTTATCATTTTATTTGTAATTTGGCTGAGAAAAAAGTTTTTACTATTTCAAAATTTTACTATTGTGTTCTTTCAGAAATATTTTTTCAAAGCCTTAATCAGTCAATCAATCAATCTATCTATCATCTATCTATCTATCATCTATCTATCTATCTATCTATCTACTGTGAATTTCTCTCAATCTTCTACTTTCAATAAAATGCCAGGTATAAACAACAGTAAAAGCTACATCCTACTTTGTATCATAACATGACTGAATATTTGCTTTAACTAGTAAATGATAGAAAAAATTAACCAAGAAATGTTTAATTTTTTAAAAGATTTTATTTATTTATTTGAGAGAGAGAAAGCACACGTAGGGTGAGGGGCAGAGGAAGAAGCAGACGCTCCACTGATCAGGGAGCCCTGAGAACTCGGATCATGACCTGAGCCAAAGGCAGACACTTAACCGATTGAGCCACCCAGGCACCCCAAGAAATATTTAATTTTCATAATTTGTCAAATGCCACAGTCCTCGGTTTAAGCCAATGAGGCTAAATAAGCAGAAAAGAACAAGGAAAATGCCATCAGGCCTGAGTTCTGCTTCATACGTTAAAGGTTCATTTAGCAGAAGAACAGTCTCTTTGTTCTCCACACATAAATCGTTACTCTAAAACTCTACCAAACCTGGTGGTTAAGAAAAAAATGATTTTACCTAATATTTACCTTATAGTTTAAAAATGTTTTTATTTATATGTCTTCAATTCAGAAATGAATAATCTAATCTATTTATTTTCAACAGCAATAAAATTGGGTTCACTTGCATAGAAAGAATTATAAATACATGTCAAAGAGTCCAGATTATGTTAATTTGGTTGAAGAAGATAATTTGGAAGACTAAATCACTTTTATTGATTCAATTTGTCAACGTATCTACAGATATTGTTCCTGAAACTTCTTTTCAATTTGATTTTTCTCTGCCAAGTATCATTCATTTTCTAATACCAGGGTCACACCATCTACACCATTCTCAAACAGGAAAACTGGTTCATTTTCAAATACCATTATAAAACCAGTCCCTGTTGCTTGTCATTCTATCTTCTAAACATTTCTTTACACTCTGCTTTAACTCTCCTCATGTCATTCTGTGAACCCCATAATCTCACAACAATCTAAGGGGCCAGCCTGACTCCATCACTGTCCTCCTTACATGCTGAAGGATGTCACTTCCAGCGTGCTCTCCTCCCCTCCTTTGTGTTTCTCGGCTGTCTTGCAACACCTCTCCTTACTTACCCTATATAATCTAGCACAACCTTAGCTTGTGCTTTACTTTAATGTCCCCAACCTTTTGTTCTCTAGATGTCCCTTTTGGGTGTTTCTATAGAGCTTTCCCATTTCCAAATCACAGCACATATCTTTATTTAGCAATGTCCCCTACCATTGTAGGTCCCCGAGTTCCCTGATGTCAGGCAATGTGTTTCCATCGTCTTTGTCTTTCCTCTGTGTTTCCCAAGGCTTGGACACTGTTGGTCAATAAATGTTTGACTTGTAAATGCGGGAATGAATGTGCTACTGATTTTCACATATGCTTTCACAGGACTCAGCCAAACATGAAGATCTTTGTCTTTGCCTTTATCATGGCTCTCATGGTTGCCTTGATCGTAAGTATATTAGGAAATTTTGAACAACATGTTCTCAGTAGTTATCCAAAGATTCTCCTTATTTCTTGGTTTCTGGCCTATGTTTGCATTTCCATGAACATGGCTTTTTATATGGACATTTTCCTTGAATTAACCTAGATAAGTTCATGAGGGATTTAGAATAAACCCTAGGTACACACACATAGTAAGCATACACAAACACTCAATTGTAATTATTTTAATGTAAAAATAAAATTTCTAGAAGAGCTCCATAAAGATGTGAGATTGAGAGGCACTTCAATATTTCAAGCTCTGGCCGAAGCAAACGGCAGGAGCCCTGCCTGTATTGTCACTTACCTGTGCGTCACCAGGTGAAATTCCATGTCTCTGCAGCCATTTCTTCCTCTTTCACCTCCTGCCCATGATTTCTTTCTTACTCTGTTAACATTAATGGTCTCCTTCACTTTGGTATTCTTACTGTTCAGTTACTGAGAAATTAATCAAGATATATAATAATACTTCAGCTAATCCTTCAAGTTCTAAGGGATGTTTCAAGATGTATCGGTTAACACAGTTTATCACATTACTTTTAATAAATAATTAGAAGTGGAAACAATAAGAACCTAAGCAGAGAGAAAAACATAATACCAGATTCTGTTAGCACATAAAACATTTGAATGTGAGTAGTTTTGAGCACCTTGAAACATATCCATACCAAAAAAAAAATCTGTTTTGAAGAATTCCAAAGCTTAGCTTTTGAACTTCACTCTAATTCACACATGATACATTTCCTCCCTTTCACACACACAAAATAATTTATGCCAGAGTGAATTGCTATTAAAATGTAGCAAGTTTACCCTCCCTTTGAGGGAAAATTGAATGCGACAAAACCGGAGAGGGAGACAAACCATGAGAGATTCTGGACTCTGGGAACCAAACTGAAGGTTACAGATGGGAGGGGGGATGGAGGGGGGTAACAGGTTGATGGGTATTGAGGAGGGCATGTGGTGATGAGCACTGGGTGTTATATGCAACTAAAGAGTTGTTGAACACTACATCAAAAACCAATGATGTACTATATGCTGGTTAATTGAACATAATAATAAAAAATTAATTAATTAAAAAATGTAGCAAGTTTAATTATAGAAAAAACTTACTCTTCACTTCTGTTAACGATGTCATTAAGCAAAAAAACTAGATTATCAGTTACTAAAACTTTGCCCCATTTTGTTTAATCATAAATGTGGCAACTAATGCATTTTTACATTCAATTTGGAGTTATAAAATGGAGATGTTCACTTTTGTTGTTTTGTTTTGTTTTTTTTTTGCAAGGGAGCCGATTCATCTGGTGAGGTAAGATATTTTCATTCACTGGAAAACTTGATCAGAAAGCATAAATTACTCAGCCATCAGAAAGTATGAATACCCACAATTTGCATCGACATGGATGGAACTGGAGGGGATCATGCAAAGTAAAATAAGTGAAGCAGAGAAAGACAGTTATCACATGATTTCACTCATATGAGGAATGTAAAGAATAGCACAGAGGACCACAGGGGAGGGGAGGGAAAACCGAATAGGAAGAAAATAGGGAGACAAACCATGAGAGACTCTGGACTCTGGGAACCAAACTGAGGGTTACAGAAGGGAGGGGGGTGGGGGGATAGGGTAACTGGGTGATGGGTATTAAGGAGGGCACATGTTGTGATGAGCACTGGGTGTTATATGCAACTAATGAATCATTGAACACTACAAAAACTAATGATGTACTATATGTTAGCTAACTGAACATAATAAAAAAAAGCATATATTAAAATTTTAATCTGTTCTCTATTTTAATAGAAATTTGGTCGGCATAAAAAACATCATGTAAGTATTTTTCTGATAAAGTGGTATAGTACAAATTATTTATATGGTCATCTCTGAGTATTTATTCTGGAAGGAGAATCAATCTCTTTGGGGAGATTTGGAGAACATATCTCTGAAACATATCTATATAATGAATGGTAAAATACATAGTGATTTTATTTTATTTTATTTTTTATTTTATTTTATGATGCACCAAAACGTCTTGTGCACTAGTACTATTTAAATGGAAACTCAGAACTCCATCCTGAAGAAACCAGAACTTAAGTATATTTGGCTGGCAAACAATTGTGTTGGCCTAAAGAATACTTAAGTTCTAATTCTATTAAATATAATATATGCCTACTGGAGAAAAGAGGCTGCTAAAAACACATAGAAGATGGCAAGTTTCAACCTTCTGATTTTTTGGAGGGTGATGAACTCATTAGGGTGAGTTAACGACCATGTTAGATAAGAAATCTCATTTCTTTAACATTTTTCTTAATGAAGTATATCCTTGATATCTCATATTATTTTCACATGTCATCTCAATGTGATAAGCTCTCAAAAATTCTTAATAATACAGTAAATAGATGCATTTGAAATTGCACCATGTAAGATTCAAGACCAGGGATGGATGATATTTGGAGTGAAAGAGGTGAATATTAAAGAATATGGAAGTTCTAAGAGAGAACAAGATTACTAGAAGTCAAGAGTGAGAAGTAGCGGTTCCATCCAACGTGGAATTCATAAATTACCTCCTTCCTGGGATACTCAAGGACAGAGAAAGTAGGAGCTTGGAGGCAATATTATAAAGAATATGTCAGCCTCTTGCGAGTGGCTGCCTATAATCAGTGACCCCACATGTGTTACAAACAGCAAAATGAGCAACAAACAATAAAAATGTGAATGCTGCATCATTTCTATCTTCTTTTAAACACTTTTCTTATAAAAAGTGAGAAGCTAACCAAAAGTTTGACAAAACAACCATATAGATGAGATATGAATTCCTACCAATTTTAACAACCTGATTTTTCATCAAAATTATTGTGAAATATTTATACTGTCATTGTCTCATTTCTCTGCCACTGTCCCTTTCCTTTTGTTTGTTTGCAGAATTACCATCATCAGCACTATTCAAAACATCAGAGATACTATGACGATAAGTAACCTCACAAGGCTGCACGGTAACCCAGGACAGGATTACAGAGGTAAGCTGGGTCTAGTGACATTTTCTACTCCAGAAGTATCAATGGGGACAGTGTGAACAAGAAAAAACAAAAGCAAGGCATCAGACCAAAAACAGCCCCAGTTTAGGAAATGGAGCCTGGTGCAGCTCTCCTAAGGGGTAGCTGTTTCTGTTTCCAAAAGAAAACTGTCCTGGTGTGGTTAAAGGGCTGGGATTGGGGATGGGAAAAACGGTGTTTGTATCCTGGTCCTGACAACCATTATATTATGAGCTTAAATCACTCCTAATCTTTTATAACTTCACTTTGTCATGGGCAAACTGGCATTATAATGACACTTAACCAAGTTATAGAGTTGATGAGACTATTAAAACACAAATTACATAAAAGGCTTTGATTAGAATTGTACGTAAATGTCACTCGAGGCAGCCCTGCTACTAAATCTGTGCCTACATGTTGTTTAAAACTTTTCCTTCTAAATCACAATCTTTGGAGTAGCTGCAAAAACACCATCTGGGAAATTGTCAGAAATGTAGAGTCTGAAACCACACCCAGCCCTGTTGAATCAGGATCTGCATTTTACTAAGATCCCTACATGATTCATAACACAATAAAGTTTGAAACTTAACCTTGGGGATTCTGATGACCAGTTAGAACAGGGACCACTGTTCTAATATAATACCAACAAGGGGAAAGGAAATATTAGCAATTTACTTTTGAATGTCAATTTTACCTAATATAATATTAAGTATTCCAAATTCAATAAAAGATTCAATATTTCACTATAAACTAAAGCAATATTTTTGGAGAAAGATAAGACTGTCCTACAATTCAGAGTTGAAATAGTTCCAAAGCATTTTACTATTTTTAAATGCACGTGGAGAATTCAATCACATTGAATTCCCTGTTGCCATTAATGACAGAACAAGGAATCTGAACTCACTCCCTAAGCATTAGGTAATAGCAAATGATATTTAATCAAGGAAAGGTACACTAAAAATATTGCTTGGGAGAGATTAACATGGAATAAATGAGTAGGCTATAATTAAGCGGGAGGTGGTGGAATTGAAATAGCTTGGTGATAGAAAGACTCTGGGGAAATATGAGAAAGAGACCCTAAGAAAAAGCAATCAGTAGGTTTAAAGGTGGGTTGAATGAAAGACTACAGCAGGGAAGGTGACAAAAAAGAAAAGGATGCAAGTTGTCAGAATTGGATTAGGATTCAAAGCGTTGAACACTATGTCTTTCAGGAAGAGACAGTGCTCTGCTCTTGCCCATCGAGTTCTTGGTCTTTGTTTTTTCCCTTCAGGGAATTTTCCTTTGTGCATGTGTTTTGCTTGGTTTCAGCAGGGATATTAAGGACAATTTGGTTATGTTAAGTTTAAAAAAGAATAGCATTCAAATTGAAAAGCCAAGTGAGCTAAAATGCAGAACTAAACCACTGAACCTCAAGTGAGAAGTGACAAAGGGAGAAAAAAAGATGACAGGAACTCCTTTAATCAATTTTTCAATATTTATTCAACTTTTTTTTTTAACTCTGTGAAGTGCTGCAGCCCCTGCAGACATAACTACCACCAGCCAGAGCCCCTGCACTCCACAGCTTATTACCTAGTTTTAAAGATGGGAATAAAAACAAGCAACCAGCAGTCAGAACATCATTTCATAAGGAAGTGATGTGAGTGGATGGGTTATCTGGGCCTGTTATGCCAAGAGGTCTATGGCAGTTGACAGAAAGGGTTCTAGAACATGAAGAAGGCCATTGAGAAACTACCAAAACAATTGGGGATGAGAAAAAACAGCTTGAGGGAAAAAAGAAGTCATTGAGATAGTAGCAATTTCCTCTACTGTAGACTGTGTCAGTTCTGTAGAATAATTCTGGTCAAGCTTTTTACAGTGAATGATTTTAACCATGGAACAATTTTTGGTCAGGCATCTTTTGTCATGTCAAATCAAAACAACCCCAAACTTAGATAGGAGAGACTTTCTTCAGAACAAAATCCATTGTATGGGGAGAACACTTAAATCTCAGAAATCTGTGAGTGTCTCAAAATCCAACAGAAAAGGCTTTTCTTTTACAGGCTTAAGAGAAGTCAGCAAAGATTAGCAGAAACTTTTGAGGGGAACTTGGGCAAGCAGCGGGAAAGGACCAGTAGGATGTGACACAAAGTGCCCACTGTGGTTAGCCAATCCTCCGGGTCAGTGGATAAAGGGCACACGCCATCTTTAGTGTGTGTTCAGACTGGGGGCAAGCAGAGCTCAGAGCCCGTAGGAAGGAGAGAAGCCTGATGAACATTTAATCTGGACCAAGAAAGGGTAACAAATGGGCACCTGTGAACACTTGGCCAGCCTCAGAGGAACGTAACTAGATACAACTCAAAACCAGGAAAGCATAAGGGTATTAACAATGACTAGATGTGTGGTTAAAATTTAATAAGAAGGATGTTTTCTCTTTCTCCACAGGCTTGGCGGATAGTCCTATTTTCTCTCACTCATGATGATTCTTTCAGTTCAGAAATCCTTTACCCATCTAGTCACATTTATCAGCCCCAACACAATAGATACAGCAAAGTACTTATAAAATCATGTTTTGAAAAATAATTCAAAAAAGTACAATTTTATTTGTATTATGTATTATACCAGAATTTAAAAATAATTAAACCCATCAATAATTGCTATCTTTACCAAAACAAAATGAAATCTAATCAAATAATGTTATAGGAACAACACACACTGGAAATTAATGATCAATATTTTTAAAATAGTGGTAATAGTAGTCTCTGAACTATTTGATTTTCCCCCTACTTTGTTCTCTGTATTCATAGCATTATAAAAATTTTTTAAAAAATGGTCACACATAATAAATTGATTCATCAAGCATTTATTTGTTCTCTCATTGTATCTGTTTCCTTGGATGCCCATAAGAGATTGTCAAAATTGGTGAAAAACTAGAAAAATTTATGATCTCTTAGTTCTGGTGGCAGACCCTTGCTCTTTCTGACAGCTCTAGGGTACAATCTTTCTTTTCTTCTTCCTAGTTTCTGGCATTTGTGGCAATCCTGGAATTCCTTGGTTTGTAAATGCATTATTTCAATCCCTGCCTCTCCTGTCTCAAAGCAGTCTTCTCCCTCTGTGTGTCTTTCTTCTTATGAAGACACCAGTCAAGTGGATTAAGGGCCCACTCTACTCCAGTATGAACTCATCATAACCAATTACATCTGCAGTGGCCCATATTTCTAGATAAGGTCACATTCTGAGGTCTTGGGGTTAGGACTTCAGTATATCTTTTGGGTGAGGGACACAACTGAACTCATTTCACCCATCTTTATTTCAATAACACCTTTCTGCAACTATTATATGCCAATACTAATAATATTTTACATTATGTCAACATTTCTAAAGAAAAGACATGCAGTGCTATTTCATAATCTTCTGGGACAATGATTATGGAAGACAGTAGTTTATGACATATTTGAGTGGCTATTTAGGGGCATGAAAATCACCTAAGCAATCTCATTTTAACTTTGAAATATTCTATACTAGACGACATTCCAATTCATGCAATTTGCATGAATCGCTGGAATACTAATCAAAATATTGTCTTTAATTTTCATTGTTCTCATAAAGAAAATGGACGCAATGTTTGTAAATATTGACAGCTAAAAGTTTACAACTTATGATGAATTACGATTTTTATGAGTTCTCATTTGGTTCACCAAAATTCACGGATACAGGGCTTCTCTTCCAGAAAAAAACAGCCAAGACTTAAGGCAAATCCCTAATCCCCAGAGAGTCGCACACAACAGAGAGAACCATGGTGGGACCAAAGGCATTTGCAAGGAACAAAAGGAGGGTGCCAGGACTCAGAAGCTGAGGAAAGAACTGGAGACAAAGTTGGTGGTAGAATGCTGAGCTGTGTGTGTTGTGTGCTCTTCTAGAGCTGCGACTGACCCGCTCCCTTTCATGCTTGGTGTGTAAAAGACTTCTGCAATTTAACAAAACAAAACAGAACTCTTTGTTGAGCCCCTCCTCCGGTCTCAGATTATTTCATGGTGGACTTGCTCAGATTAAAAAACCTAAGAATAGTCATTAATTTTTTTCTCCTCTGCCTTTCATTCTTTTTTTTTTTTTTAAGATTTTATTTATTTATTTGACAGAGAGACAGCCAGCGAGAGAGGGAACACAAGCAGGGGGAGCGGGAGAGGAAGAAGCAGGCTCATAGCAGAAGAGCCTGATGTGGGGCTCGATCCCAGATCGCCGGGATCACGCCCTGAGCCGAAGGCAGACGCTTAACCGCTGTGCCACCCAGGCGCCCCCTGCCTTTCATTCTTTACATATAACCGGTTTATACCTGGTAGGCTGCACCTGTAATACGTATGCTGCAGGTATATGCTACGTGTATACACACACACACTCACACACACATTATAGACACTCATTATTTGTGACCACAAAGAAAGTTTTATTCGTAACGTGGTTCAGGCACGTGCAGTTGCAAATACGTATGTCTCAATACAGCATCGTTAGTACATTTAGGCACTGAGAAGTAACTCTGCGCTGTGGTTTTCTTTGAAAAAGGCTACTGTCAAGTACCAGCCAGCCTTCAAGAGTCTGATCGGTGGCCTAGCACTCAAGTAGACACCCTTACATGTACATACTTTTTAAATGTTTTTAATCCAGGCTCTCTCCCTTTCTGGTGACACGATTCTCTTGTGTGATGACAGTCTAAAGGTATGACTAGAAGAATTCATGTAGTAACATACATAAATACAATGCGTGACATAGAGCAAATGCTTACAAATGGCAGCGAGAGTGATGACCACTTTCTATGCTTGAGAACTGAATGTTTTCTCAGAAGTAATTTTGTTAAATCTGTACACGATCCTCTTGAATCAATCTGATTACATCCCAATAAAGAATCCGACACTGGAGAGAATGAAGTTACATGTCAAATCACACAGTTAGTAAATGGTTAGAGAAAAAAGATCAATAAAATCTGGTCCACTGGATGCCGAAGCCCAGGCTGTAAGACTCCCACACCGCCTGATTTAGTTTCCTGTTGCTGCTGCAACAGATTACTATGGACCGATGGGCTTAAAACAACAAACTCATTTTTTATATCTTAAACCATTTTACTGAGATGAAGATTGACATGGAAAAGCTGTACCGGGCATCTGGATGGTTCCGTCGGTTAAGCATCTGCCTTTGGCTCAGGTCATGATCCCAGGGTCCTGGGATCGAGTCCCGCATCGGGCTCCCTGCTCAGCAGGGTGTCTGCTTCTCCTGCCTCTCTCTCTCTGTCTCTCATGAATAAATAAAATCTTAAAAAACAAAAAAAAAAAAAAAGGAAAGAAAAGCTGTATGTATTTACCATATATAACTCGTTGAATTTGGGGATAAGTACACACCCATGAAACCATCATCACCATCCAGACTGGAGATAACATGCATCACCTCCCGGTTTCCCCCCCCCCCATTTTATTTTGTTATTACAACTTTGTGTGCATGTGTGTGGTAACAACACCTAACATAAGATCTACTCCCTTAGCGGATCTTAAGCAGACAGTACAGTTTGTTAGCTGTAGACACTACGCTGCCCAGTAGGTCTCCAGGACTTACTTACCACGCAGGACCGTAACTTAGTACTTTGGGATCATCGTCTTCCCATTTCCCTATCACCCAGCCCCTGGGGCAAGCCTTCTACTCTATGCTTCTTTGAGCTTGACTATTACAGACTCTCCAAATAAGTTGGATGTTTGTTTTCTTATGTCTGGCTTATCTCACTGAGCATAATATCCTTCAGGTCCACCTACATTGTCCCATATGGCATGATTTCCTTTTTTTTTTCAAAGCTGAATAATTTTGCAATGTGTGTATATACACCATTTTCATTTTGTATGCATTCATCAAAGCACTTTTATTTCTACAACTTGGCTACTGTGAATCATCCTGTAATGTACAGAGAAGTGCAGGTGTCTTTTGATCTCCTGATTTCAATTTCTTTGGATATATTCCCAAAGTGGGTTACTGAATCACATGACAGCTCTATTTTTAATTTTTTAATATATTGGACAATAATTGTATAATTAACATATTACATTATATTAATATCAGGTCAATCCTAGTGGTATTGTTGGATCACATGGCATTTCTATTTATATCTTTGTGATGAAACTCCTTCCTGTTTTCCATAATAGCTGTACCAATTTTTCTTTTCTTTTCTTTTCTTTTCTTTTCTTTTCTTTTCTTTT